>NC_065592.1:24997272-25302500 GCF_024542745.1 Macaca thibetana thibetana | reverse complement strand
ATAAGTTGATTATTGTTATGAATGGTTAGAATTCTATTTCTTGGCTATATAGCTATGTGTATGTCTGTGTATGATTTTATTTATTTATCTATTATTTATTTTGTTGAGACAAGGTCTCACACTGTTGCCCAGGCAGAAGGGCAGTGGCAGATCATAGCTCACTGTAACCTCAAACTCCTGGGCTTAAGCAATCCTCCTGCCTCAGCCTCCTGAGTACCTCGGACTACAGGTGCTTGCCACCATGCCTGGAAATTATTTTTTATTTTTGTGGAGATGCGGTCTTGCTGTGTTGCCCAGGCTGGTCTGGAACTCCTAGACTCAAGCGATTCTTTTGCCTGAGCCTCCCAAAGCTCTAGAATTACAGGCATGAACCACTGTGCTTGGCCCGTGTATGACTTTAAATTTCATCCTATCTTCAAAGCAGGTATCTGAACTTAAAGCAAGCAAAACAAACCTCAACAAACAAACAAATGAAAATAAACTACATGTATTTGTTGAACCTCCAGCAAACCAAATCCAAATACTTTTTAAAGTTTACCTGAAAACTAAATGAATTCCAAGCAAAACAACAAAACAAGCCAAAAGACTTGTTATTTCTAACTAGTCTGGCATTTTTTGGTCCATCCTCTTTGGTGCCTGACCACAGTTTCAGATCCCAGCCCAGATCCTCTATAGTCATCACAGGATTTCTCTAAAACACAAAAAACATAACTTTTGGGGCAGGAAGAAAGAAGATGCAGAGAGGCACCAGACAAACAATCATTGTGTGTTTCCTTATGATGTCAATGCAAAGACAATGAGGCTTGAATGTTTATTTTGCAGAATGTATGAAAGGGAATCATTTACAATGAACTTCCAAGCTGCCAGGACAGGGCAGTCTATCCCCCATCAAGCATCACAACATGCCCAGGTACTCTGATTGAGAACTTACTTAAAGAAAATTGCCCTGAGAATCCATTCGGGAACCTGTTCCACTGTGTCCTGCTTGGAATCAGATTTTTTTCCCCTCATTTGAATGATAGTTTACTATTATGTACCTGGGGAAACATTTGAGGCTACTGAATGTGGATGTCACACAATATTTCACTCAATGTAGTTTAATGAAGGGCAACCAGAATTACTGTGCTTAACCTCCTTTGCTTAAACAATCAATGGTTCATCCCCTGTGCCGTAGTGGGAATTTTCATGTGCTTTGGAATGGAGCAGACATGGTTCGTACGCTAGTTTTGTTTCTTACACTGTGCCTTAGATTTCCATCAGTAAAATAAGGAGAATTATGGCTACCCAATGAGAGAGAAAATGAGATCATATAAGTAACTTCTTGGCATATAGAAGGTGCTCAATAAAATACTTTTCCTTCCCACTTGGCGAGCCAGGATTCATCTTCCAAACTGATCTTTTCAGTAATTGCTGGGTCCTTTCCAAATTGGACAGCAGATGATGAACTTGTTGACTCAGCTTTATTACAACTCCAGAAATGCTTCCCACGGGTTGCCAGCCAATAATCAATCCACCATCAGATCATAAAAATCTTTCATTTTTACGAAGGTATTTTCTGCTCTTGTCCTTAAGTCAGTGGTAAGATACTATCATCTCCTGTGACTACAATGTCAGTTTGTTCTGAGAGGCAGAACAATCAATCAGGAAATAATGAGGAATTAATGAGAGCTGTATGTGAAGTTGTGTATGTATTACTGATTAGCTCCTTGGCATAAACATTTTAAAAATGAAATAGTTGATTAACAGAGCCTGCGCATTTTAAAGGCTTTTAGAACACATTGTAAATTTGAGCTCAGGGATGTGCCACTGGAAGTGTATGGGAATATCCCTTTCCCTACAACTTCATTAAATCTAACCATTGCCATTTGTCTTTATTTTTACTAATATGAAGTGTGAAATGGCATGATGTCTAATTTGTAATGCTTTATTAGACATTTTTCCATATGTTTATTGGCCATTAATGTTTATCCTTTTTTGTTCATGTGTTTAGCCTATTGCTCTTTGGAGGTTAATTTTTTTTCTTATTGCTTAATAAAAGATCATTGTAGTATAGATGCATTAACTCTTTTTTTTTTTTTTAAGATGGAGTGTTGCTCTGTAGCCCAGGCTGGAGTGCAGTGGTGCGATCTCAGCTCACTGCAACCTCCGCCTCCCAGGTTCAAGCGATTCTCCTGCCTCAGCCTCCTGAGTAGCTGGGACTACAGGCACATGCCACCACGCTTGGCTAATTTTTGTGTTTTTAGTAGAGATGGGGTTTCACCATGTTGGCCAGGCTCATCTTGAACTCCTGACCTCAGGTGATCTGCTCGCCTCGGCCTCCCAAAGTGCTGGGATTACAAGTGTGAGCCATCGCGCCCAGCTGATGCATTAACTCTTGATTATATATATAACAACTGTTTGAGTTTTTGTTTGTTTGTTTTATCCAGTATATTATTTCACTTTTAAAGTTTATTATTCTGTTTTTTAGAAATTGCCTAAAAAATAATGAGCAACCATTTGTCCTATCCAATATAGAGTTACTGAATGCCAACCATGCACCAGGCTCTGTGCCAGGCATTGGCATTAGAAGAGGAAAAAAGCTCAAATCACTGCCCTCTAAGAGATCATAGTCCAGTGAGGATAGCGAAGAACCGTCATCAAAACCAGTGCTATCAACACAGTGCAATTGTTGTGATAGTGAAGAGAAGTACCGGGGGCTGTAAGAGTAGAGTAAGGGTATCCTAACCTAGTTCAGAGAGGATGACAGGAATGAGGGAAGGTTTAGACAGGGCAAGAAGGGCATCCTAGGAACACGAAAGAGTGTAGGAAGAGGAAAGATCCCAAGGCATCGAAGAGGCCCAATCTTTTCAAAGATTCCAAATAGTTCAGTGACTAAAGT
This sequence comes from Macaca thibetana thibetana, assembly GCF_024542745.1. Lineage (NCBI taxonomy): Eukaryota > Metazoa > Chordata > Mammalia > Primates > Cercopithecidae > Macaca > Macaca thibetana. Next base: position 25,299,622 of record NC_065592.1, on the reverse strand, counting down.
ACATGATATAATGGGTTGGGGGAGCCTCATTCAAGGGGAGAGATTTGACAGTAATGAAGCTGGACACGTAGTCAGGAAACAGATCATCAAGGTCCCCAGTTGTCAGCATAATGAGACTGAATGTCATCCTGAGAACCAAGAGTTGCTACCAGGGGTTCTGGGCTCAGAAGGGACCGGGTCAGAGTTAGGTATAATGTAAAGGCATAGACTAAAAGCGAGAGTCCAGTTAGCTGGATAAATGAACAAGCCAGGAAGAAAACTTGGTTTCTACTGGGGCAGGCTACTCAATTTTCTCTGGGAAGCTGCTGGGACAGGATGATATTGGGCCTCTGCACGCATAAGCCCTTCCTGGAAAGATCAGTTCCTGTTGCTGACATCCTGGATTCGGGTTCAAGAGGCACAAGAGAAGGGTTCATTGCCACAGCCTCCCATCTCAGCTTTGGTCAGCCAGGGACATTGCAGCCCTGATTCCTGGGATTTGCCTATCCTGGGGAGGCAGGAAAGAGGGGTGGCAGGGAAGTTGAGGTCCATAATTCTGTTGACTTCAATTCACCAGGCTCTTACCAAAAACCCTCTGTATGCAAAGCCACAGAGAGGAATGAGGTACAGTCCCTGTATTTGGTACAGGGATGAGAAAATAGCAAAGCATAAAAAACTGGCCTACGCCTGACACCATATGATAATAACCATACAACTAGAGTCTAAGAATTAGGAAAAGCATTAAGGGGCTTTTGGGAATTGGCCCTAAAAGGCTGGGTGATATTTCAATTGTAAGAAGAATGGGGGGGAGAGAATTAGAAATTTTGGGCAAAGGATGTGACTTTTCAGCTCAAGGGAGGGCATTTCAAATAAAGTATTCAGAAGTAAGGCTGGAAAATGAAGTGGAACCCCATCTGGGATTTTGTTCTCCAGGCAGTGGAAAGTCAGTGAAGATATTGATCTAGGAAGCACTAGGGAGAGAAGCGTTCTAGCAGGAAAACGATGTAAAGTCATATTTACATATACTGGAAACCAAGCGACTAGTGAAGAGACCATTACAACTCTCAGGCTGCTCTGAGAGTGGCAGTGAGAAATGAGGGGAGGCATGGATTGCAAGGACACTATAGGTCAAGAACCTCAGAGATCAAGGTGTGGGTTAGGGTGATGCTCTTTTACAGAGTCAGCTTAGGGAATTAGTAAGAAGCTGCTGGTATCCAAGGCCAGACTATCGAATCTTTAAGCCACAGGACACCTGAACTGGCAGAGTCTTTGGAGTTCATGATTTAAGTGGAAGAGACACAGTCCCTACCTATAGGAGGAATGTCAAAACTTGAATCTGGGTGGGCTCCGCAACCGCAAAATTGCAAATCTGCAATTTGGTCCACTTTCTTTTCCAGCCTTCCTTCTGAATATTTTATTCAAAATACCCTCTCTTGAGCTGAAACATCACCCAGCCTTTTAGGGCCAGCTCCCAGATTCAAGGCAGTTGATGCTGCTCTCCAGGAAGCATCAGCTGGGGAAGCTCAATTGGGGCAGGAGGATCCACTTCTGAGATGGCTCACTTCTATGGTTGGCAAGCTGGGGCTGGCTGTCAGCTGGGAACTCATCTTGGGCAGTTGGTGGATTTCCAATAATGTATGGTGACACTGTGCCAGTTTCTGAACCCTGGCCTTGAGACACTGACAGCCTCCACTTCTCATCTTTTGGAAAATTTACTCTTAGAACACAGCTGCCATACTATGGGGAAGCCCAAGCAGCCCTGTGGAGAAGTCCACATGAAGAAGTAGCAAGTCCCTGGCTGATTTTTTTTTTTTAACAAAAACTAGTGGAGGCCCAAATGTGGCTGTCTAGCTATAGTTTGCCATCCTCTGCTGGATGACTGTTCCCTTTAACTATTGCTATGTGATAGGCCACTTGAAAATTTAGCAGCTGCTGAGCACAGTGCCTCATGCCTGTAATCTCAGCACTTTGGGAGGCTGCGTGGGAGGATTGCTAGAGTCCAGGAGCTCAAGACCAGACTGGGCAACAGAGTGAGACCCTATCTCAACAAAAAAAATTTAAATTAGCTGAGCGTGATGGCATGCATCTGTAGTCCCATCTACTCGGGAGGCTGAGGTGGGAGGATCCCTTGAGCCCAGGAAATTGAGCTGCAGTGAGCTGTGATAGTGCTACTGCACTCCAGCCTGAGTTACAGAGAAGAGAGACAGAGAGAGAAAGAGAGAGAGAGGGAGGAAGGGAGGAGGGAGGGAGGGAGGGAGGGAGGGAGGGAGGGAGGAAGGAAGGAAGGAAGGAAGGAAGGAAGGAAGGAAGGAAGGAAGGAAAGAAGGAGGAAATGTAGCAGCTTAAAACAACAGTTTTAACAGTCCTTGCCATGGTCAGGAAAAAAGAATAACAAAAATAAAAACAAAAAGCAAAAAAACCCAACAGCAATCATTTACTTTGCCCATGAACTGCCTGTTTCTATTTATTTGAACACAGCAGTGCCCACTTGCTCATGTACTGTCTTTGGCTGCTTTTGGGCAGCAGTGGTGGAGTTGAATGTTCATGACTGAGACCGTACGGCCCACAAAGCTTAACATATTCACTATCTGGCAATTTACAAAAAAAGTTTGCTGACCCTCATCCAGTGGGCATTAGAAAGAGGCCGAAGGAGAAGAAAGCACTTGCTCAAAGGCTGCACACAAGTCTACATGTAGAATCCAGACAGAAACTCAGAATTCTCTAATCCCAGTCTTGTGCTATTTACCCCCATCTACTAAGACTTATTAAGCACCTCTGTAAATCTGCAGGTTTAAAGATGATAGAGGTCACAGCTGCTGCCTGAGAGAGGATACATAACCAGCAGGGAAGATATGCAGATAAAGAAATGACCATTTAGAAAAATCTATAATAGAAGTGAGCTCAGCACATGACAGAAACAAGAGCAAGTGCTTTTCACTCCTACTGCAGTGGCTGGGAAGAGCTCCTGTGTGCCTTCCCGGATCTGGCCTCCTTCTAATAACAGCATCTTAATGCTCCCTAAAGAAGCCACTCCATCATGTCAGTCAATGTGGTTTGAGTGAGACAGACCTTACGGTTCGGCTCCAGGCCTGGCCACTGTGCTCTGTTCAGCGATGTCCAGATGTCACAAGCCTGCCCCTGAGAGTCCACCCTCAGACTTTGGTTGGCTCTTCTGGGACAAAGAAGAATTCTTTCCCTGCAGTGGCTAAGCTGGTGGACCGTCAGCCTGGAGCCATTGGTGGCCGCCTGTGTTGCCGCACTGAGAGGGCCTGGCCAAGGCGGAAGTTCTCACAGAGGAAAGCAGAACCAGGGGCTGCGGAGAGACTCTGTATGACACAGAGTCAGTCTGAGCTCTTCCATGATGTCAGCAAATCTCCTTTTCTCCTTCGGCTGCCAAGAGTTGGGACTCTGTCATTGTAACTCAACAATTCCAACCAACATTGTTCTTTTCCTAGCAACCGCCACCCAACTCACTTGCGAATCTTTCCCTCCTCCAACCCCATCTCGGCTGCCTGCTTTCTGCATCAGCATCCTCCATCTAGGAATGCAAATTTCAGAAACGTATCATGCCCGAGGCACGCCTGAAAGGAGTGGAGCCAAGTCTGATAATGAATTTGTGCACGCTGTGTGAGCCATTCTGTGGCTATTCAAAACCCATTCAATGTTTTTCTCTAGCGATCGTAAGTACACTGTTCTTGGTATTGTCTCTGTCACCAGCTAAATGATAGAGAGATTTCCACTCAGGATCTTGATAGACTTGTGGCTCCGGCAACAGATGTGTGTGAGCTGATTCACTTAGAGCATCTGAAAGCAGGAGGTAGGCTGCCCTTGGAGGACCCGCTGAAGTCTGGACCCTATTGTTTTTCTTTTCTTTTCTTTTCCTTTCCTTTCTTTTGAGGTGGGGGCTGCCTCCTGGAATGGGCATCTCCAGTGTGGGCAGGGGGCAACTGGGAAAGCACCTTGACCTTGAGTGGGCCCAGATCTTAGATCTCCAGCCCCTGCTGCTTTATTTCTCCTTCTCCTTCTCCTTCTTCTTCAGGGACAGGGGTCTCACTATGTTGCCCAGGCTAGAGTGCAGTGGCTATTCACAGGCACAATCTCTGTTGCTTTAGAATGTCCTGGAGAGCTTTCAGAAAGTCCAGATTCCAGTCTTTATCCCTGCAAGACTCTGAATCAGTAGGTCTGGGGAAAGCAATTCTGATTTTACAAAGCTCCACACTTCTTTTTTTAAAAATATAGATGGGGTCTCACTACGTTGCCCAGGCTGGTCTCAAACTCCTAGACTCAAGCAATCCTCCCACCTCAGCCTCCCAAAGTGCTGGGACTACAGGTGAGCCTGGCCAAAGCTCTTCACTTCTAAAGGGCAGCCATGTTGCAAAATCTCATGAGCATGAAATGTCCAGAGGCCAGTGTCCTTCTTCCTTTTCCAAGGGGTCCTCTCACTTGTCCCTCAAGGCACCTCTCCTCCCAGTCTCTAAGGCCCCTCACTGGGACCCATCCCCTCCATGGCCTGCCTAGGGTTACCTTTGTAGAGTCAGAGGCTGTTAGGGAGGAATATGTAGAACCACTGACCTAGTGCAACCCCACAACTTTCCATTAAGGGAACCACTGAGGACCAGGGAGGCCACATGAATTTCCCGAGATCACATAACAAGTCCAGGGCTTAATGACCAGGGTGCACACCTTGGGAGCTGGAAAACTGTCCCAGGTCAGTCTCACACAACAATGTGTGGGTTTTTTTCTTGTTTGTTTGTTTTTGAATTTTATTATTTTTTAAAATTTAATTTATTACTATTATTATTATCATTATTATTATTTGAGACTAGAGTGCAGTGGTCTGATCGCAGCTCACTGCAACCTCAACCTTCCAGGCTCAAGCAATCCCTCCCACCTCAGCCTCCCAAGTAGCTGGGACAATGGGCGCAGGCCACCACATCCGGCTAATTAAAAAAAAAAAAAAAATTCTTTTGTAGAGATGGGGCGGAAGAGGGGGTCTCCCTGTGTTTGCCAGGCTGGTCTTACACTCCTGGCCTCAAGCGATCCTCCCATCTCGGCCTCCCAAACGGCTGGGATTACAGGTGTGAGCCACTGCACCCGGCCTCACACACTCTGAATTATGTGGGGTGGGGTCCTAACTAACTCACTGAGCCTCCCAAGCCAGACTCAACCACAACTATTCTCCATCCTAAAAGTGGGAAGGAGCTGCCTATTGAGGGAGAGGTGGGCCTTCTTCCCATTCTCCATCTTCACCTACAAGCTATCCGCTATGCAGGGGCTGCTTGGAGTTTTAACACTGATCCAGTAGCTCACCTGGCTCCTGCATAAGTAAATGACCTTTCTCCCTTGGGGTGGGGGAGGTGTGGGTCTGGGTGGTGGGCACTGGCTCTACCTCCAGCCCAGCTCCTTCTCTTTGGTCCCGCCTCCCAGGGTTTTACATGTCTATATAACCACTGACTCAGGGTCAGCTTTTTCCAGTCCAGTGCGTCAGCACAAGTGAGTGATAGAGCCTGAAGACCATTACTCATGGAAGGACGGTGGTGAGTCATCATGAGAGGCTCCTTCCCTAGTCTGGCCACTCTGCTCCAAGCTGTGCTGGGAGACAGAGAATAATAACACCTTTTGGACTGACCTTTTAAAAATAGAAACAATGGAGTCTGTGGCTTTAGGAGGAGAAGTCCTGGGAGTCAGATGCTCAGTCCTGCTAGCTTATCATTCCCTGGAGGATGCTGGCTACTACCTTGGCCACCGGTAATTGGAGGGTGTTGCCCTAGGCCATTTGGGGTGGGCTTTCTGAGTCTTTTAGAGGTTACAGAATCTTTAACATGTGCTATAAACCAAGGACACACCCTACCCAAAATTTATATACACATTCATGCAAAATGTTTCATACAATCTCAGGGTTTCATGAAACCCCCTGATACCAAGTCATGGGCTCCAGGCAATGAATTCCTGATCTCTAGGTTCTATTTGTCTAATAATTCTATGAAATATGTTTCTTCCAAATTCTATACTCCCCACACACCCACCATAAAATCTTTTTTTTTAAAATTTTTTGTCTTCATTTATTTAAGAAACATTTATTGAGTGGTATCCACTGCTGTGGAAAAGTCCAGTATTGCTGGGAGGGAGAAAAGAAGAAGGGCCTCCCCCTGGGGTGTCTGCAAGAAGGGCATGGACATTGGAGGTGCGGGTGCACTGAAGAACTGACCAGTAAGGAAGATAGATGGTCAAGGTTGGCACTCAGAGGGGTGACCATTACCCTCCCCTCCACCCCTTTCCCTGGCTTGTTGTAAGGGCAAGATCCTTCCCCCAACACCAGAAACAAGTTATCATGTGTCTATGCCAGCCCTGGCAATCCCATTCCCCTTTTTGTTTCCAACCCCAGTTTTGGACAAAGAGACCTAAGGGAAGTCAGTCTGGGACCCTCAATTCCTAGAAAAAAGACAGAGCCTCAGAAAGAAAAGGCTTTTGGGCTGGATTACAGGTGGCTCACACCTTTAATCTCAGTACTTTGGGAGGCCAAGGCAGGCGGATCACTTGAAGTCAGGAGTTCGAGGCTAGCCTGGCCAATGTGGTTTTGTAACTTTTAGCCAAAACCATTGGTCACTGATGCAGGTGAACAGTCCCAGAAGTAGGGGGTATGCACAAAGGACTGACGGATTTCTAAGGAGCAGGACCATTGTGGCAGACACGTCAATCAAGTCACCTACCTGATAGTGTTCCCTTCTCAGAGCACGCATATTCCCGCAAGGCTTACCGAGAAAAAATGAAACTGGTCCACACCTTTCCCAAAAATTATTAGAGGTTGTTGGCCGGTGGGTAGTACAGTGTTCATGCAGGGATGCCCCTTTGTCTTTTCCCTAAGGCCGAGACAGACGTAGGGCTCAAACTGGGGTGTCTGCAAGAAAGGACACTGGTCGTCTGTTCCACCGTTGGACATCTGGTTAGCCAGCTGATTTGCAAAAGTTCTCATCTACTACTTGAGCTGGGGAAAATCCTTATGAAATGGTATGGGGGAGGCTGCTCAGGTAGAGAGGGTGCCAGGAAGGTCACCTTGAATTCTTATTTCCTAGGAATTAAAAAAGATAAACCCACACCTTCACATAAAATACACTGTGAATGGTGCCTGAGGAGGCAGGCAACATGGTGGTCCTGTTGCACTTCAAGGGAGGAGGTGGGAGGCCCATGGCCGAGTATCACCATCTCTAACGTTGAGGGGAGTGGTAATACTCAGTCTGGCATCTACTACTAAGATCTGTCCCCAGACCAATTGTCTTCTAGAGGGGTTATAATTAAAACTTGAAGGACTGTCTCTGGTTCCCATGACACTAACTAGGTGTACAACAATCCAATCCTATTCTGACACTGACTAACCAGAGTTAGTGTCAGACTCCATAGGTTTAAGGGCTCAGTCCCACAAGACAGCCCTCACTTGGGACACCAGCCATAAGTCCTGGGTTTCTGGGCTGCCTGCACTTTTGTCCAATTTGGCTACAAATTCAGGAATCCCCATGGCCCATGCTTGCTTCGAGTACAATAATTTGCTAGAATGACTCATAGAACTCAGGAAAATACTACACCTACAGTTTATTATGAAGGATATGAATAAACAGCTAGATGAAGAGGTACATAGGGTAAAGAACCTCTGTCCCTGTGGAGTCAGGGTGCACCACCCTCTCCATCCATGGATGTGTTCATCAACTCAGAAGCTCTGAAACCCTTCTGTCCCCTTTGGGGGATTTTATGGCAATTTCATTACATAGGCATGGTTGATTAAATCACTGGCCATTGGTTATTGAGCTCAAACTCCTACCCCTGTCCCCTCCCCAGTGGGACTGGATGTTGCAGCCCTGTAATCACATGATTGATTCCTCTGATGACCAGCCCCATCCTGAAGTCATCTAGGTGCCCAACAACACTGACCTTATTCGCATACACTTTCATACATGGCTGAAGACAGACAAGGACTCAAAGGTTCCCTTGAGTAACAAAAGACACTCCTTTCACTCAAAAAATGTCAAAGGATTTAGGAGCTCCTTGTCAAAAACCAGGGACAGGACAAGGACCAAATATATATATATATATATATATATATATATATATATATATATACACACACACACACACACACACACACCACAGGGTGTTTCACCAATTATTGATTAAGAAGTGTTAACTTTTTGGAGTGTAAATAGGGTTACTGGGACCCTTTTGAGGATGAAAAAGGATGCATAAATCAGGAGTGTCCTGGGCAAATTAGGATGTATGGTCCCCTCAATATAGAAATTGCTTTCCCTCTTTCAGTAGGTGCACTAACACATATCTCCCCTGTTTCCCTGCCCCCCAGCCCCCCACTTTGCCTTTCCCATTGAGTAATGAGTCCCATGATGTCATCTTGGTAAGGTTCCTTAATTTACCTTCACTTTTGGTCAGAGGTATCCAATTAAGATGCCACAGCACACTGAACTATGAAAGTGCAGGACAGATGGAGAAATAAATCCCTTAACCCTCTGAGTAGCGTGGGTGGGGCCTGGGGCTGTCAGAGCTCTTGGCCAGTTGCCTTGGCCCATAAGTGGTCAACAAATGTCATCCTTTCCTTTGAGATTTGGAAGCACTGTTTTAGGCTGTTAGTAAAATCTCATTTTGACATTTACAATACAATTCTGTGTTTTTCAACTATTTCACTTCAATTCCAAATGCAATTAAAACCCCTTTTCTCCTCTTTTGTGTGTTATGAGCTAGCAACAGGAGCTCCCTCTGGGTAGACAGAGAATGTGATGACTGTGTGAGATCCAAGGCAGAGTAAGCATTGGATCTCAGCCCCTGTCCACGTCTCAGCTGGGAACCCTTGTGCTGGGCACAAAACATTCATGGTCCTATGGGCACACTCCACAGAATACACACCACAGAAGGTGCCACGTAACCATTGTCCCTGGAGTTGTGAAGTGCCATTACCCTGGGCTGCTTCCTCTCCTAAGAGCTGACTGTGCTGCAAATACAGACAGTTCCACTATAAAATGATTTATGTGTTCCTAAAAATCATTGTGCTATGTAAAATTGTGTGATTAAAAATCATAGGGTAGGCCAGGCGTGGTGGCTCATGCCTGTCATCTCAGCACTTTGGGAGGCTGAGGCAGGTGGATCAGTTCAGGTCAGCAGTTCAAGACCAGCCTGGCCAACAAGGTGAAACTCCATCTCTACTAAAAATACCAAAATTAACCGGGCATTGTGGTGCACACCTGTAGTCCCAGCTACTAGGGAGGCTGAGGCACAAGAATCTCTTGAACCTAGGAGGCAGAGGCTGTAGTGAGTCAAGACTGTGCCACTGCACTCCAACCTAGGCAACAGAACAAGACTCTGTCTCAAAATAAAATAAAATAAAGTCATAGGGCTTATGGAAAAATGGAGTTAGGGCACACTCAAAAACATTGTCAGTGACACATTAAAAAAAAGATAGGAAACTAACAAAAATGGTAGCACAGTCTCACACATATTTGATGGTTAAGAAAGACATAAACACCATACTATTGTTTGAATGTGTCCCCCAGACTTCATGTGTTGGAGACTGAATCCCCAATGCAACACTGTTGAGAGGCATCACCTTTAAGAGGTGATTAGGTCATGAGGGCTCTTCCCTAATGAATAGATTAATGCTGTTATCATGGAACTGGGTTAGTTATTGTGGGAGTGGGTTCCTGATAAAAAGGATAAGTTCGGCACCCTTCCCTTCTTTCTCTCTTTTTCACTCATGTGCTCTCTTGGCCTTCAGCATTTCACCACGGCGTGATGCAGCATGAGGGCCCTTGCTAGAAGCCAGTGCCATTCTCTTGGACTTCCCAGCCTCCAGAACCATGAGCCAAATAAATTTCTGTTCATTATAAATTACCCAGTCTGTGGTATTCTGTTGTAGCAACACAAAACAGACTAAGACACACTACAATAAATGTGGCAGTTTATCTTGAATAAAACCTGAAGTTTAACGTTGAAGAAAGGGTGACAGCTTGTGAGATACTGTGCAGTGGTAGAAATGTTACCAGAAAGGAATCCTAATCCAGACCCCAAGAGAGGGTTCTTGGACCTTGTGCAAGAAACAATTTGGGGTGAGTCCATATAGTAAAGTAAAAGCAAGTTTATTAGAGAAGTAAAGAAACAAAATAATGGCAACTCCATAAGCAGAGCAACCCCAAGGGCTGCTGGTTGGCTGTTTTTTATCATTATTTCTTAATTAAATGCTAAACAAGGGATGGATTATTCATGAGTTTTCTGGGAAAGGGGTGGAAAATTCCCGGAACAGAGGGTTCCTCCCCCTTTTAGATCATATAGACTAACTTCCTGATGTTGCCATGGCATTTGTAAATTGTCATGGCACTGGTGGGAGTGTCTCTTAGTATTATAATAAGTGTATAATGAGCAATGAGGACAACCAGAGGTCACTTTCATGGTAATTTTGGTTTTGGTGGGATTTGGCTGGCTTCTGTACCACATGCTGTTTTATCAGCAAGGTCTTTGTGACCTGTGGCAACTTCCTATGTCATCCTGTGTCTAAGAACACCTAACCTCCTGGAAATGCAGCCCAGTAGGTCTCAGCCTCATTTTACCCAGCCCTCTATTCAAGATGGAGTCACTCTGGTTCAAATACCTCTGACAGAAGGAGGGTCATCTGAAATCGGAACATCAGCTGTAACACCATTTGGAGGGAGGTGTGGCTTATAACACACTTGGAGAACTGGGACAGCTGGTAGGTGTTTGAAATGTATGTATTTGTATGTTTTGTTGAATTCCTATTCAGCATTCCTATCAATGCTGTTGAATTTTACTGGTGTCCTGTTATCCTGGAAGACAGCAATAGGTAAAGAAATCCCGTCACCCTTCTGTGTTCTGGAAACAGCTTACTACAAAGAGCGACACTTCACATGTGACTTAGATAAGCCTCATGGAAGCCCCCTTGTTAACCTATGACAAGGCCAGACAGATCCTCCAAACTGCTGTTCTCATAAGCCTTGTAAAATGCTTAGCTGAAGTATTTTGCCCCACTGATCAATCAGAAACAAAATCTTTGTTAACTAAACTTAAGTTAAGCTTCTCTCCTTCCCTGAGGCCCCTGAGCCTTGGCCCACCCTCAACCTCAGCCAGCAGACAGCCCCTCCCTATGAGAGATCCTCCTGGGAGCAGGCTGACATTCTCTGATCTGCTCTATTTCATCACACACGGCTTTTTATCTTAGTGTTCACACTGGTTTTTTCTAGCTTTGTTGACTTCTCTCCATAAAAGAAAAACTGGTTTTGCCTAACCCTGGAGATGCTTACAAATCTCGTGGTTAAAGTGTTCTTTCTTTTGCAATAGTCCACTGACCCTTGTGAAAAAATAAAAGTTTTCTTACCTTGGTCCAGATTGGTTTTTTACTTGACACTTTATGGCTCAGTTCAGCTGGAAGCCGTTTTCTGCTTTCACCTAGCGTCCTGTGGATGAAATCACACATAAACAAATGCAAAATTTGCATTACGCTCAAATTGTTTTTCAATATATCAATTGCATTGGAACAAATTTGCATTTTCAAAACAAATGCTAAAGCAGAACAGACTATAGATGTCTGGCCCAGACATTTTGAACCTCAGTGGTGGACACAGATTATTTACATGCCAGGTTCCCTGTTACCTGACAGTTTTTTTTGTTTGTTTGTTTGTTTTTTAACTTATGGAAAGAGAGATGCTAGGTGAGCATTTTGGTACTTGCAAAAATCCATGACATCTCAATCGTCTCTCACCCTTATCTTTATCTTTAAGTAAAGCCTTTCCTTTTTTTTTTTTTTTTTTTTTTTTTTTTGAGATGGAGTCTCGCTCTGTCACCCAGGCTGGAGTGCAATGGCATGATCTTGGCTCACTGCAAACTCCACCTCCCTGGTTCAAGCGATTCTCCTGCCTCAGCCTCCCAAGTAGCTGGGACTACAGGCACCCACCACCATGCCCAGCTAATTTTTGTAGTTTTAGTAGAGATGAGGGTTTCAATATATTTGCCAGGCTGGTCTTGAACTCCTGAACTTGTGATCCGCCTGCCTCAGCCTCCCAAAGTGCTGGGATTACAGGCGTGAGCCACCGCGCCCAGCCAAGTAAAGCCTTTCTTCATAGGCTTCCTCTTAGAATTGACCTCAGATTCATACAAATGATAGAAACTCAAGGTGAGAAGGGATTTAAAAATCATGTACTCTGACACCTTCATTTTACAAAGAAGGAAAGCAATGTTGCTGATCATGAGCTCCCTGAGGCAGACCCTGAGCTAGATTCATATCTGAGACCCTCGTGCCTAGCTCCAGACCTGGTACAATCAGGTACTCAGGTGTGCTTGCTGTTTTGAATCGAAATGAATTACCCAAAGGGAAAATAAAATGAAGGGCACCCATAAAGAGCTTGCTTCATGGCCTTTTTTTTTTTTTTTTAAATCAGGGTTTCACTTTGTCACCCAGGCTGGAGTGCAGTGGCACGACCATATCTCACTGCAGCCTCAACCTCCTGGGTCCAAGTGATCCTCCTATCTCAGCCTTCCAAGTACCTGGAACCACAGGCACACACCACCACAACCAGCTAGGTTTCAATTTATTTCTTTTTACTTTGTAGAGATAATATTCTCCCTATGTTGTTCAAGCTGCTCTTGAACTCCTGGGCTCAAGCAGTCCTCCCACCTCAGCCTCCCAAAGTGCTGGGATTACAGGTATGAGCCGCTGTGCCCGATCAGTGGCCTCTTGAATGACACCAACTGGCCAAAGGCTTCCTTCCAAAGCCAACCAACAATTCCCATTGTTGCCAGTCCCACCCTCCAGTTGTTTCCTAAACCACCAAAAATACAGAGCACCTTTGTGCTCAGGGAAGACTGAGTTGAACCTTTTCTGCTTTCCCTCTTTGATTGGTTTTGCCTGTATCAAAGTGGGTGATGTGGACTACAAATGGTCAGACTACACATTCTAAATTGTGACTCCTTTGAGAGTTTTTAATCTATCCGAGACACAGACAGGCACAGCACAAAAACAGAAACTATCTCAACTTCATTAGGGGAAATTTATAGCTTGCCTAGGGTCACCATGACGACCAAAAGACAGGACCTATTTGTAGATGCCAGTATCTGTAGAAGAGCTCAGGTAAGGGACAGAGCTACATTTACTGACAACAAACTATGTATCAGGTTGCTTAGCGCACATTGCTTTATTTAGTCCTCACAAACACATGTGAGATAGTGTTCTCCCATTCAGAACTGAGGAAATTGAGGCTCAGAGGCTGAAAGTCATTCATTGAAGACCACACAAGACTGATCTGAACTGAGGTCTGTCTGACTCTAAAGTCTCCATGAGTTGGGCCTTTTAAGATTGTGAGGGTAGCTGTGCTCAGGTTGAGGCAGGTGGTGGAAGTTGTTATAAAAGTGCAGAGATGGCCGGGCACGGTGGCTCACGCCTGCAATCCCAGTACTTTGGAAGGCAGAGGCAGGCGGATCACAAGGTCAGGAGTTCAAGACCAGCCTGACCAACATGGAGAAACCCTGTCTCTACTAAAAATATAAAAATTAGCTGGGTATGGTGACGCATGCCTGGAATCCCCGCTACTCAGGAGGCTGAGGCAGGAGAATCTCTTGAACCCAGGAGGCAGAGCTTGCAGTGAGCTGAGATCATCGCGCCACTGCACTCCAGCCTGGGCGACAGAGCGAGACTCCATCTGAAAAAAACAAAAAAAGTGCACAGACATCTTGGCACTCTCAGGGAAGCCCATCAGTGGGGTGGGATAGTCAGGACTCAGGAGGACACTTGCCTCCTCCAGGATGCCACCATTCCCAAAAGCCAGCTCATTCATTACTCTTTCCTTTTTCCTACTTTAATGTCTTCCTTCTGTGCTCCTTGAGAAAAAGTCGGATTGCTTTCCTAACCATAACCATGTACACAGCAGAGTTGTGGCCAAACACAATGGCTGTCTTGGGTCAAGGCTCTTTCCTTGTCTAATCAGTTGAGTCTGGTGATTAGCATGGGTTCTCAGAAGAAAGGATTTGAATACAAGTTTGCCTTTGGAAGGTGCAGGGCAGACTGATAGGGGAGTGTGGAAGTGACACAAAGACTGCCAGGCGTGGTGGCTCACGCCTGTAATCCAGCACTTTGGGAGGCCAAGGCAGGCAGATCACCTGAGGTCAGGAGTTCAAGACCAGCCTGGCCAACATGGCAAAAACCTGTTTCTACTAAAAATACAAAAAATTAACCGGGCATGGTAGTGGGCACCTGTAACCCCAGCTACTCGGGAGGCTGAGGCAGGAGAATCTCTTGGACCCAGGAGGCAGAGGTTGCAGTGAGCCGAGATGGTGTCACTGCACTCCAGCCTGGGCGACAGAGCAAGACCATCCCCCCACCAAAAAAGGAAGTGATACAAGGAAGGGAAAGTGCATTATTAAGCAAGCTACCATAGTGGGCAACTAGAGTTTAATTCCCTGGGGGGAAACCCAGCATGAAACATATGCTTCAGAATTATCCCACCCAAAGGAGGAGGGAATAGATGTATTTATATACCAACTTCCTGCTGTTACTGTTTGAAGGCTGCTCTCTGAGGATACTAATTCTCAGTCACTTTCACCCTCCCCTGTGCTGGAAGGAGCCAACTTCCTCAGTTCTGTGGAAAATAAAAAAGCCTCTGGGCTAAGAGATGTAGATACTGGAAGTTGGGAATGGGCTGGAGCCCACCAAAAGGTCACAGAGAAACAAGTGGAGCAATGACAGCTCTGCTACTCCTGGGCTGCAGGTCACATGAGTAAAAGCATGGCAACCCGTGTGCAAGGATCTGCTGCCTCTGACCTCTTGGCTTATAAATGAACTGAGGGAGTGGCAGACACTGAGTGTGGTCTCGATTCTTCGGTCAACCCAAATAACAGAGAGAGAAGCTCTCTAAGAGAAAATGATGTTTGTTATTGAGGAATGAGCATTGCAATGGGAGTACACATGGGTATATTCAGGGAAGTAAAGAAAGACAAGGATTGTTTCGTTTCGTTTTGTTTTTGAGCCAGAGTTTCATCCTTGCCGCCCGGGCTGGAGTACAATGGTACGATCTTGGCTCACTGCAACCTCCACCTCCTGGGTTCAAGTGATTCTCCTGCCTCAACCTCCTGAGTACCTGGAATTACAGGCATGCACCACCACACCCGGCTAATTTTTTTTTTTTTTTTTTTTTACTTATTTTTAGTAGAGATGGAGTTTTACCATGTTGGCCAGGCTGGTCTCGAACTCTTGACCTCAGGTGATCCACCCGCCTTGGCCTCCCAACATGCTGGAATTATAGGCATGAGCCACTATGCCCAGCCCACAGAAGTATTTTTTTGTGTGCTGTTGTAGCAACTTTTGTGCAAGGTTGTTTTTGTAGTCTCTTGTGACCGTTCTTGTTACCACGTGCATGTGCATGAGAATCCCCCTTCGTGGCTTCATTTGTCAATCTGGTTTGACACAAGTGATTCCATTTTGATTCTGACAACTTTTTTACATTTCTTTTTTAATTGAGATCGTTCTCTGAAAGCATCTTTGATTAATTATCTTATGGTTAGGTTTTGACTGTCTCTTGGTGTGGAGGTAACCTGTTCTGAGTTGTTAGTCTGGTCCCACATCAGAAGGAATTGACTGGCAACTAGGAGTAAGTGTCAAAACCCTTTTAGCTACATTTGAGCTACAAGGGAGGTTTGGAGGGGGTGCCTGTCAGGCTAAGTCTGTCTAGAGGCCATTGTCAAGTTTAATTTGGTCTGTTCCGTAGGCGTTGGCTAGCATTCAAAGCGCTGGGACAGTATTATTGTTAGAAGTCCTACTCCTGCAGAAATTTAACAGACAACAGATACAAAGTTTAAAAAGGAAAACACAAAGTATCATTGATACTAATATGAGAATTTCAGCTCGTCTAATAGCTTTGAACCATGAACGAACGCTTAAAGGCAACCAACTAATAAATCAAATGACTATGGCGAATTAGGTGAGACCTATTGCTTCCATGTGGCCTGTTTTCTTATTTTGTGTATTGGGGTCTCGACTTCCCCAGAGGAATTTATCCAGGTACAGCATGTAGTATTAGCAATAGCAAAGACACTGCCTTTTTCAGCTAGACAATCAAGAGCAATTCTATCATCTATGATCTCATGACTGGGTTGAGTTAAAGCAAAGAGTAGCAGTTGTATTAGGGATTTTGTTAAAGTTACCTATTGGATGGACTAAACCTTTTTTTTTTTTTTTTTTAGGCTATGTAAATATTCAGGATTGGCATGACAGCTGCAACATTTGGTCAAGTTCCCTGCAGAAGTTGCTGACTGTGAAATTTTAATTATATCATTATTATGCCAAATGAAAAAGTTAGGCATAAGCAAGGAAAAATTCAGAGGGGCAAGAGTTTCATTATGATGGGAAATCTTGTTCCATCACTTTAGGAACAGCATGTCCACAGCATGAAGATGTCAGCTGCTCACCCTGGTTTGTAGTTTAAATGTCTCTGGTTATGGCATTGGGTGGTTTGGTGAACTTTTGGTGTGGCCCACACATCAGGCATGAAGCTTGACCCTTGAAATTTACATCAAGTTGTCTAACTTCAGCTTACAGGGCTTTAGGAAAGAGCAGTTCCCATTCTTAGTAATTTCATGGGAGAAAAGTGGACTGGAGGAACCTAGAAGAATTTAAGATCCAGTTCAGTCCACAGGTAAATAATAAAAACTCAAACAAACAAACAAAAATACCCCACACAGGGTTACAATCTAATAACAGGTATATTTTAATTTTTCTTTAGAAATATAGAAACACAACTTTTCTTTCTACAGTCATTCTGATTTCTAACAAAGATAATCCGAGTAAGACCAATTTGTTGTTATTTGTGTTTTATCAAATTTGGCCTGATAAATTCACACAAGCACAGCAGAAATAGTAATTGACCACGTAGGAACCTCAGATTTGACTTTAAAAGCTAGAAAGCTAATCTAAGGCAGACTTCAGACTTTTTCTACTATACCTATAAATAACTTAAAAATATGACGTTACATTTAAAAGCTTGGTAACGTAACCAATGTTTCCAATTGTACCTTGTTATTAAAAAAGCAGTTTCTAATTAAACTTATACAAACAACTTCATTGCCATAAAAATTAGGAATACTCACAAATAGTTTCCAAATTTTGGAGGGACAGAGAAAAAGTAAATGTTGCCAGTTTTGTTCACAAAAGTATACTTTACCAAATGGTTGTAAACTATAGCTAGATTGAGAGAGAAAGTCTCCTTAAATCTGGAAAACAAAACGTTTAGGTAAAAAACTAACCATGTTTCAAATATCTGTCTTCATTAGATATTTAATCTCATGTAATTAATTTTTGTTCTGTTTAATCTTAGTTGTTAGTTTCATGAATTTATCAGTTTCTTCATGGGGGTCCTGAATATCTTTACTTAGTCCATTGATCTTAAACTTATCAGAAACCTATATTCAGGCATACTGGCCAGAGTCTTTTCCATGAATCTGATTGCAGATGCATTTAAAGAAGAATTAAAACTGTGGAAGACAGAGGCTTAAAACAGCCATGGTTAAAAATCTGATGAGGGTTCAGCAATTGAAAAGGAAACCCAGTTATGTTTATTGCATACAGCATTTTAAGACAACAACCAGAAAAATGACTAACAGCATCGCATTAGGACCATCAAACATTTATAAATTTTACATAATTTTTAGATCTTTCACATCAATAACATAGCCGTATAAATATAACTTAGAGAAGATTTAGCATCACTTTGTTATTTGATCTCATCTGTGCCTCCAATGCTTCTCATACAACTCAATACATCAAACAAGCCTAATTAGTTTAACATCTCTACAAGCTGAAAAATCCATCCTTTGAGGTTCTCCAGGAGCCCAACTAGAAAATCTCAAAGATAATTCTAGGTTGAAAAGACTTCATTTAGAACTCTGATATTGAGAAAGCCAGCCAAATATGTCAAAATGTATAAAACATTTAATTAAAACAGAATTGCAGATCATAGTGAAATAATAGTTGTTCACTTACCAAGAGTGACTGCAGATTTCAAGGTCTGAGGGTGGCACATCTCACACATGAGTGTGAACACTCAATCACCCTCATGAACTACAAAAGGATTGTGACTGAAGATTTTAAAAGTAAGCTGAGCATGGTGGCATGCACCTGTAGTCCCAG
Source organism: Macaca thibetana thibetana (assembly GCF_024542745.1). NCBI lineage: Eukaryota > Metazoa > Chordata > Mammalia > Primates > Cercopithecidae > Macaca > Macaca thibetana. The sequence continues at coordinate 25,281,468 of NC_065592.1, read as the reverse complement.
CTACTTGGGAGGCTGATGCTTGAACCTGGGAGGCGGAGGTTGCAGTGAGCCGAGATCACGCCACTGCACTCCAGCCTGGCAACAGAGTGAGACTCAGTCTCAAAAACAACAACAACAACAACAACAACAAACTAAAAAAGACAGCATGAAGCACAGGAAATTACCTTGATAAAACACAGAATCTTTGTTTCCTAGGCCAATTACCAAAAAATAAATACTCCTGCAGTGTAGTTGCTTCTTATAGGAAGTCCTTTTAGATAACCTGAAAATCTAACCTAATGAAAAGGTACTTGAATTCAATTTGACACTTGATGAGTGTGTATCCAAGGTTATGAGTATACACTATGTTATAGAAGAAGTAAACAAAAAAATAAGTACCTTGAGCAGGGAAACATATGGCTCTTAGAAAAAGTAAAAGCACATTAAGTTTCCTGGTTACATGGAATAATTCAGACATATCAAGAAAAGCCAATAGCACAGAATCAAGTTATTCTTGAGGAAAACATTGCTTTTCTAGGCCTTTAAGACAAACATATCAGCATTAGGCCTCAACAACAGAGTTAGAACCAGATAAAATAAGTACAGAAGCTTACCAAAATGTCAAGGGAGAGAGTCATTAAGTTAATTAAGAAAAAAAAAGTGTGGCCAGACGCGGTGGTTCATGCCTGTAATTCCAGCACTTCGGGAGGCCGAGGCAGGTGGATCACGAAGTCAGGAATTCAAGACCAGCCTGGACAACATAGTGAAACCCTGTCTCTATTGAAAATACAAAAATTAGCCCGGTGTGGTGGCATGTGCCTGTAGTCCCAGCTACTCAGGAGGCTGAGGCAGGAGAATTGCTTGAACTCGGAAGGCGGAGGTTGCAGTGAACCAAGACCACGCTATTGCACTCCAGCCTGTGTGACAGAGTGAGAATACGTCTCAAAAAAAAAAAAAAAAAAAAAGGTGTGCCTTCTTAAGAGGAGAAGGAGGAAGAGCAGAAGGCAATGGTGTATGACTTGCAAATCATGTGCAATGAGGTGCAGCAGAAGTTGCACTTCTGAGACATAAATCTGAAAATCTTCAAGAGAAAGACTCTAGTTTGAGAAATTAAATTACTATAGAGAAATTAAACAGAAACCATAAAACAGGAAGAGGTTATAGTTCAGAAGATGGTAAAAAATTTGAAGAAATAGATTTCTGGGGTTTTTTTTTTTTTTTTTTTTTTTTTTTTTAGAGATAGGATCTTATTCTGTTCCCCAGACTGGAGTGCAGTGGTACCATCATAGCTTACTGCAGACTCAAACTCCTGAGCTCAACTGATCCTCCCACCTCAGCCTCCTGCGAAGGTGAGGGGCAAGGGAGGAACTACAAGTGTGCACCATCATGCCTGGCTAATTTTTAATTTTTTTTTGTAGAGATTGGGGTCTCATGATATTGCCTAAGCTGGTCTCAAACACATGGCCTCAAGCAATCCTCCTGCCTCGGCCTCCCAAAGCACCAGGATTACAGGTGTGAGTCACCACACCCAACCAGATTTCAGAATTAAAAATCAAAACCTCTTGTAATTTTTTTTAAAAAACTAAGAGCAATGACACTCCAGTAAACCCTTATCACTTTAAACATAGATAACTAGTTTTTGGTTTTGTATCAGTATATTCAATTTTCAGAAAAATTTATAAACAATTTCCTTCTAAATTTAGCCAACTTGATTACATGCAAAATTCATTTCATAAGATTCATCTTTCACAAACCTTTTGCAAGTTGCTCAAACATCTTATGGCTTGCTTAGGCCTAATTTTGTTTTAGATTTTCTTTTTTAATATTGAAACAAACAATTATTCTACCTTAAGACAAAAATTTACTTTTCTTTTTCTTTATCATTTTTACCACATAAGATTCTTTCTCATACAAATTATGTATCTTTTTCATCTTTCTTACCAAAGATATCTTCTCATATTTATAATTTTCTTTGCATGTCTCTTTTACTTATTGATTTCTGTCTTGTCTTTATTTTCATCTTAAATCTATATTTTGAAACAACGTTTAAATAATGTCCAAATTAGATATAATTATTATTTTTAAATTAAAAAACATATATTCATGTTCTTTTTTAAAATAATTTTGTACTGGCTAGGTGCAGTGGCTCACATCTATAATCCCAACACTTTGGGAGGCTGAGGCAGGAGAACTGCTTGAGCTCAGGAGTTTGAGACTAGCCTGGGTAACATAGCAAGACCCCATCACTACAAAAAAAAAAAAATTGTTTTAAACAATATTAAACTAGCCTTATTCATCAAAGAATTACACAAAGATAATTTTGCTTTTAAGGCTGGATTTGTGGGTCTATGACCTTACAACATCTAGCAGAGACAAATATAGAACTTCCTGACCAGTAAACTCAGGCAAAAATTTATGCTAAGAATTCTGAAGACATTTTTATTTTTATTTTACCAACAATTTTTTTTTTTGAGGTGGAGTCTCACTCTGTTGCCAAGGCTGGTATGCAATGGCACAATCTCAGCTCACCGCAACCTCCAACTCCCAGGTTCAAGTGATTCTCCTGCCTCAGCCACCTGAGTAGCTGACATTACAGGTGTGCGCCACCATGCCCAGCTAATTTTTGTATTTTTAGTAGAGATGGGGTTTCACTATGTTGACCAGGCCAGTCTCAAACTCCTGACCTCAAGTGATCTGCCCACCTCAGCCTCCCACAGTGCTGGGATTACAGGTGTGAGCCACCACGCCCAGCCTATTTTACCAATAATTTTAAGATTAGTTTACTTACAAAAGATTACCCACCAGGTGCAGTGGCTTACACCTGTAATCCCAGCACTTTGGGAGGCCGAAGTGGGCAGATCACGAGGTCAAGAGTTCGAGACCAGCTTTGCCAACATGGTGAAACCCTATCACTATTAAAAATACAAAAATTAGCCAGGAGTGGTGGCACACACCTGTAATCCCAGCTACTAGGGAGGCTGAGGCAGGAAAATCACTTGAACCCAGGAGACGGAGGTTGTGGTGAGCAGAGATTGTGCCACTGCACTCCAGCCTGGGCGACAGAGCAAGACTCTGTCTCAAAAAAAAAAAAAAAAAAAGGATTTATGCTCATGTGAACGTAAAAGCATTTGTATTAATTACTGTATTTCTAATAAATTACTTTTTTAAGCACTTAATTATTTTCCTTCAAGCCAATTAAATAGAGATCTTTGTAAATTTAAAATCATATACATAAAATATGTAGACACAAAAAGTAAAAACATATAGATGAAGAAAAACAAAAAATTTACAGTTTTTACTTTAAAATTCTAATCATAATACAGTAAAACAGAGTAATATAAACTTGTCAGCTTATAAAAATACAGTTGGATCCAAATTATATCTCTAACAAAATGGGACAAGTTAGGGTCATGTTCATATGGCTAAACTTGAAAATTTTTATTTGTCCTGAGATGTAATATAATGAAGGTTGTGAACCAAATTTTGGGCAAAGCAGTTTCCATAGCAGTTTGGTTTTAAAAAGTCTTTTTTTTGTTTTAAACTTCTCCCCACCTTTTTTCAGTTTCAAATGAATTGTTTTAGTGAACCCTTGGATGTTTATATTTCATTTAGGGGTTGGAGAAAAAATGAAAACCTCCAAGTAGCCTTTAGTAAAAGATTTATCTTAATACAAGTGAAAAAATTAGCAGATTCAGAATAAACAACAACAACAAAAGTACATACAGAGGTTAGAAGGCTCTTTATGCATCCAGTGTTTAGACTGCTTAACTCTGTAGTTGAGGTTTTCTGAGAAAAACAAGTTTAGAAAATTCAAATAATTCCCATAATGGCCACAAATTATCATTGGTATAGTTTGCCCATCAGTTTAAAAATGTGCATGAAAAAGGGCCATCAGTTTTGAACATCTTTCCAGCTGGAGTCCCATCCCAGAGAGTCTGGCATGCCTAGAATTTTGAGAATCCTGTCCCATTTTTTATTAACCTTTTGAAAGCAAAAGAAACCCCTATAAGCCCTGCTGGGAATGTCAGGGGCTTGGACCCGTGTTTTTTTTTTTTTTTACAGTGTACAGAATACTTTTTTTATACCTGGCAGATGGCCTTTGCCCGAAATTGTCCAACCTGTGACCAAGTTTTCCCTAGTCACGTGGACATTTTCTTGAGACTGGCAGGCACTCCCGTAGTAATCATACCTGTTTATCTTAACATGGGAGACTTTTTCTTCAGGGACAAGAGTCCCTCATAGATGGTGGCAACTACCCTAGTGGCTTTTATTTTTTATTATTTTGAGATGGAGTTTTGCTCATGTTGCCCAGGCTGAAGTGCGATGGCATGATCTTGTCTCACTGCAACCTCCGTTTCCTGGGTTCAAGCGATTCTCCTGTCTCAGTCTTTCGAGTAGCTGGGATTACAGGCATGCACCACCACGCCTGGCTAATTTTGTATTTTTAGTAGAGACGGGGTTTTGCCATGTTGGCCAGGCTGGTCTTGAACTCCTGACCTCAGGTGATCTGCCCGCCTCGGCCTTCCAAAATGCTGGGATTACAGGCATGAGTCACCGCGCCCAGCCCCTAGTGGCTTTTAATAGGCCCACCTGTGCCCACCACTTAGAATTTTTTTTTTTTTTTTTTTTTTTTTTTTTTTTTTTTTTTTTTGCCCTCAGAAGATGTTCAGAAACAAGCAGGGAAAAATAAAAGAACCCCAAGTCATTTGCAGATACGCATAACCAATCCAAAATGAAACCAAAGTAAGATTGCCTCAAAACTTTTAAGCCAGGCGTGCGGACCACATGAAATATTGTATCAGGCATGCAGAAAAAAACAAAAGAAAATTCACCGGAAAAGGCATGCCTCACAGACAGAACATAAATTCTGTAGAAACCAGACTCTGCTCTGTGATGATGCTATCCTCATAGGAAGTGCTTGCCAGAAAAGACAAAAGCTTTTTATAGTCCCAAGAAGGATGCAAGGCCATTTATTAAGGAGGTCTTGGCTGGGCACAGTGGCTCATGCCTATAATCCCAGCACTCTGGGAGGCTGAGGTGGGCAGATCACTTGAGGTCAGGAGTTCGATACCAGTCTGACAAACATGGTGAAACCCCATCTCTACTAAAAATACAAAATTAGCTGGGAATGGTGGCGCATGCCTGTAATCCCAGCTACTTGGGAGGCTGAGGCAGGAAAATCACTTGAGCCTGGGAGGTAGAGGTTGCAGTTAGCTGAGATCGTGCCATTGCCCTTCAGCCTGAGGAACAAAAGTGAAAGTCCATCTCAAAAGAAGAAAAAAAAAAAAAAAAAAAGGCCTTATTACCAAACTAGATCCCAGATAAAGTCAAAGAGCTTCTATGAAAAAGAGGGAGGTTCAGCCTGAGAGAAGACTCACCAGAGGCTGGGCATGATGGCTTATGCCTGTAATCCCAGCACTTTGGGAGGCCGAGGTGGGTGGATCGCTCGAGCCCTGCAGAAACATAGAGAAACCCTGTCTCTACAAAAATACAAAAATTAGCCAGGTGTGGCGGCGCACACCTGTAGTCCCAGCTACTTGGGAGATCGAGGTGGGAGGTTGCAGATGAAGTAATTCAGGATTGTCCTGTGAATGTCAGACATCGTCCCTGCAAGAATATTGTCCTCTCTGGAGGTTCAACTATGTTCAGGTACTTTGAATATTGCTTATGAGAGATCTGAAAAGAACTCTAAGATGCCAGGAATTAAGTGAAGAATTGAGTAGCAGTAGATTGAGGCCAGAACCTACTGATACACAGATCACTATGCAACACATGCAGCAATACAGTCTGATTTGGAGGATACATGCTGGCGTCTACTGAGTATGCCATGCCAAAAAGGATTATGAAGAAACTGGACCTAGCATTTCTCATCACAATCCAGTGTTTGGAGTCCTGTCATAAAAACTGACTTCATAGTTATTGGGGTTAGAGAGGTGGGAAAGAGATCAACTTTCTGACTACCTGTTTTTTCTAGATGGCTGGCTTTGAGGTTTTACACCTGGCTGGCAGCCGGGTGCAGTGGCTCAGGCCTGTAATCCCAGCACTTTGGGAGGCTGAGGCAGGTGCATCACCTGAGGTCAGGAGTTCGAGACCAGCCTGGCCAACACGGCAAAATCTCGTCTCTACTAAAAATAAAAAAATTAGCCGGGCGTGATGGCACACACCTGTAATCCCAGCTACTCTTGAGGTTGAGGCAGGAGAACTGCTTGAACCCGGGAGACAGAGGTTATGGTGAGCTGAGATCATGCCACTGCACTCCAGCCTGGGCAATGAGTAAGAGTCTATCTCAAAAAAAAAAAAAAGAAAGAAAGAAAAAAACCTGGCTGGAAACAGTAAGACTAAACATGATCATACAGGCGTATTTTTATAAGTGTGCCACCGTGCAGATATGGAAGACAGCGAAAATGATTAAGTGTATTTCTTCAGACAGAATATTTGAATTATATGTGTAACGAAAAAAAAGTGGGTTTTAGTTCTTTCTGGGCCTTGAGATTTTTAAGGAATTGTTTAAGATTTGATGGTTTTTTTGGTGTAAGATAGTTCCATGATGCTTCAATTGCACACCTCTACATGTGCAATGCAAAAAAGCCTGTTTATATTTCATGCTTTTTATACTTTGAGAAAAAAAAAAAGTAAAAGAAAAACTGTAATATTTGAAGGGGGGAAGTGACCAAGTAAAGGATACATTTTTAAAAATAGACTTATATTGGGAGGCCGAGACAGGCGGATCACTAGGTCAGGAGATCGAGACCATCCTGGCTAACACGGTGAAACCCCGTCTCTACTAAAAAATACAAAAAACTAGCCCGGCGAGGTGGCGGGCGCCTGTGGTCCCGGCTGCTCGGGAGGCTGAGACAGGAGAATGGGGTAAACCCGGGAGGCGGAGCTTGCAGTGAGCTGAGTTCCGGCCACTGCCCTCCAGCCTGGGCTACAGAGCAAGACTCCGTCTCAAAAAAAAAAAAAAAAAAAAAAAAAAATAGACTAATAGGGGCCAGACGTGGTGGCTCATACCTGTAATCCCAGCACTTTGGGAGCCCGAGGTGGGTGGATCACAAGGTAAAGAGATCGAGACCAGCCTGACCAATATGGTGAAACTCCATCTCTACTAAAGACATAAAAAATTAGCTGGGCGTGGTGGCGGGCACCTGTAATCCCAGCTATTTGGGAGGCTGAGGCAGGAGAATTACTTGAACCCAGGAAGCAGAGGTTCCAGAGAGCCAAGATCGTTACACTATACTCCAGCCTGGGTGACAGAGCAAGACTCTGTCTCAAAAAAAAAAAAAAAAAAAAAAAGAGACAAAATGCATAGGACAATTAAGGATATCATTTTATTGAGGCTATTGCAATAGGGAGAGCCATGTAGATGTGAAGATCAAAGTATTGTGGCAAAGTAGCTTTGCCTTAGACCTTTATAGTTAAGAATAGGCAAGTCACAGGTGCATGATGAACAGTTTAGAATAGTTTTGCAATCAGGGGAAGTCTCTGCCAGCTGAACAGAAAATGTTTACTTTTGTCTCTAGCTAGTTTCAGGGGGACAGGAAATTCTAATCTTAATTGCTCATGAAAAAAGGAACACGGAGTTGAAGGGTCTGCATTTGACCTTGTCACAAATACCTGGAAGTCATGTGTGAATCCTATGGAAGGGAGTCTTATCTAAATTAGTGGAGCCTGGAGCAGTGGCTTACACCTGTAATCCCAGCGCTTTGGGAGTTCCAAGGTGGGTGGATCACCTGAGGTCAGGAGTTTGAGACCAGCTTGGCCAGCATGGCGAAACCCCATCTCTATGAAAAATACAAAAATTAGCTGGGCATGGTGGCACACACCTGTAATCTCAGCCACTCAGGAGACTGAGGCAGGAGAATCGCTTGAACCCGGGAAGCAGAGGTTGCAGCCAGCTAAGATCGCTCCACTGCACTCCAGCCTGGGCGACAAGAGTGAAACTCCAACTCAAAAAAAAAAAAAAAAAAAAAAAAAAAAAAAAAGAGACAGAGACCTCCATCTCTACAAAAAATTAAAAAGCCAAGAGTCCCAGCTACTTGGGGGGCTGAGGTGGGAGGATTACTTGATCCTGGGAGGTAGAGGCTACAGTGGGCTATGAATGTACCACTGCACTCCACCCTGGGCAACAAAGTGAGACCCTGTCTCAAAACAAAAACAAAAACCAAAACCAAACACAGAAGAAAAAGAAATAAGTAATCAATTAATTAATGGGAGGAGCCAGTGGTTCTTATAGGTAAGTGATTTCCAGCAACACACAAGGATGAGGGGAGTTTGAAAAACAAAAGGTTGGGAGATGTCTTAACTATTGCTGTTTTCCAGGAGCATAGGGCTTAGGTAAAGTTCAACATTGTTAATCTCACGAAAAAAGTATGAAAATTAAACAAACAAAAAAGGGACATGCACACATAGGCTCTGGTTCCCTGTGTTGGAGATGACAGAAAGAGCAATCTCTTAAAAGGCATTCCTGCCATTCTCCTGCTGCCTTCCCATTGCTTGCTTGCTTGCTTGCTTGATTTATTTGTTTATGATGGAGCCTCACTCTGTTGCCCAGTCTGGAGTGTGTGGTGCTACCTTGGCTCACTGCAACCTCCACCTCTTGGGTTCAAGCAATTCTCCTGCCTTGGCTTTCCTGAGTAGCTGGGATTACAGGTGCCCACCACCATACCCAGCGGATTTTCGTATTTTTAGTAGAGACAGGGTTTCGTCATATTGGCCAGGCTGGTCTCAACTCCTGACTCTCAACTCCTGCCCACCTCAGCCTCCCAGAGTGCTGTGATTACAGGTGTGAGCCACTGCACCTGGCCCCCATTGCTTTGAGATAAAGGCCAAAGTCCTTAGCAAGGCCTCCAGGCCCCATGGAACTGGCCCCTGCCTACTTATCTGGCCTCACCTTAGGGCCTTCTTCCCCTCTTTCTGTGCACTCCAGTTACACTGCTCTTTCTGGAACACTCCATTCTCTCTCTTGCTTCAGGGCTTTTGCTCAAGTTGTTCTTTCTGCTTCAAAAGCTCTCCAACCCTCCTAACCTCAAACCCTGCCCCAAGGTGGACACCTCAAGCTTCGTTAGTTACCTCTTCCTCATTCTTCAGTCTATATTGTCAGCTGAAGAGTGACAAGGGTCACAAATTTTGAAGGCAGGGTTCTATTTCTCATAAAGGGTTGCAGCCTGCAAGGTGGGTCATTTTTTTTTTTTTAATTGTTATGAGACAGAGTTTCAACTCTGGTCTCGAACTCCTAACCTCAGGTGATCCGCAAGGTGGCCATTCTAACAGGTTGGGAAGCATAGCCTATGACAGAAGATGGGGAAAAGGCGCCTCAAGAATGGGAAGTGTAGAGGCCGGGCGCGGTGACTCATGCCTGTAATCTCAGCACTTTGGGAGGCTGAGGTGGGTGGATCACGAGATCATGAGATCAAGAGATCGAGACCCTCCTGGCCAATATGGTGAAACCCTGTCTCTACCCAAAATACAAAAATTAGCTGGGCATGGTGGCGCATGCCTGTAGTCCCAGCTACTCGGGAGGCTGAGGCAGGAGAATTGCTTGAACCCGGGAGGCGGAGGTTGCAGCGAGCTGAGATCGTGCCATTGCACTCCAGCCTGGTGACAGAGCAAGACTCTGTCTTCAGAAAAAAAGAATGGGAAGTGTAAAACAGAAATGTATGCTGAGCTGGTTGACTGAGTATACATATGCAGTAAGCTATAGAAGGAGTCATGAATATTTATGAAAGGAGAAACATGCACATGTGCAATTGAACTTCATGCCTCTTCATGGGTAGCATGTTCCAAAAATTGCGACATTAGCGTGATCTGAAGGAGCTGTTTTCAGCCCTCTGATGTCAAAAGGTGAAGCAGAGGACACAGAGCTCACTGTCCCTCACTGTGCAGCCTCTGTACCCTGCCCAGAACTGCTCCGTGGTCGGTGACCTCTTCACAGGAAGGAGAGCTGGTCAGTTGCTGTGTGGAAACTACAAAAGAGAGGGGGAGTCTGGTCACGGCCTCAGATGATTGACTAGAGGTGATAAAGGAATGAATTGTTTGTTTCTTGTTTCCTTTTTTTCTGTATTAATATTATTTTTAAATTTTTTCTGTAGAGATGGGATCTCACTATGTTGCCCAGGCTGGTCATGAACTCCTGAGCTCAAAAAATCCTCCCAACTAAGCCTCCTAAAGTGCTGAGATTACAGGTGTGAGCCACCACGCCTGGTCTGTTTCTTGTTCTCTAGAGTTGCTTTCTGCTTATTCCTTAGGAAAGAATTCTGGTTTAGGTTAGTAAGGAAGGGGCCTTCTGAGGCGTGTCTGACCTCCTGTCCCGACATGACTGGGAGCTCAGCATTTAAGTTTTTCTGGAATTCGGTTGGCCAAGAGGGGGCCCATTCAGTTGGTTGGGAGGCTTACGATTTTATTTTTATTTCTCATGATCAAGTTACTTTGTTAAAAAACCCTTGGATATCAAAGTTCTGTTTTCTAGAGTAGCACCAACAGAAATATAACGCATACCAAATGTGTAATAATAAATTTTCCTGTTGGGCACATTTTTTAAAGTAAAGAGAAAAAGTAAAATGGATCTTTTTTTTGTTTTAACAATTTTTTATTTTATTTTATTTTATTTATTTATTTTTTTTGACACGGAGTCTCGCTCTGTTGCCCAGGCTGGAGTGCAGTGGCTCGATCTCCGCTCACTGCAAGCTCCGCCTCCTGGGTTCACGCCAGTCTCCCGTCTCAACCTCCTGAGTACCTGGGACTACAGGTGCTTGCCACCACGCCTGGCTAATTTTTGTATTTTTTAGTAGAGACGGGTTTTCACCGTGTTAGCCAGGATGATCTCGATCTCCTGACCTCGTGATCCGCCTGCCTCAGCCTTCCAAAGTGCTGGGATTACAAGCGTGAGCCACCGTGCCTGGCCAATATTTTATTTTTAATTGTGGTAAAATACACATAACATAAAAGTTATCATCCTGACCATTTTTAAGTGTACAGTTCAGTAATATTAAGTATATATTTGTGGAATTAAACTCCAGAACATCTTCGTCTTGCAGAACAGAAACTCTCTACACATTAAATAAGCTCTGATTCCTCTCTTCCCTATTCCCCCACCGCCTGCCTTGCTCCTGGCAACCACCATTCTACTTTCTGTCTCTATTAGTTTGACTATGCTAGGAACCTCTTAAAAATGGATTAATACAGTATTTGTCCTTTTGTGACTGGCTCATTTCACATAGCATAATGTTCTATCGTATGCACATATGTATATATACATAGCTATTGAGCACTTGAAATATAATATTTTTATATACATATATTGTGTTTAAATGTTAAACATATTATTTATGTAATATAAATATAATATTAAACAATATCTGTAATTTTTTTTTTTTTTGAGATGGAGTCCTGCTCTGTCACCCAGGCTGGAGTGCAGTGGCACCATCTCAGCTCACTGCAACCTCCACCTCCCGGGTTCAAGTGATTCTCTTGCCTCAGCCTCCTGAGTAGCTAGGATTACAGGCGCACACCACTATGCCTGGCTAATTTTTTTGTATTTTCAGTAGAAATGGGGTTTTGTCATGTTGGCCAGGGGGGTCTCAAATGCCTGACCTCAGGTGATGCTCCTGCCTTGGCCTCCCAAAGTGCTGGGTTTACAGGCATGAGTCACTGCACCCAGCCTAATAATTTAAATATCTTAAATTTAAATACCTTTAAATAGCCTAAATAAATTAAACACTTCATTCCATAAAATAGAGTAAGTGTTCCAATGAGCTGAGCAGAGGAGTTTGGTTTCATTGATGGAGAAGGGCTGAAAAAAGCAGAATAAAATAACAAAACGTGGATTGGTCATTTCAAAGTTCTCTGTAAGGCAGGAACAAGGAAACAGAACAATAGAGAAATAAATGATTGTTTCTTTAAATTTCCTTTTCCTTTTTTTTAATTTAAAAACAATTTTTAGACTTCTACTTTTTATTTTATTTTTCTAGAGAGAGTTTTGCTCTGTTGCTCACACTAGAGTGCAAGACTGGAGGCAAGACTGGGCTAAAATCTAGCCAGTTCTCTGAGCATTTGGCCCAGAAGGAGCATTATTTTAATTTTTTAATTTTAAAAAATTTTTGAGACAGAGTCTTGCTCCGTCACCCAGGCGGGAGTGGGGTGGCGTTATTTCCACTCACTGCAAACTCCGCCTCCCAGATTCAAGTGATTCTCGTGCTTCAGCCTCCCAAGTAGTTGGGATTACAGGTGTACACCACCATACCTGGCTAATTTTTGTATTTTTAGTAGAGATGTGTTTTGCCATGTTGGCCAGGCTGGTCTCAAATTCCTGAGCTCAAGTGATCCTCTTGCCTCGTCCTCCCAAAGTGTGGGATTGCAAGTGTGGGCCCCCACACCCAGCCACAATTACCTCTTGAAGTCACTTGCTACATAGTCTCTAGACCAACTGATGCCAAGTAGTCACCAAATGCCATATGCTGGATGCCATATCCCATACCCTATAGCTCAACAATGTCTAGCTGTTATGGTAGCTAGTCAGGCACCCATGAGAAGACTAGATTGCAGTGGCTGGATCATACGGTAAACTATGATGGAGCCACTGCAATCCAGCCTGGGTGAGATATATATATATATATATATATGCATGCTGAGGTTTCCATGCCACCAAACCAGAACTAATTTGTTATCTGACCTTCCCATAAATCGCGAGAGAGAGGTAACAGCCTAACTTCCCGAACAGGCCAGTTTCAATTGGCATGATAATGAAGTTCTCTCTGCTTTAATCCTTAACAAAAAAGTAAACAAATAACCTGATGTTAACCAATCACTTGGCTGGGCATGGTGGCTCATGCCTGTATCCCAGCACTTTGGGAGGCCAAGGCGGGTAGATCCCTCGTGTCCAGGAGTTCGAGACCAGCCTGGGCAATATGACAAAACTACGTCTCTACAAAAAATACAAAAATTAGCCGGGTGTGGTGGTGCACACTCGTAACTCCAGATACTCAGGAAGTTAAGGTGGGAAGATAGCTTGAGCACAGGTGGTCAAGGCGGCAGTGAGCCGAGATCATGCCACTGGTCACACCCAGTGCCAGGGAAAGGCAGTCTCCTAGTAGATAGAAAAACCGGAAACTGGTGATGAATAGCCTTCAAAGTTGGGTGAGTGGGCTCAAACATGCACACCAACAGGCAAAATGGCAGTGTTTAACTGGTATATGACCTTCTAGGAACATTCGACTGGTAAGGGAAGAAGGTCTCAAGCGAGCATGCATACAACTCCCGTAAACACATTGCGCACGCAGCCCCTCTGTAATGCTGGCAGGTTACTGTACGTGCGGACAGCCCACCCCAAAAGAAGAATCAGGAGAGAATTCTTAATGCAGAATTCTGGGATCTAATGCAGGACCCCAGAAAAATGTCAACATATAAAACCCCAAGTCAAAGGTCAAACTACACATTTGATCTCAATCATCCGCTTGGCCCTCTTCCAAGTGGACTTTCCTTCCTTTCATTCCCACTCTAAAGCTTTTTAATAAACTTTCCCCCCTGCCCTAAAACTTGCCTCAGTCTCTCACTCTGCCTTAGGCCCCTGGGTCGAATTCTTTTTTCTGATGAGGCAAGAATTGAGGTTGCTGCAGAACCCTACAGATTCACTGATTGACCACTACTAACATAGCCAGTTGCTAACCAATGTCATCTCTGTAAATCAGTGAGAATTCCTGTCGAACAACTTTGCATCAGCCCACTTCTTGCTTTCAAAACCCTGTTCAATAACAAAGGCCAAACAAAGCACTCTCCCAGGCAACTTGGAAGTGTGTCCAGGGCTGCAGTCCTCGAACTCTGCCCAAATAAATTCTCTATATTAATTTTGCCTTAGTTTCTTTCTTTAGGTGGACAGGATGTTGAGAATTAATGGATGTTGAGAATTAATGCATAGTTAACCCTTCCTCTCCCTTGATTTATAAGGAAGATAATTACTGCTAAGTAAAAATTATAGACGAGCCAGTCATGGTGGCTCACCCCTGCAATCCCAGCACTTTGGGAGGCCGAGGTGAGAGGATTGCTTGAGCCCGGGAGTTCAAGACTAACCTGGCCAGCATGGCAAAATCCATCTCTACTAAAAACACAAAAATTAGCCAGGTGTGGTGGTTTACACCTGTAATCCCAGCTACTTGGGCGGCTAAGGCATGAGAATCGCTTGAATCTGTGAGGCGGAGATTGCAGTGAGCAGAGATCACGCCACTGCACTTCAGCCTGGGTGACACAGCAAGACTCTGTCTTAAAAATTAAATAATTAATTAATTAATTAAAAAAATAAAATTTAAAAAGATGCTCCTTCTGGGTCAAATGGTCAGAGTATGGGCTGGATTTTAGCCCAGCCTTGCCTCCTTATGCAGTAAACAGCCTATCCCAGCATTTGTAGTGGCCTTGCAGAGTCTCTGGAAGGAGTCCCCTTGACTAAGGTGAACTTTTATTGACCAGATACACTAGGTCATTTCTTATTTTCTGTGGTGAGGTCCCAAATGCCGGTGGGACCTCGACCCCTGCTGGTGTCCAGGCTTTTGTCACTGTCATGAGAAGAAATTCAAGGACTAGTAAAAAAACAGTGAAAGTACAGAGATTTATTGCAAAGTGAGAAATACACACTCAAGAAAGGGAGGTGCAGGTGTTCTCAAGACAGAGAGCTGTGCCATCGGGTTTGGGATTTCTATCTTTATGGGTTTCCTTAACCAAGGGGTGGAATATCCATGAAGATTCCTGGGAAAATGTGAAGATTTCTCAGAACTCTTGCCGCCCAGTTTTACACCAAATATGAGTGTTCCTGGGACTGTCCAGGTACTGGTGGGTGTGTGATTTAGTATGTTAATGAGTGTATAATGAGGTCCTAGGAGAAACCTAGGTCAAATTCAGCCCCAGGTTGGGTTCAGTCGATCTTAGCCAGCTTGGCCTATACCCTGGTTTTTCAGGGTTTTATCAGCCCCTAACTTATGCAGCCATTTCAAAAGTTTCCTTTTGTCAGTCATGTGAATCTGCTGCCTAGAATTCTCCTTTTCTTTTTTTTTTTTTTTTTTTGAGACAGAGTCTCACTCTATTGCCCAGGCTAGAGTGCAGAGGCACGATCTCGGCTCACTGCAACTTCTGTCTCCCAGGTTCAAGTGATTCTCCTGCCTCACCCCGCTAGTAGCTGGGATTACAGGCATGCACCACCATGCCCGGCTAATTTTTGTATTTTTAGTAGAGACGGGGTTTCGCCATGTTGGCCAGGCTGGTCTTGAACTCCTGACCTCAGTCTATCCATCCTCCTCGGCCTCCCAAAGTGCTGGGATTACAGGCATGAGCCACTGCATCCAGCCTGCCTGGAATTTTTTATTCTTCTGCCACTGCCCTGTATTATTCTTGTGTCAACATGGGGTCCAGATATCTAAATTCTTGTGAGTAGTGAGTACATTGTAAGCAAGTTACATGTGTTAACTGATTTAATCCTCACAATAATATTATTATACTATTAACTTCATTTTCTTTTTTTTTTTTTTTTTTTTTTTTTGAGACAGGGTCTCACGTTGTCACCCAGGCTAGAATACAATGGCGTAATCACAGCTCACTGCAGCCTTCAACTCCTAGGCTCAAGCAATCCTTCCGCCTCAGCCTCTAGAGTGCCTGGGACCACAGGCATGTGCCACCATGCCTGGCTAATTTTTTGAATTTTTTGTAGAGAAGAGGGTTCATTGTGTTGACCAGGCTGGTCTTAAACTGCTGGGCTTAAGTTATCCACCCACCTTGGCCGGCTAATTTCGTGTTTAACATATGAGGAGTTGAAGTCACCGAGTGGTTCCATTTGCTAAATTACAAGGCTGGGGATTTGAACCCAGGCCACCTGGCTCTCTTAACCAAGGCAGTGAGAGGCTCCACCTACCTTAGTCCTAGCCGAGCTGGGGTGTATGAAGAACAACCTTGCTGCTTCTCCTTGTTTCCAGCTTGTGTATGAACAACCAGTCCTCAGAATGGAAACACTCCTTTCTTTGATATGCTAATACATTCCTTGGTCAGGGCAACAAGGCCTGAGATCCACTCTGTTTCCTTCAGATGACTGTCTGAATCTACCTTACTGGTTCAAAACTTTCTCTCAGAGGACAATGGCTTCACCCTTATTTCCTAGTTATTGTGGGACACCTCCCCAGGGTAGCCCAGTTCTGTCAACAAACACCCACTCAGATCATTGGAAATCCAAACCAGTCTAAAAATTTCAGAGGCGGGATTGTCTCATTTTTTTTTCTTTACACAATAAACTTTTGAAATGCTACAAGCAAAAAGAATTCTGGAATTTGTAGATATTTAGATGCTTTGAGGGACTGGGCTGTTAGAGGAACCCTAATGTGAAGGCTTTTGTTAAGTGGAGGACCAGATTTGTAAATAAACAATCACCCCCCAGCCAGATAAAAATAACAGCTTCCATTTCCTGGCTCTTACTACAGACTAGGAATTGCAAGAGCTTTACATCTGTCATCATCTCTCTCTAATAACACCTTTATAGAGGTATAATTCACATAGTGTACTTTTAAAGTATGCAAATCAGTGTTTTTTTTGTTTTTGTTTTTTTTTTTTTTTTGAGGAGTTTCACTCTTGTTGCCCAGGCTGGAGTGCAATGGCATGATTTCAGCTCACCGCAACCTCCGCCTCCCAGGTTAAAGCAATTCTCCTGCCTCAGCCTCCCGAGTAACTGGGATTACAGTCATGCGCCACCACAACCAGCTAATTTTGTATTTTTTGTAGAGACGGGGTTTCTCCACGTTGGTCAGGCTGATCTCAAACTCCTAACCTCAGGTGATCCGCCTGCCTTAGCCTCCCAAAGTGCTGGGATTACAGGTGTGAGCCACTGCGCCGGGCCGGTTTTTTTTTTTTTCCTGTATATTCACAAGGGTATGAAGCCGTCACCACTAATTCCAGAATGTTTCCATCACCTGAAAAAGAAACCCCATGCCGGTTAGCAGGCACTCCCCCATTCCTCAGCCCCTGGTTAACCACTAATCTACTTTCTGCATCTATTTGACTATTCTGGATATTTCATATAAACGGAACTGTACAATGTGTAGTCTTTTGTGCCTGGCTTTTTTCATGTAGCATGTTACCACGTTTCATCCACGTTGTAGCTTTATTTCCTTTTTATAACCAAATACTATTCTATTGTATGAATACGCAAATTTTGTTTATCTACTCATCAGTGGATGGACATTTGGGTTGTTTCCAGTTTGGGGGTACCATCATCTCTTTTAATCTTTATGCCACCTCTAGAAGTGTGTATTTCTG
This sequence comes from Macaca thibetana thibetana, assembly GCF_024542745.1. Classification (NCBI taxonomy): domain Eukaryota; kingdom Metazoa; phylum Chordata; class Mammalia; order Primates; family Cercopithecidae; genus Macaca; species Macaca thibetana. Next base: position 25,264,212 of record NC_065592.1, on the reverse strand, counting down.
TCCTCCAATGATTGACAGAGTGAACTGTGTTTTCTTTCTTTTGATCTCTTTTTGTTTATACAGATGGGGCCTTCCTGCATTGCCCATGCTGGAGTGCAGTGGCCATTTACAGGGGCAATCATAGTGCACTGCAGCTGCTAATTCCTGGTCTCAAGGGATCCTCCTGCTTCAGCCTCCCGAGTAGCTGGGACTACAAGCACGCGTCACCATGCCCAGCTAATTTTTGTATTTCTAGTTGAGATGGGGTTTCACCATGTTGGCCAGGCTGGTCTTGAACTCCTGACTTCGTGATCCACCGGCCTCGGCCTCCCAAAGTGCTGGGATTACAGGCTTGAGCCACCATACCCGGCCACTTAAAGTACATTTTAATAAAGAAATAAACGCTGGGCGTGGTGGTTCATGCCTGTAATCCCAACACTTTGGAAGGCTGAGGCCGGCGGATCACGAGGTCAGGAGTTCAAGACCAGCTTGGCCAAGATGGTGAAACCCCATCTCTACTAAAACTACAAATAAAATTAGCCAGGCGCAGTGGTAGGCACCTGTAATCCCAGCTACTCGGGAGGCTGAGGCAGGAGAATCGCTTGAATCCAGGAGGTGGAGGTTGCAGTGAGCCGAGATTGCACCACTGCACTCCAACCTGGGCTACAGAGTGAGACTCCATCTCAAAAAAAAAAAAAAAAAAAAAAAAAAAGAAAAAGGAAAGAAAAGAAAAAAGAAATAAGGTACATTTGCGGAAGTATAATGACTAACTCTGTCAGATGTTATCTTATGTGTAAAAGAGGCAAGGATTAGTGTAATTTATCATTTAAGGAATATAGTAACTCAGCCAGGAGACATGGGGGCCCGTGTGTCCTATTCTGTTTTATCTTCAAAACATCTTTCTGGTCCTGTTTCTTACATCAGAACAGAACAGAATTTCTGTACCTTCTTTCCAACCCCACTGCGAAGTCAATCAAATGAAAATGTCCTGAGCCATGAATCCAGCTCCTGGAGTGCGGAATCTTTCTATCAAGAAAAATTCTGGCATTATTTTATGTTCTCAGCACTCGCTGGACTCTAAGAGGTCACCTGGTCCTTTCCTCAGCCCACAAGATTCCTGAAGAAGAGCAGTAGCTCAGAGGTTTTACTCTGCAGCCCTGACTGGATTCAAATATCCTGTCTGTGTGTTAACAGGGGCATGACTTTTGGCTCAGAGACTTTGGGACTCTCTGAGCTTCAGTTTGGCCAATATAAAATGGAATTAGTAACAGCGAGGAGTGAGTGAAGCAATGACAAGGGCCTGTCATATTGTAAACTCAAACTCTGGCTTCGTATTTCCCTATTCACCGTGGACGGGGAGATGTCTCCGTGCCAAGTTGACCCCCTCCCCAACTCCGCACACGCTGGCCCTTTTCCCTAATCATCTCCCACCGCCTGCATCCCCCACTATGCTTTCCTGGGTAACTTCTTATTCTTCAGATCTTATTTTATTTTTTAAAAATTAATTGTATTTTATTTATTTATTTTTTTTTTGATGGAGAATCTTGCTGTGTCGCCCAGGCTGGAGTGTATTGGCGCAATCTCGGCTTACTGCAACCTCAGCTCCCGGGTTCAGGCGATTCTCCTACCTCAGCCTCCTGAGTAACTGGAATTACAGGCGTGCGCCATCACGCCCGCATTTTCAGTAGATATGAGGTTTCACCAGGTTGGTCAGGCTGGTCTCAAATTTCTGACCTCGTGATCCGCCGGCCTCAGCCTTTCAAAGTGCTGGGGTTATAGGCGTGAGCCACCGCGACTGGCCTATTTTAATTTTTTAATTTTAATTTTTTTGAGACAGAGTCTTGCTCTGTCACCCTGGCTACAGTGCAGTGTCACGACCTCGACTCACTGCAGCCTCCACCTCCCGGGTTCAAGCGATTCTCGTGCCTCAGCCTACCAACTGTGATTACAGGCGCGTACCACCACGCCCAGCTAATTTTTGTATTTTTAGTAAAGACGGGGTTTCACCACGCCGGCCAGGCTGGTCTCGAACTCCTCACCTGAAGTGATCGGTCCACCTCGGCCTCCCAAAGTGCTGGGATTACAGGCTCGTGAGCCACTGCGCCTGGCTTTCAGATCTTATCTCAAACACCACTTCCTTGGTACAGCATTCAGAGACACATCCACATCCCTCTCCCGTTACTAAAGGTTCCTTCTTACGGCACCCTGCATTTTTCCTTCATGACTTTATCACAGTTTGTAACTGTCTATTTATTTTAATTAACCTGTCTGTGTCCATAAACTGTGAGCTCCGCCGGGACCTGCTCTCTGCTATGTCCTCAGTATCAACAGTGGTCTAGGATCACAGCAGGCTTTCATCAAATATTTATGGGAAACAGTCCAGTCCATTCCTGAACTCGGGTTCAGAAAAGGATAGCGATCTGTCCAAAATCACACAGGTTAGCGGTAGACTTGATCCCAAGTCTCCTAACTGGCACCCCAAGACTCTACCCCTGGAACTGGCAAGAATCTTTCTAAACTACCCCCCGATAAAATTTTGAGTGCCAAAGAAAGTCCCAGAAAGGGAAGGAGTGAGCAGTGTGGAGAGTAGGAGGAAAGTGATTTGACTTGGCCCCTTCTCTCTTAACGTTAATGTGAGCATACTACAAACTGAGGGACTATAGCAATGACGACGTGGCACAGCGGCTACACTGAGTGAACCGATAACCCGGCAGCCATCAAAAGAGGTTCGGGAGGGTAGAGGGGAGGAGAGTGGAGACCCTGCGCAGGCGCGGTCGAGGCGCTCCGCTCCTTTCTCCTCTGCCCCGCCCTATCTCTTCTAATCACAGAAGTCCAAGAGCGGTCAGCTGATGCTACGCTGCGCGGTCACGTGACAACGGGGGAGGGGCGAAGCGCAGGCGCAAGGAGCAGGCGCAGATGGTGGGCGGCTGTGTCAGCTGACCCAAGGGGCCTTCGAGGTGCTTTAGGCGGCTTGCCTTCGTCTCAGAATCGCTGCCGCCATGGCTAGTCAGTCGCAGGGGATTCAGCAGCTGCTGCAGGCCGAGAAGCGGGCAGCCGAGAAGGTGTCCGAGGCCCGTAAAAGTGAGTTTCAGGGTGGTGCTGCCCAGCGTGGCGCGAGTCGAAGGAAGACCGCTGGGCCGCAGGTGGTGGGTAGATTAGGCCCGAAAAACTGCGGGGTGCGGCCTTGGGTATAGTCGCAGAAGGTTGTGTGTTTCGAAGCTCTGAGGAGCTGAGGCTCTGGAAGGCTTGCGAATCGCCTGGAAGCCACGATGTGAGATGGTAAATTGGGCGTGGAAACAGTAATGGGTTACCGTCCTTGGGGCCTGGAGGCATGTGAAGTGGGCTCTCCAAACGGAGCTCTTTGTTCTTCCCCTCTCCCACTTAACGGCTCTGGGGTGGTCAGTCTCGGTGAATGGAGCCAGCATCCACACGGTTGCTTGGTCTGGAAACCTGGAGTCCTACTTGCCTCTTCTCCCTCCCTCGTTTGCCACCTTTAGTCAGTCGCCAAGGCTTGCGTATCTTTCACTTTTTCCTCCATGTCTACTACCAGCGTCTTAGTCCAGGACACTAGTTTCTCTAAAGGTACTGTGACTGTCTAAATCGTTGATTGGGGTGTGTGTGTGTGTGGTGGGGGGGAGGTGTCTGTGTTTCTGTGTAATATGTGGCAAGCGCAGTGCCCAGTGCATCAGTTGTCTCCCCTAACGTGGCATTCAGTGTCGCAGTGAAGGAAGCAGGTATTGGATCGCTTAATTAATTGCAGGAGAGATGAGGGCTGGAGTGGAGAAATGGAAGGTTGCTAAAGAATTTAAACAGGTGAGTTTAATCTAGACTGGGGAGTGGAGGAACCCGTTCTAGTCCCCTCCAGTCAATCCATTCTCTCTGCAATCAGTCATCCTTCTAAAATGCAAAGATTTGACTTCCTGCTGGCAAGGAACAAAATAAATAAATGCAGATATGATTTTCCTACCGCCTTTGCAGTCAGACGTTTAGTGCCTGCAGAAGAAAGCTCAAATTCCTTAATGAAGTTGGGGAGGCTCCCGTGGGTCAGGCTTGGTCCTTTCCTCCAGCCATACTGAATCATTGTGGTCCCTTAGAAGCACCATGATTTCTTTCATCTGCAGGTCTTTGCACACGCTGTTTCCTCTGATGGGAGAAGCCTTTTCCAATTCTCCTCGCCTTTGTTCTCTGACCCTTAGTCTTCCATCAGACCTGAAAATTTAGGAAGCACTTCTTCGGGGAAGCCTTTCCTGACTCATGCTTCTCACCCAGATTAGGCTTGGAGTCCCTCCCAAGTGCTGATTTCTGCCACGGCCGTGCAATAACCTGTTTGTTTATATGGCTCAGTCACTCGACTAAGCTGGAGAACAGAAACTATGTCTCATTTAACTTTATGTATCCAGTTTCCCATATGGTGAGAAAGATGCTTCTTTCCCTATTTTACAGATGGTAAAAATGAGGCTCAGAAATGATTTGTCCATACCCTGGGAAGCAACATAGTTGGGACTCAGAAGCCTCTTTTTCCATGCAAGGATAAGATACTGATCTTAGTAGTTCTTGGTGGTTCTCCTAGTATAGGAGTTACTCTATCTGACATCCAACTAGATTGCAAGCATGTCTCTTCTACTTGTGCAATTAGGGGTTGTGTGGTACTTGGAAAGCTTTTTTTGAGGGTGTTGGGAATGGGAGGAAGCCTTTTGTTCTTGCTCCGGTGACTGGAAAGTTCTTTGTTCTTCCCAGAATATTTCCAGTCATGCCCTCGATAGAGTATTTTCAGAATGACTTCTCAGAGTTTGTGTTCTGATGGCTCATCAGTAACAGAAGTTGTGTCTGTCGGGAGGGATAGGAGAATAGATTGGGGAAGTGCAGAAAAAAAAATGCTTGGAATATTGTAAGAATAATTCTGAGTACCCTGGCCAGGTAGGATTTATGTTTTATACCTTTATCCTGTCAAGCCTGGTGCAGGGTTTTGTGTATCTCAGGTAGCTGTGAATTTGTTTTAAAAAGTATTAGTTTGGCTGGGCGTGGTGGCTTATACCTGTAATCCCAGCACTTTGAGAGACCGATGTGGGTGTATCACCTGAGGTTGAGAGTTTGTGACCAGCCTGGGCAATATGGAGAAACTCCGTGTCTACTAAGAATACAAAAATTAGCTGCGCGTGGTGGTGTGCGCGTGTAGTCCCAGCTACTTGGGAGGCTGAGACAGGAGAAACGCTTGAACCCAGGAGGCAGGGGTTGCAGTGAGCTGAGATCATGCCACTGTACTCCACCCTGGGGAACAGACGGAGACACCGTGTCCCCCCTCCCCCCAAAAAAAGGTATTAGTTTACGGCTAACATACGTCTCAGATTTTTTTTTTTTTTGAAGACAGTCTCACTCCGTCACTCAGGCTGGAGTGCAATGGCACCATCTTGGCTCGCTCCAACCTCCACCTCCCGAGATCAAGAGATTTTGTGCCTCAGGCTCCCAAGTAGCTGGGCTTACAGGTGCCCGCCACCATGCCTCTCTCTATTAAAATACAAAAACATATAAATTAATCAGTACATAAATAAATACAAAATAAATTTTTGTATTTTTTTTTTTTTTTTTTTTTTTTTTTTTTTTTTTTTTTTGAGACGGAGTCTGGCTCTGTCGCCCAGGCTGGAGTGCAGTGGCTGGATCTCAGCTCACTGCAAGCTCCGCCTCCCGGGTTTGCGCCATTTTCCTGCCTCAGCCTCCCGAGTAGCTGGGACTACAGGCGCCCGCCACCTCGTCCGGCTAGTTTTTTGTATTTTTTTTTTAGTAGAGACGGGGTTTCTCCGTGTTAGCCAGGATGGTCTCGATCTCCTGACCTCGTGATCCGCCCGTCTCGGCCTCCCAAAGTGCTGGATTACAGGCTTGAGCCACCGCGCCCGGCCAAATTTTTGTATTTTAGTAGAGACAGGGTTTTACCATGTTGGCCGGGTTGGTCTCAAACTCTCGGCCTCCCAAAGTGCTGGGATTACAGATGTGAGTCGCTGTGCCTGTCCTGTCTCAGAATTGTTAATAGTTAGGAGCAGAGGTATTCGGAAGAACTGCAGTTTGAAAAATTGCCTTTCTTGGTTTATAATTATGGTTGACTTGCCCAGTTAAGAGTTGGGAAGAGGCAGTATGTAAAATGGTCCCATCCAATTTTTTAATGAAATCATTGCGTTGGACCTTACATTTATTTTTTTATTTATTTTTATTGTTTTGAGACGGAGTCTCGCTTCATCACCCCCAGGCTGGAGGGCAGTGGTGTCAGCTGACTGCAACCTCTGTCTCTTGGGTTCAAGTGATTCTTCTGACTCAGGCTCCCGAGTAGCGCTCGCCACCACGCCCAGCTAGTTTTTGTGTTTTTAGTAGAGACGGGGTTTCACCATATTGGCCAGACTGGTCTCGAACTCCTGACCTTGTGATCCGCCCATCTTGGCCTCCCGAAGTGCTGGGATTACAGGCGTGAGCCAACACGCCTGGCCTGGACCTTAAAATTTTTAAAGACTTTGTGTTAATGGCATATTTCATTGGAGTGAAACAAAACACTGGCTCCCATATGTAAGGCCCAAGAAAAACAAGATTTAAGAGAAATACGATTTTCTGTTTAAATATTTTTTATTTTGAGGCCCCTATCAAAATTGAATGTTGAAGATGTTTGCCAAAGGCAGTAAATGGTATTATCTTGAGTTATAAATGCAGGGAGCCATGGGAGTTGGGAGTGATGTCTTGTGGAGCTACTGCATAATGTTTGGGCCATGAGTGTTTTTTGTAGATTGTTGGTTTTGAAAATATCTTTAGCTTTGAAATATAGCCCATTATAGCTTATGGGAGGATAGCATGTGAAGGATTGGGGTACAGGTGGCCGAAGCAGACAGTAATAGGCCAGAAATAATACTGGAGTGAACGTGGACTTGCAGAAATAGTCTTTGGAGTGCTTAGAGAGAGACCTGTTAATTGTTTCAGACTAGCGTCAGGGAACGTTGATGTCATGGGTCACTTCATTACAGGTCCAAAGTTCTGTTCTTAATCAGGAGGTAGAAGGTTAAGTTTATTTTCATTTATCCACACGGGCTCTAGACAGTTGATATACAATGATGTATAACAAAGCCTAATTTTAGATGCAGGATGTCTTTTGCTCTGAATTAAATAAATAGGTTGATGGATGGTCTAGAACCCCTCTTTTTTTTTTTTTTTTTTTTTTTTTTGGTGAGTGGAGACTCAAAGCAGAGGGTATATGTTGGCTGTCCTTGTGGTCTGTTTTCATGTAGGCTCTGACCAAACCTAGAGATTTTTTCCAGCTGTATGTTAAGCCACTCACTTCTAGAAACCAAAATACCTGTCTCTCCTCTTCTCTCAGCTGCTTGTGCAGTCTGACTGTACAGTGTTCCTCATTCAGCATTCCTTCGCAAGTCACCACTGTCATTACTTCCTTGTGACAGGCACTGCTTTTAGTTTCCAATGTTACATCATCTGGTTCATTAGTTACATTATAGGTTGATGTCCTTGGGAGCTTATTAGGCTTCTTGCTAAGCATCTAAGTAGGGTTGCAGCTTTAATGAGCAGTATACTTACATGTTTACTTCTGGAGAAGAGTTCCCTAGATGGTTAATGTTACTCATTCTATGTTTGTTCTTAATAGTTGAGATTGAGAGAATATTCTGACACATTCTATAATTTTTTCCCATCTTTTTAATGGGCTGTAGTTATAGAAGGTATTCATTTTTGTTTTGTCACTTTCTAGTTAAGTACAGCCTATAGGAGGGAGGAACCTGTACTATTTGTTAGCTCTGCATTCCCTCTTTCCCATGCACATCTCTTCAGACTGTGTCATAATTTATTCTTGGTTTATTGTTATAATATACCATCTGAGTCTCTGCTTGCTTTTCTACTTTTAACCACTTCCTGATATAGCTCTCTCCTTTGAAAACAGGAAAGAACCGGAGGCTGAAGCAGGCCAAAGAAGAAGCTCAGGCTGAAATTGAACAGTACCGCCTGCAGAGGGAGAAAGAATTCAAGGCCAAGGAAGCTGCGGTGGGGCACCATTTGTTTTTGTTGCTGCTTTCGTCTCCTAATCCCCCGTCCCACCAAGGCTTTCAAAATAGCCAGCATAGCTCAGAGATCCTGGTTGAATTTTGAAAATGTGGTAGTCATGTGTTTTATTGACTGCTTAGGCATCTGTCTCTTAGGATGATCAGTTTTTCCACTCATATTGAGTCCTAATTTTCATTTATTCACTCATTTGACACATATCTGTTAGGCAGTTAACATGTCTCAGGTACTGTGCTAGATGCTAGAAATCAGCTGTGACCAGGAAGAGACATGGTCCCTTCCCTCATGGAGTGTAGCTTACCATCTGGTGGCCAGGGAGACTCAGTAATACAGTACAAATCATGCAGAGCTACAACTGAAAAGTGCTGTGACGGTTGTAAACAAATCAAATGGAGCCCCACTTTAGTATAGTATATATAGTACAGACATTTACCAGTGATACAGGCTACAGTATGGTGCATCCAATAATAGTACAAAAACAGAGAGTACAGAGGAGGCAGGGACAATTGTGGAAAGGGGAAAGGACAGAGGAGGGCTTCACAGAGAAAAGGAACTATCAGGACTCTTGGGTGCAGGTAACAAAATATAATTAAAACTGATTCTAAATGGAATGTAATGGCCTATATAATTAAAAACCCAAGAGCTTAAATAATATGCTCAGGACTTTCTCTCCCCTCTGTGTTTGGCTTTGTATCATTCTCAAGTTCTACATTGTGGGCTCTAGTAGTTCCAGCATACACACTTCCAGGCCCAAGTCCAGTGATTAAAGGCACATACCTCTCTCCTTGCATTAAGTAGCAAAAATTTTGATCAATTTTTAATTTTTTCTTTTTAAGAGACAGAGTCACATTCTGTCATTCAGGCTGTAGCTCAGTGGTGTGATCATAGCTCATGGTAGCCTGGAGCTCCTAGGCTTAAGCCATCTTCCCCTGCCCAGCCTTCTGAGTAGCTAGGACTATAGGCATGATCCATCATGCTCAGCTAATTTTTTTTGTTTTTGTAGAGATAGGGTCTTATTGTGTTGCCTTGACTGGTCTCGAACTCCTGGCCTCAAGTAATCCTCACATCTCGACCTCCCAAGCTGGATCATCTTTGTTCTTGGCAATTACAATGCCATTAAAACTTGGCTGGGCACAGTGACTCACACCTGTAATCCCAACACTTTGGGAGGCTGAGGTGGGAGGATTGCTTGAAGCCACAAGTTCAAAACCAGCCTGGGCAATAAACCAGACCGCGTCTCTACAAAAAAAACAAGATAAATACAAATAAAACTTAACATGTTTCTGTGATTCTTGCACTGGGGCTGATAGGTGCTGTAAGTTGTCAGATTGCTCATAAAACAATGTAGAAATACCCTTGTGTGTCAGGGCAGCCATCATCTTCTTATCTTCTTTTTTTTTTTTTTTTTTTTTTTTTTTGAGATGGAGTTTTGCTCTTGTTGCCCAGGCTGGAGTGCAATGGCATGATCTCGGCTCACCACAACCTCTGCCTCCTGGGTTCCAATGATTCTCCCGCCTCAGCCTCCCAAGTAACTGAAATTGCAGGCATGTGCATCCGGCTAAGTTTGTATTTTTAGTAGAGACGAGGTTTCTCCTTGTTGGTCAGGCTTGTCTTGAACGCCCGACCTCAGGTGATCCGCCTGCCCCGGCCTCCCAAAGTGCTGGGATGACAGGCGTGAGCCACCACGCCCAGCACTTTTTTTTTTCCAAGATGGAGTCTTGCTCTGTCACCCAGGCTGGAATGCAGTGGCGTCATCTCGGTTCACTACAACCTCCACTTCCCAAGTTCAAATGATTTTCCTGCCTCAGCCTCCCAAGTAGCTGAGACTACAGGCGTGCACTAACATGCCCAGCTAATTTTTCTATTTTTAGAAGAGATGGGGTTTCATTATGTTGGCCAGGTTGGTCTTGAACTCCTGACCTTGTGATTCGTGTGCCTCGGCCTCCCAAAGTGCTGGAATTACAGGCGTGAGCCACTACACCCGGCCCGTCTTCATATTTTTACATTCTTTTTTCTTTATTGTGGCACAGGCTTAGGAGGTCCCAATGACAGGTGCCCTCATATTCTTACATTGTGTGTTGTAGTTGATTATAGAGATGGTACTGGTATTGCACTGTAAAGCACAAGCTCTGATTCCTTTTTTTCTTTCTTTCTTTATTTTTTTTTGAGACAAGCGTTTCACTCTTGTTGCCCAGGCTGGAGTGCAATGGTGTGATCTTGGCTCACTGCAACCCCCACCTCCCAAATTCAAGTGATTCTCCTGCCTCAGCCTCCCGAGTAGGATTACAGGCGCCCACCACCACACCCAGCAATTTTTTTTTCTTTTTTTTTTTTGGTCTTTTTAGTAGAGAGAGGGTTTCGCCATGTTGGCAGGCTGGTCTCGAACTCCTGACTTCAGGCGATCCACCTGCCTCAGCCTCCCAAAGTGCTGGGATTAGAGGTGTGAGCTACCATGCTCAATCAAGCTCTGAATCTTTCTAGCAGTGTTCCATTTGTAACCTCTTTAGTTTTTGAGACAACTTAGCAGAGCCTGGCATATGGCTTATATTCAAGAAACAGGTAACGGGGTTCTGAACATAAAAGTATGAGTTAGCAACCGAGCTGTTATGAAATGCCCCGGGAGATTCCTGTAATATGAACAGTTATAGTATAGTATGAAGAGCCCTAAGGGCATAGTGGCTCCTGCCTGTAATCCTAGCACTTTGGGAGGCTAGGGTGGGTGGATCGTTTGAGCCCAGGAGTTCAAGACCTGCGTGGGCAACATGGTGAAACCCTGCCTTTACAAAAAATACAAAAATTAGCTGGGCATGGTGGTGCATACCTGTAGTTCCAGCTACTCGGGAGGCTCAGGTTGGAGGATGGCTTGAGCCCAGAAGGTAGAGATTGCAGTGAGCCAAGATCATGCCACTGCACTCCAGCCTAGGCAACAGAGTGAGACTCCATCTCTTAAAAGGAGAAAATGGAGTGATAAAGTTAGGCACAGTGGTGTACACCTGTGGTCCCAGCTCTGCAGGAGGATCTCTTGAGCTTGGAGTCTGAGGCCATCCTGGGCAACATAGTGAAATCCCATCTTTTTGGGGGAAAAAAATGGAGTGATAGCCTCCTTATAGGTCGTTGTGAGAAATAGGTAATGTGAGAGAATCTTTTGCAAATTAATGTTATACAAATATGAAGGGATGTTGTTATTAGCATATATATATGTATAGTGAGGCAAGAACAGATTAGGTGAATAAAAAGGGTCTGACACAAAAGTTACGTCTTCCAAAACCTTATAGGTTAAGTTCTAGTAAAGAAGGCACAGCAGTTAACAAAAAGCTGGCTGTACTGTGAAGACCATAGAAGGTAAAAGAAAATTCATGTCAGTGTGTGTGAAATTGCTAAGAGAAACTGAAGAGATAAGATGTTTACGATAAAAATTCAGGTAATAAAAAGGGGCAGGCCAAGGTGGGTGGATCACGAGGTCAGGAGATCGAGACCATCCTGGCTAACATAGTGAAACCCTGTCTCTACTAAAAATACAAAAAAAATTAGCTGGGTGTGGTGGCAGGCGCCTGTAGTCCCAGCTACTCAGGAGGCTGAAGCAGGAGAATGGCGTGAACCCGGGAGGTGGAGCTTGCAGTGAGCCAAGATCGCGCCACTACTCTTCAGCCTGGGCAACAGACCGAGACTCCATCTCAAAAAAAAATAAATAAATAAAAGGGGGGGGGGTGGTGGGGGCAGCAATGAGAAATTAGTTTTCCTCTCTTTCAGATCTGCAGTACTCCTCAGAGCCAGTCACTGTTAACAGGTTTCTTTTTTAAATTCTTATAGAATATTTATATTTGCAAGAACAGATGTGACACACTGGTGAATCCACTGTTGAACTTAAGAACTAAAACACTAACCAATAATGGTGAAACTCCTTGTATATTACTCCTAAATTGTATCTTTTGTTTATTATTCTTACTTGTTTTGTTTGGAGATGGGGTCTTCTTGGAATTTTGCTCAGGTAGGGCTCCAACTCACCATCCTCCTGCTTCAGTGTCTCGAATAGCTGAGACTACAGGCATGCACTACCATGTCTGGCTTGTGTTTATTATTATTTAGGAATTTTTAAAAACCATGTATCTCCCCACATTTAAAACCACAGATACAAAAACATACCACATTGATACTGTTGTATATCTTGCTTATATTTTACAGTTCATTGCAATTCCTGAATAGTTCTCTTATATAGAGGCAAGCTGAGTTTTTAGGTTGATTCCTGTCTTTGGTTAAGGCTAAATAGCAGACTCTTAGAGGAGAGATGTGAATACATGTCTTTGGAATAATTTCCTAGCAGTGGAAATGCTATGCAGTTTACTTTTGGTAGATGTGGCTCCCGTTGACTCAGGGAATACGTCACATGTGCTTCAGCCACAAGGTCACATTCTGAGTATACTGATTGGTGAGCCTGGGTTTCTCCAAAAGTCAGCAAGTAGCTTATGAGATGTACCTGACCAACCAGAGCATTGTTCTGATAATCCCTCTGTGACATCGCTCCCCATCTCCAGGCACTGGGATCCCATGGCAGTTGCAGCACTGAAGTGGAGAAGGAGACCCAGGAGAAGATGACCATCCTCCAGACCTACTTCCGGCAGAACAGGGATGAAGTCTTGGATAACCTCTTGGCTTTTGTCTGTGACATTCGGCCAGAAATCCATGAAAACTACCGCATAAATGGATAGAAGAAGAGAGAAGCACCTGTTTTGTGGAGTGGCATTTTAGATGCCCTCATGAATATGAAGCTTTAGCACAGCTGTAGTTACATTCTTTTGAAATGACATTAAATTATTTCCATATATTATATAGTAGGTCCTTCCACTTTTTGGGCAGTAGCAAATCTAGCTTTTTTGTACAGACTTAGAAATTATCTAAAGATTTCATCTTTTTACCTCATATTTCTTAGGAATTTAATGGGTATATGTTGTCTTTTTGGCAAGGTATATATGCCTTTTGGCTCAAGCAACATGTATATCACTGTTGACTTTTTCTTTCTTAGATCTAGTTTTAAAAAAAAACACCACATAACCATTCTTTGAAGAAAGGAAGGGATTAAATATTTTTTTTCCCTAACACTTTCTTGAAGGTCAGGGGCTTTATCTATGAAAAAGTAGTAAATAGTTCTTTGTAACCTGTGTGAAGCAGCAGCCAGCCTTAATGTAGTCCATTCTTGCTAATGGTTAGAACAGTGAATACTAGTAGAATTATTTGGGCTGCTTTTAGTTTCTCTTAATCAAAATTACTAGATGATAGAATTCAAGAACTTGTTACATGTTATTACTTGGTGTATCAGTAATCATTTAAAAGTAAAGACTCTGTCATGCATTTTTCTCCCGTTCATTTTTTTCCTTGTCTCCATGATGACCAATGGTTCATCATTTTTGATAATGCATAATGCACTTTGACCCAGATGGTCTGCAGAATTTCACTTAGGACATCAGCGCACAAACAGCACACATATCACATACCCATTTATATACATAATTAGAAAATGTTCGTGATACATGCATCATATGATTTCACCCAACAAATGTTTTGGAAAACAGCAAGCAACTAGTCTGTAGTTTCTTTTCTCTAGAGAGCCTTGGCCTGGGGCAAGTTATTAAGCATATTTCCTTTCTGGTGGGCTAGATGATGTGCATTATACCTGCAGTACCTGCACACTAGCCCTTACAAGTTTTGTGGTGGTGTTTTTTTTTTTTTTTTTTTTTTCTTTTTTGAGACGGAGTCTCGCTCTGTTGCCCAGGCTGGAGTGCAGTGGAGCGGTCTCGGCTCACTGCAAGCTCCGCCTCCTGGGTTCATGCCATTCTCCTGCCTCAGCCTCCCAAGTAGCTGGGACTACAGGTGGCTACCACCACACCTGGGTAATTTTTTGTATTTTTAGTAGACAGGGTTTCACCGTGTTAGCCAGGATGGTCTCAATCTCCTGACCTCGTGATCCACCCATTTCGGCCTCCTAAAGTGCTGGGAATACAGGTGTGAGCCACCACACCCAGCCTAGCCCTTACAAGTTAAATGTCCTGTGGCCCTCTTAGCCAAAAGTCTTTGGTTGCAAAAGTAATTGCTTATAGGTGAAAACAGTTGAAAGAACATGGGATTTCCTTGTTCTGATACAAGACAAGACAACTAGATGACCTTAAAAACCCTCATATTTAATATGACTCAGGATTTTTTTTTTTTCAGACCACTGCTGTCTCTAGTTACTGTTATTTCTCTGTTCCTTTTTATAGAATTCCTCAAAAGAGTGCGCTGGATGGCTCAAGCCTGTAATCCCAGCACTTTGGGAGGCCGAGGCTGATCACAAGGTCAGGAGATCGAGACCACAGTGAACCCCGTCTGTACTAAAAATACAAAAATTGCCGGGCGCGGTGGCGGGCGCCTGTAGTCCCAGCTACTTCCGGAGGCTTTGAGGCAGGGAATGGCGGGAACCCGGGAGGCGGAGCTTGCAGTGACCGAGATCGCGCCACTGCAGACGGCCTGGGCAACAGCGTGAGACTCCGTCTCAAAAAAAAAAAAAAAAAAAAAAAGAATTCCTCAAAAGAGTGACTGGATGAGGTTTTGTTTTTTTTTTTTTTTTTTTTACTGTTAAAACCCTCAAGTCTTGCTAGCCCACTGAAGCTGTGTGTCAAGATCAGCAATGCTGTCCAGGTTGAGAAAGCTCATCCTCTTCCTCCTTGACCTTCCGTACTTTGACAGGGTTGACCATTCCTTCATTTAACCACTTTTGTTTTTTTGAGACGGTCTCGCTCTGTGACCCAGGCTGGAGTGCAGTGGTCTGGTGTGGTCTCAGTTCACTGCAACTTCCGTGTCCCCTGCTCAGTCGACCCACCTCAGCCTCCCGAGTACCTAGGACTACAGGCACACACTATCACACCCAGTTAATTTTTCTGTTTTTTTTTTTTTTTTAAGACGGAGTTTTGCTGTGTCACCCAGGCTGGAGTGCAGTGGCATGATCTTGGCTCACTGCAAGCTCCGCCTCCGAGGTTCACGCCATTCTCCTGCCTCAGCCCCCTGAGTAGCTGGGACTGCAGGCACCCACCACCACGACCGGCTACGTTTTTGTATTTTTTTTTTTTTTTTTGTAGAGACAGGGTTTCTACAAAAACCCTGGACTGCAGGTGCCCGCCACCTCGCCCAGCTAGTTTTTTGTATTTTTTAGTAGAGACGGGGTTTCACTGTGTTAGCCAGGATGGTCTCGATCTCCTGACCTCATGATCCACCCGTCTCGGCCTCCCAAAGTGCTGGGATTACAGGCTTGAGCCACCGTGCCCGGCCATGACAGGGTTTCACCGTGTTAGCCAGGATGGTCTTGATCTGACCTTGTGATCCGCCCACCTCGGCCTCCCAAAGTGCTGGGGTTACAGGCGTGAGGCACCGCGCCTGGCCAATTTTTCTGTTTTTAGTAGAGGCAGGGTTTCTCCATGTAGCCTGGGCTGGTCTCAAACTTCTGGGCTCAAGCGATCCTCCTGACTTGGCTTCCCAAAGTGCTGGGATTACAGCTGTGAGCCACTGCACCCAGCCCACTTAGCTTCCATCGTGCAGTATTATGCTTCATTGCTTCTCATTCATTCTCTCCCTCGTTCTTCCTTCAGCTTTTTTTTTTTTTTTTTTTTGGAGATGGAGTCTTGTTACCCAGGCTGTGGTGCAGTGGCATGATCTCGACTCACTGCAACCTCCCGGGTTCAAGTGATTCTCCTGCCTCAGCTTTCCTATTAGCTAGGACTACAGGTATGCGCCACCACGGCCAGCTATTTTTTGTATTTTTAGTAGAGATGGGGTTTCACCATGTTGGCCAGGATGGTCTCAATCTCTTGACCTTATGATCTGCCCTCGGCCTCCCAAAGTGCTGGGATTACAGGTGCGAGCCACCACACTTGGCCTCCTTCTGCTTTTATCAGTCTCTTCACGCTGCTGATGAAGACATACCCGAGATGGGGAAGAAAAAGGTTTAATTGGACTTAAAAGTTCCACATGGCTAGGGAGGCCTCAAAATCATCGTGGGAGGCAAGACACTTCTTACATGGTGAGGGCAAGAGAAAAAGAGGAAACTCCTGATAAACCCATCAGATCTTGTGAGACTTAATATCACGAGAATAGCATGGAAAGACCAGCCCCATGATTCAATTACCTTCCCCGGGTCCCTCCCGCAACATGTGGGAAATCTGGGAGATACAATTCAAGTTGAGATTTGGGTGGGGATGCAGCCAAACCATATCATTCTGCCCCTGACCTCTCCAAATCTTATGTCCTCACATTTCAAAACCAATCATACCTTCCCAACAGTCCACCAAAGACTTACTTCAGCATTAACCCAAAAGTTCACAGTACAAAGTCTCATCTGAGGCAAGGTATGTCCCTTCACCTATGAACCTATAAAATCAAAAGCAAGCTAGTTACTTCCTAGATACAATGGGGGTACAAATATTGGGTAAACACAGCCATTCCAAATGAGAGAAATTGGCCAAAACAAAGGGGTTACAGGGCCCATGCATGTCTGAAATCCAGCAGGGCAGTCAAATTGTAAAGCTCCAAAATGATCTTTGACTTCAGGTCTCACATCCAGGTCACACTGATGTAAGAGGTGGGTTCCACCCCTGCGGCTTTTGCAGGGTACAGCCTGCAATGATCCTGGGCAGCTCTGCCCCTGTGGCTTTGCAGGGTACAGCCTCCTTCCCAGCTGCTTTCATGGGCTGGTGTTGAGGGTCTGTGGCTTTTCCAGGTGCACGATGCAAGCTATCAGTGGATCCCATTCTGGGGTCTGGAGAACGGTGGCCCTCTTCTCAAAGCTCCACTAGGCAGTGCCCCAGTAGGGACTCTGTGTGTGGCTCTGACCCCACATTTCCCTTCCACACTGCCCTAGCAGAGGTTCTCCGAGGGCCCCACCCCTGCAGCAAACTTTTGCCTGGGCATCTAGGCATTTCCATACATCTTCTGAAATCTAGGCAGAGGTTCCCAAACCTCAATTCTTGACTTCTATGCACCTGCAGGTTCAACATCATGTGGAAGCTGCCAAGGGTTGGGGCTTCCACCCTCTGAAGCCACAGACCGAGCTATACATTGGCCCCTTTCAGCCAGCCATGGCTGGAGGGGCTGGGACATGGTGCCATGTCCCTAGGCTGTACACAGCACAGGGACCCTGGGCCCAGCTCATGAAACTACTTTTTCTTCCTGAGCCTCCAGGCCTGTGATGTGAGGGGCTGCTGTGAAGGTCTCTGACATGGCGTGGAGACATTTTCCCAATGGTCTTGGGGATTAACATTAGGCTCCTTGCTACTTACGCAAATTATTTCTGCAGCTAGCTTGAATTTCTCCCCAGAAAATGGGTTTTAATTTTCTATCAAATAGGCTGCAAATTTTCCAAACTTTTATGCTCTGCTTTCCTTATAAAACTGAATGCCTTTAACAGCACACGTCACCTCTTGAATGTTTTGCTGCTTATAGAAATTTCTACCAGATACCCTATATCATCTCTCAAGTTCAAAATTCCATAAGTTGCTAGGGCAGGGGTAAAATGCTGCCAGTCTCTTTGCTAAAACATAGCAAGAGTCACCTTTGCTCCAGTCAAGTTCCTCATCTCCATCTGAGACCACCTCAGCCTGGACCTTATTGTTCATATTGTTATCAGCATTTTGGGCAAAGTCATTCAACAAGTCTCTAGGAAATTCCAAACTTCCCCACATGTTCCTGTCTTCTTCTGAGCCCTCCAAACCGTTCCAGCCTCTACCTGTTACCCAGTTCCAAAGTTGCTTCCACATTTTTGGGTATCTTTTTAGCAGCACCCCACTCCTGGTACCAATATATTGTATTAGTCTGTTTTCATGCTGCTGATGAAGGCATACCTGAGACTGGGAAGAAAAACAGGTTTAATTGGACTGATAGTTCCACATGGCTGAGGAGGCCTCAGAATCATGGTGGGAGGTGAAAGGCACTTCTTACGTGGTGGAGGCAAGAGAAAATGAGGAAGAAGCAAAAGCAGCCTGAAAACCCTATCAGATCTCATGAGACTTATTCACTATCATGAGAACAGCACAGGAAAGACTGGCCCCCATGATTCAATTACCTCCCCCTTGTTCCCTCCCACAACACGTGGGAAAGTTGAGACTTGGGTGGGGACACAGCCAAACCATATCACCAAGGTTTTGTTCTTGGACTTCTCTAATGTTCTATTGGTGAGACCACATTCATTTCCTGGCTTTATTACCTATACTGAAGACCCAAATTTGTATCTCAAACCCATTTCTCCTGAGCTGTAGTCATTAAACTGCTTATTTGATATTTTGACTTGGATGTCTGGTAAACATCTCCATCTTAACATGTCCCAAACTGTATCCAGTTTTGTTAAGGCTTTACTCTCCTTATTGCTAAGTGTAGCAACTCCTAATCTCTGCCAACTGCAAATACAGATCTACCAAACTGGAGAAACATGAAGCAACACTCATGTTCAAGGGCTTAGACTCAATTTTTAAATGGGATGCCACCAATATTTTTATTCTGGATTAATAGAGTTGTGCTTATTTATATAACTGCTTGACTATTAATACTGACCCAAGCAACTCAATGTTGCTAGTCACAGAAACCAACAGCAGAGAGGTTTTATCTTTTTGAGATGCTCTTTCACCCAGGCTGGAGTGCAGTGGCACGACGATCAGGGCTCACTGCAGCTTCGACCTCCTGGGCTCAAGCCATCTGCCTACCTCAGACTCCGGAGTGCAGGGATTACAGGCATGAACCGCCATGCCTGGCCGGGAGGGTTTCTTTTTGTACACTTAATACATTATAGGGCTTTGTAGCAGTGTCCCTGGCCTCTACCCACTAGATGCCAGCAGAACCCCTTCAGTTGTGACAACAAAAATATGTCTCCAGATATTGTCAAATATCCCCTGGGTGCCAAAAACCACCCCCACATTAGAGAAGATAAGGCACTATACAAGGTGTCTGGAACATTCTACGTACTCAGTAAATGTTTCCTAATTTTCTAAAATTTGCTGTCCTTTTCTCAGACTAATCATTCTTGATTACAAGTTTAATAATAGCTGCATTGGTCAGGACAGGACAGGCTCTGAAATCTCTGTGGCTTAATGTAACAAAGGTTTTTTTCTTGCAAAGTCTGATACAAGTTGGGTGACGTCAGGGCAACTGTTCTCCATGTGACCACTCAGTGATTTGGATTACTTCCGGTTTGTGTCTCTACCATCTCATCACATTCCATTATTTCAGTAATGGGAAGAAAAAGTTGGCAAGCATGCATCAGCTCTCACCTGCTTCAGTCCTCAAATGACACTTGTTCTCAGCTCATTGGTGTAGGTCACGTGTCACAACCTAACACAAGGGAGGCTAAGAAATAAGGGGGGAAGGGGGAGCCCATGAATATTCCATGGGTAAAACCATGTTTCTGCTACAATTGCTAACAGGTGTTTTTTTTTTTTTTTTTTTTTTTTTTTTTTTTTTTTTTTTTTTTTTGAGAGAGTCTTACTCTGTTGCCAAGGCTGGGGTGTAATGGCACGATTTTGGCTCACTGCAGCCTCTGCCTCCCAGGTTTAAGTGATTCTCCCACCTCAGCCTTCTGAGTAGCTGGGACTACAGGTGCCCACCATCACACCTGGCTAATTTTTGTATTTTTAGTAGAGATGGGTTTTCGCCATGTTGGCCAGGCTGGTCTCGAACTCCTGACCTCAAGCGATCTGCCCGCCTTGGCCTCCCAAAGTGCTGGGATTATGGGTGTGAGCCACCATGCCTGGCCTGCTAACAGCTTTCTATGTGCCAGCTAGTTGTAAGAACTTTTACATTTATATTGACTAATTTAATTCTTTTTTTATGGGATATGAGACTGAGAGAGGTTAAGGAACCAGCCCAAGGATGTGCAACGTTGGAGCCAAGATTCAAACTTGCAGTCTGGCTTTTGCATCTGTGTGTTTAACCATGGTGCGTACACAGTATTGAACAACTTCATAGCTGTACACCTTTTATGTATCTTACCCATCTGATTCTTTTCCCTTTACCTCTCCCAAATTGTAGAGTGATGCTCCTCAGTTGCCCTCTGGGCAATTTTATGTCCTGTAAACCTAGAGAGGAGGATGCCCTGATAAAAGGCATAAAATATGGCTCACACCTGTAATCCCAGCACTTTGGGAGGCCAAGGCCAGTGGCTCATTTGAGGCCAGGAGTTCAAGACGAGCCTGGCCAACATAGCGAAACCCTGTCTCTACTAAAAATACAAAAAATTTACTGGGGTGTGGTGGTGCACACCTGTAGTCCCAGCTACTCAGGAGGCTGAGGCACGAGAATTGCTTGAGCCTAGGAGGTGGATGTTGCAGTGAGCTGAGATCGAGATTGCACCACTGCACTCCAGCCTGGGTGACAGACGGAGACTCCATCTCAAAAAAAAAAAAAAAAAAAAAAAAAAAAAAAAAAAAAAAAAAAAAAGACATAAAATAGTTTACAGTAAGCCATTGTGTAACCTTGTGGTAACATCTCACAAATTCCCTGAATAGTTACCCCTCCCACTTTCTGAATGGGGGAGGGAGAGGGAAACTTGTAAAAAAAAACTTGTTAAAAAAAAAAAAAAGTAACTTGTCTGAGGTCACACGTCCAATCTCTGCTTCTATCAAGGGAAACCCATTATGTTCTCTGCACATATATAAACACACAGCAGCCCTGCAGGTTAGACACTGTAATCCCACTTCCATGGATGAGAAAGCTGAGGCCCAGAGGCTTACAGAATGTTCAAGGTCACAGAGCAAGGAAGTGACAGAATTGAAGTCCCATCAGATCAGCCTGAAGGCTGCAAGGGAAAACCTACCATGTTCTGCCTTCAGGCTTTTCTCCCAGGATATTGGTGGACTGGGTACTTGGCTTCCTGTAACCCCAGTAAAGCCTTTGGGCCTGATTGGGTAAGGCCCATAACTAACTTTCTGCATTTCTTGGTCTTTATTCTACTCAAGGAAACTGATGGTACCAGAAGTCAACAAAAGCTGTTCAACAGTAAAGACACGCTTTGATCAGTCTTGCGTGTTTCTTGTTTTTCCACCTGTTTATTTTTCTCCCCTTTAGGGTCATTCTGGCAGATCTCAGAGTGTTTTTCTCTTGTCAACTGATCTCACAGCACTTCAGTGGCTCTGAAATTACTGAAAAAGCTTCAGCACAGGCAGGCAGCTCTAGTTTTGCATTTTTTTCCCCTTCTTGTGCAAATACATAGGTCTTAAGAGGCAGGTTAAGCACATTCTTTATTGAAAGATTTGGCCAGTGGTTCAGTGAGATCTAGAAGCTGAAAGATCATCAGGTCAACATCTATCTTCTCTGGCTTTTAAAAAAATTTCAGATGCCACCGGCTCCTGGGCCAAGTGTGAATTTAAAGTCATAGTTTACTGTGTTTGAAGGGATGATTGATAGGGATGGGTAGGCTTGAAGAATTAAGGAGCAGGCAGCCTCCTTTTCTTCCTACTTCAAAATAACTTACAGCTGGGTGCAGTGGCTCACACCCATAATCCCAGCACTTTGGGAGGCCAAAATGGGTGGGTCGTTTGAGCTCAGGTGTTCGATACCAGACTGGGCAACATGGGGAAACCCTGTCTCTACAAAAAATACAAGAGAAAAAAATTAGTTGGATGTGGTGGTGGTGCCGCCTATAGTCTCAGTTACTTGCGGGGGCTGAAGCAGGAGGATTGCTTGAACCCGGGATGCTGAGGTTGCAGTGAGCCGAGATTGTGCCACTGCACTCCAGCCTGGGTAACAAAGTTGAGACCCTGAATAAAAAAAAAACAAAAAAGAAAAGAAATAACTTACAAAGAAAATAACTTACAAAGAAAGAAAATAACTTACAAAGGAGGACGGCAGCATTCTAGATGCTGCTGTTGATAACTTTAGGAAAGAAACAAGGCTGATTGTTCAGAGAGCATGACTGGGTTGTCTACCATTACCTTAGGTAGTTTTTAAAGATGAAAAGACCGATAGTCTAGTTACCTAGTTAAAAAAGCCCAATTGCCTTCAACTGCCCTTCCCTTTTCTCCCCAGCCGGAGACGGAGTTCTCCCTCTTCTGACTCTTCCGACCCTGCCGCTTATCTTTCTGTTCATAGTGTAGAAACAGATCCCTGACTCCTATCCGCCCTGGGGGAATTGCTGGCCTTCCTAATAAGAATTCAGAGGATTTTTTTCTACTGACTTAGGCCCGGTTTCCTGACAAACAGCATGTGATCTGTCTGACTTCCAGCACACCTCCTGCCAAGCACAGCTATGTATCTAGTCCCAAGCTCTCACGTATAGTTAATCTACCTCTCCCATAGTGGAGTCTGTCATTTGACGATGTGACTTCCGGGAGCTGAAATCAATGTAATGGAGCCACTAGCAATGGAACATTCTGTGGGACACACTTTCAGAAATAATTTCTAAAATAACTCACATTTATTAACATCAACTTTATACCAGGTGCCATTCAAGGCACTCTATATACATAATCTAATTTTCCTACCATCTCTATGAGGTATGTATTATTATTTCTATTTTGCAGATTAGGAAACTGAGGCTACAAGGTCACAGAGCTAATTTGTGGTGAAGTCTGGATTTGAACCCAGGTCTGTCTGAGTTCCCAGCCTGAATTACTACTGCATGCTTTGATTCAATTTGTTCAGGCCATGGCGATGTTCCAAGTAGTATGTCTCCAAGAAAAGTTTAGGAAGTCAGTGAATCCATAACTGGCACACGAGCTCCAAAAAAAAAAAAACCAAAAAAACCCAAACGGAAAAACACCAAGATGTAATTTTTGATCTTTGCCTTTTCACTTACTCATCCAGCAGTTCTGAGACTCCCCCAGTACCATCTGCTGCAACACTAAGGTTCTGCCAGGCTGGAAAGAAGTTCATTCTCTTACTTCATTCAAGTTATCAAATAGTGTTGGCAGCTAGCCCTCAGCCCTGGGTCTGTAACCCTTGCAGACACAACAGGACAGATGGAGCAACTGCTGAGTAAGGGTGGCTTTGGCTGGGGTTTGTGGTTATTTGGATTTATCTATAGTTGAGGCCCTGATGATTTCATACATATTTACTCATTCACTATTTCATATGCATTTAACAATTACTGAGGGCAGGGTTAGGGGCAGGGGGATAGCGACGAACATGGGTAGAAACAGCCCTATGCCCAAAAGGCTTACTTTCTTTTTGGGAAAGGGGACACTGAACAACGATAATACCATGTGATGGGTATGGGATGAGTGTAGGTTAAGCAAGAGTAGGGCTGGACGCAGTGGCTTATGCCTGTCATCCTAGCACTTTGGGAGGCCGAGGCAGGTGTATTACTTGAGCTCAAGAGTTCAAGATCAGCCTGGGCAACATGGCAAAACCCTGTCTCTAACTAAAAATAAAAAATTAGCCAGGAGGAATGGTGGTGCATGCCTGTAGTCCCAGATGCTTGGGAGGCTGAGGTGGGAGGATTGCTTGAGCCTGGGAGGTCAGGGCTGCAGTGAGCTGAGATTGTGCTGCTGTACTCCAGCCTGGATGACAGGGTGAGATCCTGTCTCAAAAAATAAAAACAAACAAACAAAGCCAGAAACAAACAAACAAGAGTAACTATGAGAATGAACTATGAGAATGGGGGAACTGGCCCAGGCCCAGGACAGGGCAGGGCTCCCAGAAGAAAGGCCCTTTCAGCTGAAACTCGAGAATGAGTTGGTTGGTCAGGTGGCACGATGGGGCTGGGGTTTGGAGACAACTTTCCAGATGGGAGAGAATGGCAACCACTGAAAACTAGAAGTGAGAGAACAAGGGGAAAGGGTTATAGGAGGAACTGAGAGATGCTCTGTATTTTTGGAGCATAGGGTTTTTACGTGCTGGGAGAGAGTAAAGATTAGTCCAGGGTAGGCTGTGGGTGGGGAGAGGCTTGGGCCCACCACAAGGACCTTGTCACTGCTGAAGCATGCTTTCCAGCAGACCTGACTGGATTTCACCCTACTTTCACTGGATTTTATTGCCCTTTCTCCATTCTCCATGGAGCACCCACTCCCCCTTGCTATGCCAGGACTGGACACTGGTGAAATTTCAGAGATACAAACACATGATACCTTGTTGTCCATGAATGCACGGTACTTTTACTGAGCACTTTCTTCTAAGCACTTTATCACTTCAATTAATCCTTGCAATCTCCCGGATTAGCAGATATTGTTATCTGCCTTTCATAAATGAGGGTATTGAAACTCAGAGAGTGAGCTGAGCTGCCTGCCCATGCCACATGCCAGTAAGTGGAGGAGCCTGGTGGGCCAGCTCCAAAGGCCCCTGTCTTTTGCACCTCCCTAGTATAGGAGATTGATGTGTCAGCATCTAAGTTCATGCTGGAGTGACCAGCAATGAGCATGAAGAGTAAAGGCAGCCTGGCAGAAAGGGCAGGGGGACCACATCTGGCTTCATGGAGGAGGGAGACCTTGTTGGAGATGTAGGGTTTAGATAGATTGCGATCAGGCCACACTCCTGTTGCAGGATCCCTTTTAGTATCCTATCATCAGTGAGTTAAGCTTCAATATCTCTTGACGCGCTCTTGCTCCCACGCCTCTAAATTGTTTTCTGTTTTTGTTTTGTTTGGAAATCAGGCACACTAAATAGGGACTTGGTGTATATTGTTCACCCTTGCCCAGTACAATGCCTGTCCCTTAGCAGGTACTGAATGTCCATTTGTTGATAAATAAATGAATGAACTTCATTTTTAGTAGCCCACTACCTGGATCCTTACTTACCTGGTGAATGAGGGTGCCTGGGTGGTATCTACCACTCAGGTTGTCAATTCCTGCTCCTGTCTCCAAGCATGCTGTCTCTGAGGGCTGGCCGAGCATGTAGCCAGCTAAGTTCTGGGGTCTGAGAGTTTCCCAACAATCTGGCAATATCTGTTGAAATAAAAAAATGCATGCACGGACCAGGTGTGATGGCTTACCCCTGTAATCCCAGCACTTTGGGAGGCCAAGGCGGGCAGATCACCTGAGGAAAGGAGTTCGAGACCAGCCTGGACAACATGGTGAAACCGTGTTTCTACTAAAAATGCAAAAATTAGCCAGGCATGGTGGCTCACCCCTGTAATCCCAGCTACTCGGGAGGCTGAGGTGGGAAAATCGCTTGAACCCGGGAGGTGGAGGCTGCAGAGAGCCAAGATCGCACCACTGCACTCCAGCCTGGGTGACAGAGTGAGACCCCATCTCAAAAACAACAACAACAACAACAACAAACAAAAAAGCATGCACATTCTGACTCAGCACATCTACTTATAGAAATGGGCCAGGCAGGGTGGCTTGCACGTGTAATCCCAGCACCTTGGGAGGCTGAGGTGGGAGGCTCACTTGAGTGTAGGAGTTTGAGACTAGCCGGGGAGACATAGTAAGACCCTGAACCTACAAAAACAAAACAAAACAAAACAAATTAGCCAGGCGTGGTGGCATGCACTTGTAGACCCACCTACCAGAGAGGCTGAGGTGGGAGGATCCCTTGAGCCTGAGACGAGAGGCTGAGGCTGCAGCGAGCTGTGATTGTGCCACTGCACTCCAGCCTGGGCAACAGAGAATGACCCTGTCTCAGAAAAAGAAAGAAAAAGAGAAAAAGAAAAGAAACAAGGAAGGAAGGAAAGAGAGAGACTGAGAGAGAGAAAGAAAGGAAAGAAAGAACGAAAGAGAGAGAAAGAAAGAAAGAACGAAAGAGAGAGAAAGAAAGAAAGAAAGAAAGAAAAAGAAAGAAAGAAAGAAAGAAAGAAAGAAAGAAGGCCGGGCGCAGTGGCTCAAGCCTGTAATCCCAGCACTTTGGGAGGCCGAGACGGGCGGATCACGAGGTCAGGAGATCGAGACCATCCTGGCTAACACAGTGAAACCCCGTCTCTACTAAAAATACAAAAACTTAGCCGGGCGAGGTGGCAGGCGCCTGTAGTCCCAGCTACTCGGGAGGCTGAGGCAGGAGAATGGCGTGAACCCGGGAGGCGGAGCTTGCAGTGAGCTGAGATCCGGCCACTGCACTCCAGCCTGGGTGACAGAGCGAGACTCCGTCTCAAAAAAAAAAAAGAAAGAAAGAAAGAGAGAAAGGCAGGCAGGCTGCGGTGTGTTTGCATGTACGCAACAATGCTGCTATGTGCATCAGGGCAAGGCCTGTCAGCAAGGCTGGAAATCACCTCCATGTCCACCAAGAAAGAAGGGCAAAGAAAACAAAGACCCTTTCTATCAGGTTGGTGCAAAAATAATTGCGGTTTTTGCTTTTTTTTTTTTTTTTTTTTTTGAGATGGAGTTTTGCTCTTGTTGCCCAGGCTGGAGTGCAATGGCACGATATCGGCTCACTGCAACCTCCGCCTCCCGGGTTCAGGCGATTCTCCTGCCTCAGACTCCTGAGTAGCTGGGATTACAGGCATGCGTCACCACGCCCAGTTAATTTTGTATTTTCAGTAGAGACGGGGTTTCTCCATGTTGATTAGGCTGGTCTCAAACTCCCGACCTCAGATGATCCTCCCGCCTCGGCCTCCCAAAGTGCTGGGATTATAGGCATGAGCCACCGGGCCCAGCCTGCAATGTTTTTAATGGCAGAAAAACGCAGTAACTTTTGCACCAACCTAATATAATATAGGGACGTTTATGTGCCCCTTAAAAAAGAAATGAGGCAGTGTGGCATGTTCTGGCAGATGAGCGCCAAGGTACTTTGTCGTATGAAAAAGCAGAGTACCCAACAGAATAGAAAAGGCCTTTTGTGTAAACGCACACACGCACAGGTACATACGTGCTCTGAGAAAAAATACAAGGAAAGCACAAGGTCAGTGCTTTCCTCAGGGGAAAGGGCACTTACTTTTAACTGTAGACCCTTTGAAATTATGAAAGATGGCAGTGGGAGTGAGCCCTTGTGAGTATAGCAACTGGGAACACGAGCGAGCAGTTACGTGTCTGGTAGTTGTGAACATTTCACACACACTATCTCATTAAATCTTCACACAACCTCATGAAGTAGCTATAATTATCTGCTTTTTACAGAAAACGAAGGCACAGAGAAGTTAAATAATTTACCAAAGATGATATAAGAAGTGCAGAGACCCGGGTCATAGCCCAGATAGTCTGACTCCAAACCAATGCTCTTAATAATACAGCACACACACAATTTTCCATTAGAAACAAGTTCCCGGCCAGGTGCGGTGCCTCACACCTGTAATCCCAACACTTTGGGGGCCCAGGCTAGAGGATTGTTTAAGGTCAGGAGTTTGATAGCAGCCTGGGCAACACAGCGAGACCTCCGACTCTAAAAACAATGACAAAATCAACCAAACAAAAACCAAACCCAAGTCCCCAGTAAACTTCTGGTCTCAAATACTGCCTCATCCACGGGTCCCGTGACTGTGTGTGTGACGGGGGCTGGACCTCCGGAGTAAGCCGCTCCTTTACAGTGGGGAGACGGCGGGAACCCGTGCCCTAAGATGCCGTGCACGTGGTCGGCTGGGCGCTGAGACTCCTTCCGGCGTCCCGCGGGGCGCTAGGCTGATGAAACGCGGCCTCCAGCTCCGCTCCGCCGCGGGCCCGGGAGCCGCATTCCCTCGTGGCCCCAAAGCGAGCCCGGCGGGCGGCTCCTCCGGGTTGGGCAACCGAGCAGGGCCGGCCGGGCGGGGGGCGGGCCCGGGAAGGCGGCGCGGCGCCGCGCGACGCGGGAGGCGGGCGGGGCGCGGGGCTGCGATGCCCAGAGGCTGCGGCGCCCAGAGGCTACGGCACGAGGGGCGCTGCGCCCCCGACCTTCCGCGTCCCGGGGTGGCGGCGGCGGCGGCGGCGCGGGCGGTGAGTGTGCGCGGGCCCGGGCGCGCGCCCGTGTCCTGCGATCCGGGATTGGTGCCGCGGGGCTCCGGGGCTGGGAGGCCGCCTGGGCGCCTCCGCCTTGGCCTGCGTTCGGGCCAGACGGCCTGGGGTCGGCGCCGCGGGCAACCTGCGGGTGGCCTCCTTACGCCCTGGGGCCCCTGCCCCCGCGTGCCAGCAGTGGGAGCGGCTCTGAGAAGCCTCCTGGAAGCCCGCGGTTGGGGAGGGCCGGACTGATTTCTGGGGTGAAGGAGATCCCCCCCTCCTCAGCCGACCTGGACAGTTCCAGAGGGCGGAGACTGAGACTGGGGCGAGACAGCTGCCCAAGGCCAAGGCCGTGTATGGCGGGACAGCTCCGGCTGGCTTGAAGGAGCCTGGGTTTCAATTCTGGCTCAGTCCAGGACCGGCCCCTTGACCTTGGATGGTACACTTTATTTTCTGGGTCTTAACGTCCTCACCTGTAAAATGGAGAGCTCGGACTCATTGTGTCTCAAGGTTTTTTCGCCCCGAAACTTCTGTAACAGACCCTTTTAGGGTCTCGTGTTGGGCTTTTCACAAACAAAACAAAACCTGACTTAGGAAACTGACGAATCTCAGTGCTAGTTCCCTGGGAGGCTGGGCCCTCGGTGTCTGCAGAGATGGAGGACTTTGCGCAATAGGACTTAAGAGTATGTTCCTGGCCGGGCGCGGTGGCTCAAGCCTGTAATCCCAGCACTTTGGGAGGCCGAGACGGGCGGATCACGAGGTCAGGAGATCGAGACCATCCTGGCTAACACAGTGAAACCCCGTCTCTACTAAAAAATACAAAAAACTAGCCGGGTGAGGTGGCAGGCGCCTGTAGTCCCAGCTACTCGGGAGGCTGAGGCAGGAGAATGGCGTGAACCCGGGAGGTGGAGCTTGCAGTGAGCTGAGATCCGGCCACTGCACCCCAGCCTGGGCGACAGAGCAAGACTCTGTCTCAAAAAAAAAAAAAAAAAAAAAAAAAAAAGAGTATGTTCCTTTGCAGATGCTCTCTACGAGCTGAAAAAGAGGGGAGCTGACCTTGTGCAAGATGGATATCTGGAAGTTCTGGTTAAAATGCAGAATCAGCAAAGGAGACTCAGAGAAGCTCTAGTTTCCTGCTTAGTTGCAGGGGCCTCAAGGCTGTGCTCACTCCCTCTGCTCTGCCTCCACCCTGGTATCTGTCAGACCCTCTGTGTTGTCCTAGGGCTGGTGCAGGGCTGAGCTGGATGGGGAAATGGAGTTCAGGACATATGATAGGCATCTGCCTTTGGGGTCTTGCCAGCACCCCTCCTGCCCTCTGCAGCTTCCTGGTTGAATGAGGGGCTGCAAGGTGACCACACAGGCTGCCCTGATGGGCCCATCCTGGCCTCTGGTCCATATCCCTTTCTGCTTGGCACTGGCCTCTCTTGGCTCTCACCTCCACCTTTGCCAAGCCCAGGAGCCTCCTTCCTCCAGGAAGCCTTCCGGAGAACCCTTCCTCCACCCCAAACGAGGTGCTCCCTCTCACTGCCTTGTTGCAATTGTTTGTTTTGTAATTGTCTTTCCCTGAGTTTGTCATTCCTACCATTTGGTGATCCCTAGCAGGGAGGGCTGAGTAGGAACTTCCGTTTTTATTTCCAGTTTCGTAGTCAGGAAAGCACAGGGCCTGGCCTGAGAAGGTGCTTAGGAAATGTCTGTGGAGTAAAAATGATGGCAGCTGTATTTCTTCAGTGATTCCTATTTGCCCAGTGCTATTTTGAGTGATTTACATGTGTGAACTCTTTAAACCTCACAACCACCTGAAGTTACTGTCGTTTTCCCCACTTACATGTAAAGAAACTGAGGCAGAGAGAACTCGCTCAAGGTTACACAGGTGGGAAGCGGCAGGACAGGGTTGGTTACTTTGAGCTATTACAGGAAACAGCCTCCAGGTGAATGGAATAAAGCCTGCCGATTGGTACTTTGTGAGAGGCTGATGGGGCCAACTAGGGTGCTGTGATTTCTTCCGAAAGACAATGCCTCATGGTGGGATTTTTGCCACGAATGGAACCTTCCACGCAGTCTGGAAGGATGCTTGTGCAGCTCCAGCCTGGGCATGGTCCCTCGTGGCTCCCTGGTCCCCCAGGCCTTTTTGAGACTCTAGTCAGCTTTTCTGGGCTGTAGGCCCCTAGCTACGATGTCCCTATGTGTCTTGTCTGGAACATGGATCTCAGAATTATATCTGCCTCAGGGGCCTAAGAGATGATCAAATGAAGCAGGGAAGGGCTTCAGTGATTATCAAGTGCAGGGCAGAGATCCTTGTGGCTATTTTTGTTGGTAATAGGAAGGAAGGAAGGCATGATGAGAGTGAGAAACACTAAGCATATTTAGGAGAGTCTTCTGCTGTGGGCCAGGTGAGGAGGAGAAGGCCCCAGTGTAACATCTCAGGGCTGACTTGCATTTATTGCTTGATCTTGCCTGGGAAATGCAGTCTCCCTTGACTCACTCTTTTTTGTTTTGTTTTGTTTTGTAAGGGTGATTTCATGAACATTCTCAGAGACAGTTAGTGCAGAGGGGCAAGGGCATGGAAATTATGTGCTTGGACCCTGGAGCCAGATGGCTTGGGTTTACCTCCTGGCTCCACGCTGGTAGCATGGCCTCCCAACCTTCGGCAAGTCACTTTACATCTTTGACCTGCAGTTTTTTCTCCTGTAAAATAGGAAAATCATGTTGAGGACAGGAGCCGGTCTGGTGAGCAGAGTACTGGATATTATGCTTGCATTTCCTTCTGTTACATCCCCACAGCAGCTATATGAGGTGGACCTCTCTATCCCCATTTTACAGATGAGAACAGCAAGGTGCGGGTTGTTAAGTACCTTGACAGCTAATGTCAAAGAGCATGTATGTGGCAGAGTGGGAATTCAAGTCCAGGTTTTCTGGCTCTAAAGTCTTCAATGTTTTCATAGTTTGCTGCTTTGCAGCCTTAAAGCCCGGTGCAGGGCAGGTATATGATAATTGTTAAAGGCTCATCTTTTACATATTCTTGGTTGGGAGTGGAGGCTCCTAAGTGATCTTCCAGAGCTGAAAATTGGGGCCAGCTTCAGGTGCATGCAACCTGTGCAGTCACACAGGGTCCGCCACTTAGGAAGCCCCTCCCATTTTGTTTAATGCTGTGCTGTTGCCATCTTTAAATTCTTCATTATTTTTAAAGAGGAGGCCCCACATTTTCATTTTGCATTGGGTCCCACACATTCTGTAGCTGCTGCTGTTTAAAGTATTGAGAGAAGTGAAAGATGGTGAGGGCATGAGAGCCCTGTTCCCTCTCTAGGGGGCCTGATCAGTGGCCATCAGCCCTTGGGCCAGCTTGGAATCATGAAGATGTGTGCTGACTGGACACTTCATGTCCTCACAAACATCTAGAACCATGGTAGCAAAAGACGATTCTAGTAGACTTTTCACCATGTGGTTAGCAGGGCTGGTGTGTCATCCCAGGGGACTTAGGCCTGATTATCCTTGGTGAGGGGTAATTTTCAGGCCTGCTGGTGGACACATAACAGAGGTAAATGTGCAGGTTGCCGCTGGAGAGAGTGGCACTGGAAACTCAGTTTCTCATCAAGGAAACACCCATGACAGGTGTTACTGCCTTTTTTTTTTTTTTTTTTTTTTTTTGAGATGGAGTCTTTCTCTGTCGCCCAGGCTGGAGTGCAGTGATGTGATCTCGGCTCACTGCAACCTCTGCCTCCCGGGTTCAAGTGATTCTCCTACCTCAGCCTCCCAAGCAGCTGGGATTACAGGTGCCCACCACCATGCCCGGCCTAATTTTTGTATTTTTTAGTAGAGATGGGGTTTTTCCATGTTGGCCAGGCTGCTCTCAAACTCCTGACCTCAGGTGATTCACCCACCTCGGCCTCCCAAAGTGCTGGGATTACAGGCATGAGCCACTGTGCTCAGCCTACGTTTCTTATTCATTTGTCTTTCCTACCATCTGATTTTTGTTTGTTTGTTTGTTTGTTTTTGTTTTTGATTTGAGACATGGTCTCTCTCTGTCACCCTGGCTGGTGTGGAGTGGTGCAATCTCGGCTCACTGCAACCTCTGCCTTCCGGGTTCAAGCTGTTCTGCTGCCTCAGCCTCCTAACTGGGATTACAAGCATGCGCCACCACACCCAGCTGATTTTTGTGTTTTTGGTAGAGATGGGGTCTCACCATGTTGGCCAGGCTGGTCTCAAACTCCTGACCTCAGGTGATCCACCCACTTTGGCCTCCCAAAGTGCTGCGATTACAGGTGTCAGCCACTGTGCCTGATTTTTTTTTTTTTTTTAATTTGTATTTTGCAGTGTCTTATGGGAAGCTACTTGAAATCCTGTGTGTAAACAAGACTCCCTGTAATGAATATACCTATCCTGTGCCTGGTTGCCTGGGGCATCCTCCATAAGGGAACAGAAATCCCAGCTGCCTGGCAGTGGGGCCTGGTCAGCTCTTGAGTACCCTGTGGACCCTTGGCTGTGCCTGGGCTGGAGGAGACCCAAGACCAGAAGGGAAGTTCTCAGTTTGGGCCTTGGAGGGTTTTAGTTTCTCTTCCTCCTCCTTCTCCTCCTGGGAATTTTTGTCAGCATTTTCAGAAAGGCCAAATTTGGCAAAAAGACTGTGGGTGGCTCTCCCTGGCCTTTGGTGACTTTGGCCCTGGAGAGAGCCCCTAGGAAGCCCATCTTGCCCAGTCCCAGGCCTGAAGTTCTTTTTTGTGCTGTGTTTTGAAGGCATATGATGCTGAACTGGCTGCTCCAGAATGAACCACAGCTCTGAGAAGGGGAAGTAGAAACAGCTGGCACCCTGCCATGGCCTGTGAACCACAGGTGGACACGGGGGCCGCTGGCCCATTGCCCCCCTCCTCCCCTGGCTGGAGCGCCCTGCCTGGAGGGAGCCCTCCCGGCTGGGGGCAAGGTAAGATCACAACCTTTCATTTTCCACCCCCTTTCTACCTCATGCTGAGCTGCACTCACAGGGCACAGAAGTTTCTTTAGATAAGGTCAGGGGGAGGTGTCTTTGAGGCCACATTCTGTCATTTTTACCAGTTCTGTCTCTTGGGCTTAGACCAAGCCACCATCCCTCTCTGCTGAGCCCCTGCTGAAGCTTGCCTGTTGGTCTTCTCTTTTCCATTCGTTCTCTACATGGCAGCCAGAGAGCTCTTTATTATTTATTTATATTTCTAATTTATTTTTACTTGTTTAGAGACAGGGTGCTCTGTCATGCTGGCTGGAGTGCAGTGGCGTGATCATAGCTCACTGGAGCCTCGAACTCCTGGACTCAAGCAATGCTCCCACCTCAGCCCCCTGAACAGCTGGGATTACAGGCGTGCACTACCACATCCTGCTAATTAAAAATGTTTTTTGTAGAAATGGGGCCTTACTTTGTTGTCCAAGCTGTTTTCAGACTCCTGGCCTCAAGCAGTCCTTTGGCTTTGGCCTCCCAAAATGCTGGGGTTACAGATATGAGGCCCAGAGGTTTTAATTTTTTTTTTAAATTTTTTTATTTTTTGAGATGGAATCTCAGTCTGTTGCCCAGGTTGGAATGCAGTGGCATGATCTTGACTGACTGCAATCTCCACCTCCCAAGTTCAAGCAATTCTCCTGCCTCAGCTTCCTGAGTGGCTGGGATTACAGGCACCCACCACCATGCCCAGCTAATTTTTGTATTTTTAGTACAGATGGGATTTCACCATGTTGGTCAGGTTGGTCTCGAATTTCTGACCTCAGGTGATCCGCCCACCTCGGGCTCCTGAAGTGCTGGGATTACAGGCATGAGCCACCACACCTGGCCCCAGATATCTTTTTAAAATACACATTTAGTCCAACCATGTCACTTTCTGCTCAGTGTTTCCCATGGGGCTTAGTGTGAAGACCTGTCAGTATCGGCTTGCAAGGCCTGTCTTCATGTTCTTTGCTGTGCTGTTCTGCCTCAGGACATTTGCACCTGTGTTTCCTTCCGCCTGTTGTGCTTTTCCCCTGCCTCCTTTCTCCTGATGAATTTCTATTCATCCAGCAGACATGGCGGCTCACACCTGTAATTCCAGCACTTTGGGAGACCAAGGCAGGCAGATCACTTTGAGGTCAGGAGTTCAAGGCCAGCCTGGCCAACATAGTAAAACCCTTTCTCTACTAAAAGTACAAAAATCAGCTGGATGTGGTGGCGGGCGCCTGTAGTACCAGCTACTAGGGAGGCTGAGGCAGGATAATCACTTGAACCGGAGAGGCAGAGGCAGTGAACCAAGATCGCACCACTGGACTCCAGTTTGGGTGACAGAGTGAGACTCCATCTCAAAAAAAAAAAAAAAAAAGGAATTTCCATTCATCCTTCAGAACTTAGTTCAAATATCCCTTCCTTTTTTTTTTTTTTTTTTTTTTTTTTTTGAGACGGAGTCTGGCTCTGTCGCCCAGGCTGGAGTGCAGTGGCCGGATCTCAGCTCACTGCAAGCTCCGCCTCCCAGGTTCACGCCATTCTCCTGCCTCAGCCTCCCGCGTAGCTGGGACTACAGGCGCCCGCCACCTCGCCCGGCTAATTTTTTTTTGTATTTTTTAGTAGAGACGGGGTTTCACTGGGTTATCCAGGATGGTCTCGATCTCCTGACCTCATGATCCGCCCGTCTCGGCCTCCCAAAGTGCTGGGATTACAGGCTTGAGCCACCGCGCCCGGCCAATCCCTTCCTTGAAGAATCTTCCTGGTGGCTCATTCAAAGTCAGGACCCTCTGATAAATTCCTGTTTCTCCCTCTAGCATTTATCATAGTCTGTAAATAATTATGTATAAAGTGTTGAAGTCTGGCTTCTTCACTAGAGTGTAAGCTCCCTGAAGGAAGTGGTTTCTGTCTTTTTCATCCCTGTATCTACTGTACCTAGCACAGACCTTGGCCCATAGTAGATGCTCAATTTAAATATTTTGTTGAATGAAAGAATTAATGAGTAGCTGGATATGGGCAAGGGGAAACAGCATCCAGAATTGTGGGGGTCCACAGGAATGTGGAGGGTTTTTTAGAGACTTTGAAATTTGACTGCTTAAAAACAAAGGCTTCTTTTATTACTACTGTTGTTAGGAAAGCACTGTGTGTGTATATACGTAAGGAAAGCAGTGTGTACACAATAGTAGGACAAGATGGAATGAAATAATTTTTCTATCAGAACTTTGAAGACATTGCTTCACTGATTTTTGGCACATCGGTTCTTGTTCCTTTGTAGGAAGCTGCTGCCCCCTCTGTGCTTGCATGCACACGCACACACAGACACACACATTTTTCTTTGGTAGCTTTTCTTAGCTTAGGTGTAAAAACAAGTATTTTTAAGTGGAGGACTTGCTGTTCTCACTGTAAGGAACAGATGAGAGCTGGTATTGCAAAGAATCCAGGAACTCTTGGTTGGAAAGGCAAACAAAGACATCCTGAAAGATCTTTGCATTGCTTGGGCAAACATTTAATTCAGTGTACAACGAACTAGACCTGGGAATGGTTCTGAGTCTCCACGCGTGGAGTCCAAATCAAAGCGGAGTTTTCATTCTTCCTGTGGAGTGGAGAGCTGGTGTGAGACTGGATCTGCTTGACTGCCTGCATTTTGTGCACTACCTTCCCTTGTCGCTTCTCGTTCTCACTTTCATTTTCCCTGTTTACAAGGGAGTTTCTTCACTTTTCAGAGGCTCAGTTTTCTTTTCCATGCTGATGGTACTGAGCTTTGGGGGCTCTTGGAGGATGAAATGAAATCATGAATGAAGCCCAAGCGTAGTGCCTGGTGCTTAGGAAAGGGCTGCATACCCAGAACCTGTTCTTATTGTCTGCCTTTCTTTTTGTTTTGTCTGGTTTTCCTCATTTGCTTATTTTAAAATTTATTTTCAGGCTGGGCATGGTGGCTCATGCCTGTAATCCAAGCACTTTGGGAGGCCTAGGCGGGTGGATTGGATCACCTGAGGTCAGGAGTTCGAGACCATTCTGGCCAACATGGTGAAACCCTGTCTCTACTAAAAATACAACAATTAGCCAGGTGTGGTGGTGCACACCTGTAATCCCAAGCTACTCAGGAGGCTGAGGCAGGAGAATTACTTGAACCTGGGAGGCAGAGGTTGCAGTGAGCCGAGATTGCACCATTGCACTCCAGCCTTGGTGATAAGAACGAAACTCCATCTCAAAAAAAAATATTTTTATAGTTTTAGTTACTTACTGATTTTTTTTTGAGACAAGATCTCACTCTGTTGCCCAGGCTGGAATACAGTGGCGTGATTTTGGCTCACTGCAGCCTTGACCTCCCAGGCTCAGGGGATCCTCCCACCCCAGTCTTCCGAGTAGCAGGGACTACAGGCACGTGCCACCACATCTGGCTAATTTTTTGTATTTTTTTGTAGAGGCAGGGTTTTTCACCATGTTGCCCAGGTTGATCTCAAACTCCTGGGCTCAAGTGATCCACTTGCCTCAGCCTCCCAAAGTACTGGGACTACAGGCGTGAGCCACTGTGCCTGGTCAGTTTTATCTTTTCATATTTTATTTTTATGAAGCCACCTTAAATCCTTTCTGGAACAAGGTATGGGAGAGTAAAAACACAAATAAATCAATGTTGCTTGATTTTAATTTTGAGTTGTGGCAAGCTTGCTTTTAAAAACACAAATAAATAAATGTTGCTTGATTATAACTTGAATTGTG
Organism: Macaca thibetana thibetana; assembly: GCF_024542745.1. NCBI lineage: Eukaryota > Metazoa > Chordata > Mammalia > Primates > Cercopithecidae > Macaca > Macaca thibetana. Next base: position 25,227,768 of record NC_065592.1, on the reverse strand, counting down.
ACAAGTTTGCTTTTAAATTATGAAAATAGCAGCCAGTTATTTTGTACCCATCTTGTGCTGAGCACTTTATTTTTATCACCTTAATTATCTGTAAAGTCCTCTGCAGTGAATGTGTGCATCCTTTAAGCGAGGAAACAGGTTTAAGTTGCTTCTTCAACTTTACCATGTTAGTAAGAGACCGAGCTCCAGTTTGAACTCGAAAGCTATCTAGCTTGTGTTTTCACCACCTCACCACCTCGCCTCCTTGTTCCTACCACTTCCAAAAAAAAAAAAAAAAAATGAGAGAGAGAGAAAAAGCAAAATAAATGTCTTTTTGGCAGGATGTAGAATTTAGAATTCTTTTTTTTTTTTTTTTTTTTTTGAGAGGGAGTCTGGCTCTGTCGCCCAGGCTGGAGTGCAGTGGCCGGATCTCAGCTCACTGCAAGCTCCGCCTCCCGGGTTTACGCCATTCTCCTGCCTCAGCCTCCCGAGTAGCTGGGACTACAGGCGCCCGCCACCTCGCCCGGCTAGTTTTTTTTTGTATTTTTTAGTAGAGATGGGGTTTCACCGTGTTAGCCAGGATGGTCTTGATCTCCTGACCTCGTGATCCGCCCGTCTCGGCCTCCCAAAGTGCTGGGATTACAGGCTTGAGCCACCGCGCCCGGACAGAATTTAGAATTCTATGGAACCCTTGAGATCAGAGATGATATCCCAGGGTATGAAAAAAGAACCTTTTCCTCTCTGGGTGCAGTGGCTCAGACCTGTAATCCCAGCACTTTGGGAGGCTGAGATGGGAAGATTGCTTGAACCCAGGAATTTAAGACGAGGCTGGGCAACATAGTGACCTCGTCTCTACAGAATAAAAAATTAAAAAAGAATTAGCTACATGTGGTGGTGCATGCCTATGAGCCCAGTTACTTGGGAGGCTGAGGTGGGACGATTGCTTGAGCCTTGGGAGGTGGAGGTTGCAGTGAGCTGCGTTAGTGTCACTGCACTCCAGCCTGGGTGACAAGAATGAGATGCTGTCTCAAAAAAAAAAAAAAAAATCTTTTCCTAGCTTGTTAATTTGTTTATACACCAAACATGTATTTAATGTGCCTCCTGTTTGTATCAGATCAGGGGATTCAATGATGAACAAACCAATGCGAGAGTGTATAGTCTGGCAGAGAAGATAGATTTTATTCAAGTAATTTCATGCATATGTAATCAAATAATTGCATACATAGGTATTTAGCTTTGGTGAGTATTAAGGAGAAGAGCATCAGTTATGGTAGGTTTAGCAGAGGATTTAATCAGTTAGTAGTTTAGAGTGTCAAGGAGGTCGCTCTGGGGAAAGTGAATCAAGCTGGGATACAAATGATGCATGGGCTGTAACTGGGTGAAGCTAGGTAGACGTGTTCTAGAGAGAGGAACAGCATATGCAAAGGCCCTGGGGTGGGGGAGAACACTGTGTTCAGGGAGTGAAGGAGGCTGGTGTGGTGAGACACAGAACGAGGCTGAGGGGCTCAAGCTGAGTCTGGCGGGAGGCTGGTTTTCCTAAGGGCTGGAAGAACATGGTAACAAGGTTGGCTTTTGCAAAGCACCAGGAAGCTATTGAAAGTTTTACTCAAGGCGTTGGTATCATCTGATCTGCACCCTGGCCACTGTGTGGAAGATGCATCATAGAAGTAAAGGTAGGTTTGCAGCAGAAGCCACTTAGTAGGCTACTGCAGAGGGCCAAGGGAGAGGTGAGGATGCCAGGAGGGCATGGAGTGGACAGATGTTTTGTTTGCCCGGTTGGCAGGACTTGGTGATGCACTGGGGGAGCAGAGAGAGAGAGGGTTGGGATGGGCCAGGAATTTCCAGGAAAGTATAGTGAGTCATTTGGCTTTGAAGATTCAAGTACTGTTCAGAGCTAGACTGGGGTGACAGGTGGTTTGGGCCAGCAGACAACACACTTATGCTTTAATCCCTTCTGTCCTGCCTCATTGTCTAAGCAGCAGCCACAGAGAATATGTCAAAATATCCAGTCCTCAGCAGTGTGTGGCTGAAACCTGGGACCTAGAATCCCAGGGCTGGAATCTTTCCCAACCCCCAGACCTCCTGGCTGCTGACCAGTGGCTCACAGGGCCTTGTACTGTGGTGCAAGGAGATCTCGATCCTTTTGTCCAGTTTCTCTACTTGGAACTGCAGGCGGGTAGGTTTGGCTTCGTGCTGCTGCCATTCCTCCCTGGCCGTGAGGGGTTTTCAGTCCAGACCTTTCTCTCCAGCTGGTCTCATGGTCTGGCTTCATCCCACCCTTGGAGGGCGAGGGCTTTGTAAGCAGTTGGGAGCAGCCTGGTTTGATGCATGTTTTTTGAGGGAATAAACACATATTTTATGCTTTTGACATGCTGAGTGTGTTACAGCCATATGTAGGAGGGATTACCAGTAAGTCAGTGTATTAGTTTTCTATTGCTGCTATAACAAGTTACCTCTAGCATACTGGCTTAAAACCACAGATTTGGGCCAGGTGCAGTGGCTCATGCCTGTAATCCCAGCACTTTGGGAAGCCGAGGCGGGCAGATAACATGAAGCCAGGAGTTTGAGACTAGCCTGGCCAACATGGCGAAACTATGTCTCTACTGAAATACAAAAATTAGCCAGGCACAGTGGTGCATGCCTGTACTCCCAGCTACTTGAGAGACTGAGGCACAAGAATCACTTGAACCTGGGAGGTGGAGATTGTAGTAAGCTGAGATCGTGTCACTACACTCCAGCCTGAGTGACAGAGAGAGACTCTGTCTCAAAAAAAAAAAAAAAAAACAACAAAAAAAACCACACAATGATAACAACAACAAAAAAACCAACCACAGATTATTTATTTATTTATTTATTTATTTATTTATTTAGAGATGGAGTTTCATTCTTGTTGCCCAGGCTGGAGTGCAATGGCGCTATCTCAGCTCACTGCAACCTCCACCTCCCAGGTTCAAGCAATTCTCCTGCCTGGCCGGGCGCGGTGGCTCAAGCCTGTAATCCCAGCACTTTGGGAGGCCGAGACGGGCGGATCACGAGGTCAGGAGATCGAGACCATCCTGGCTAACACGGTGAAACCCCGTCTCTACTTAAAAATACAAAAAAAAAAAAACTAGCCGGGCGAGGTGGCGGGCGCCTGTAGTCCCAGCTACTCGGGAGGCTGAGGCAGGAGAATGGCGTGAACCCGGGAGGCGGAGCTTGCAGTGAGCTGAGATCCGGCCACTGCACTCCAGCCTGGGCGGCAGAGCGAGACTCCGTCTCAAAAAAAAAAAAAAAAAAAAAAAATTCTCCTGCCTCAGCTTCCCCAATAGCTGGGATTACAGGCACCCACCACCACGCTTGGCTAATTTTTGTGTTTTTTGTAGAGACAGGGGTTTCACCATATTGGCCAGGCTGGTCTCGAACTCCTGACCTCAGGTGATCCATCTACCTCGGCCTCTTAAAGTGCTGGGATTATAGGCATGAGCCATCGTGCCCAGCTGGATTTGTTATTTCGTAGTTCTGTAAGTTAGAAGTCTGACACTGCTCTCACTGAGCCGAAATCCCCATGTTGGCAGGACTGTTTTTCTTTCTGGACACTCTGGGGAGAATCCATTTCCTTTCTTTGTCCAGCCCCTTGGGGCCACCCACATTCCCTGGCTCATGGCCCTCTCCCTCCATGGTCAAAGCGATTGACGCCACGTGCTTCCTTGCCTTTCATCCATAGTCACATCTCCCTCTGACTCTACTTCTGTCCCCCCCTTCCACATTTAAGGTTCCTTGTGATTTCATGGGGCCCATCCAGATGATTCAGGATAGTCTCCCTATTAAAGGCCAGCTAGTGAGCCCCCTTACTTCCGCCCTTTGCCATGAAAGGCAGTATATTTGCAGGCTCTGGGGATTAGGGTGTGGATGTCTTTGGGGCCATTGTTCTGCCTACTGTGATCAGTGATTTCTTTCTTAGACTCTCTGAGCCTACTGGGAATTTAACTTATTCAGCTGAGCATCCTTTGCAGTGCTGAAATCAAGGTCCACTGCATCACCCCCGCTTAATGTAGTTTTTCATTCTCTGTTTAAATGTTCCTTGTGTTGGGGAGCATTTTTTTGTGGGGACAAAAAATACCTATTCTTTGTGGGGACAGCTTTTGCTCTTGGGAAGTTCTTCCTTATGTGGTCTCACATTGTGGTCCTAGTAGCCTCCTCCCTCTGGCCTTAATTCTGCCTCCTGGGGCTTCCCAGTCAAATCCAGTCCTTCCCTCAGGAGGATTTGAGGATGGCCACAGTGTCCCTCCTTGTTGCGAGGAGGTTCTCATGGCCAGAGACGTGATGCCATCAGGCTTTGGACTCACCCCACAAGCATGGTATGGTTATCACTCAGCCAGATGAAGTTTCTGGTCTGCTTCCAGAGCTCCACAATGGCCAGGTCCTCACTGTTCTCCGGATTGACAATACCTGTGCACCCATCTCCTTCGACCTGGGAGCCGCAGAAGAGCAACTGCAAACCTGGGGCATTCAGGTGAGTGCTGATTTCCTTGAATCCCTACCATTTTCTCTTTCATCCATTCATCCATGTATCTTTTCATCCAGTTATTCACAAAATCTTTATGAAACAGTCTGTGCCAGCTGTCATAGGGCATATAAGGAAGGCGTGTTAGAACTGCTCTCTCTTTCCTCTCTTCCCAATTAATTCACTTAACAAATGTGTATTTTTTGGGTGCCCACTCTGTGCCAGGCACTTAACTGGCTAAACATAATAGAGGTGGACAGGTCACAGATCCCAGTGGGGGAGATGGACGTGTGTGGGAGAAATTGGGACTGTATCATATAAATGCCACAGGAGAGGAATGCATAGGCAGTGAAGACATTCACAGGAGAAAATGAGAAACTTGCCTGGGGGAAGAGGGCAGTGGTTGTGAAAGCTTTGCAGAGGAGCAGATGCTTGATCTGGGATCTTGAATAAATAGGAATATGCTGGGTGGAGAGGAGGAAGGGCATTTTGGGAGAGGGAACTGCATATACCAAGGAAAGTGCATATGAATTCATTAGATAATGATGCAGTACCTTCAAGCATAGTGATTTGAGGCCAGGCTTACAGACCTGTGGAACTGGATACAGATTTAGCTCAAGATGCTCACTACCTATGTGACTTTGGGAAGGTGACTTAACCTCTTTGAGCCTCAGTTTTATCATCTATAAATGTGGCTAATATTGATACCTATTACAAAGGGTTTTGTTAGGATTAAATGCAATAATGCTTGAGGAACCCTGGCATTGTCTCTAGTATATAGTAAATGCTCAATACATTGTAGCTATTATTGTTATGAAGTACCTATATGTATGGGTTTTACTCTTTTCCCAAAGTCCCCAACATGGTCAGGCCTTTCCTGTGCTAGCCAAGGAGGATTAAGGATTAATTACAAATAGGGAAGATATACTGCTAATTTTAGCCTGAAGGTTTTAGAATTTACTTCTCTCTCTCTCTCTCTTTTTTTTTTTTTTTGAGACAGAGTGTTTCTCTGTTGCCCAGGTTGGAGTGCAGTGGCACAATATGGGCTCACTGTAACCTCTGCTTCCTGGGTTCAAGTGATTCTCATGCCTCAGCCTCCCAAGTAGCCGGAACTACAAGCATGTACCACGGCTGGCTAATTTTTGTATTTTTTAGTAGAGACGGGGTTTCACCATGTTGAGCAGGGCTGGTCTCGAACTCCTGATCTCAAGTGATCCGCCCGCATTGGCCTCCCAAAGTGCTGGGATTACAGGTATAAGCCACTGTGCCTGGCAGATAGGGTTTTCTTATGCGTGAACAATTTACATATTGTTCTACCGTGTTCCTAAATATAATTTTTTTTTCTATTTTATTTAATTAATTAATTAATTTAGTTTTTGAGACAGAGTCTTGCTCTGTGGCCCAGGCTGGAGTGCAGCGGTGTGATCTCGGCTCACTGCAACCTCTGCCTCCCGGCTTCAAGCAATTCTCTTGCCTCAGCTTCCCGAGTAGCTGGGATTACAGGCATGGGCTACCACGCCCAGATAATTTTTGTATTTTTAGTAGAGACAGGGTTTCACCATGTTGGCCAGGCTGGTCTCGAACTCCTGACCTTGTGACCCACCTGCTTTGGCCTCCCAAAGTGCTGGGATTACAGGCGTGAGCCACTGCATCTGGCCTTCTTTTTTATTTTTATAAAAAGAGACAGGCTCTTGCTATGTTGCCCAGGCTGGTCTTGAACTCCTAGGCTCAAGCAGTCCGCCCGCCTTGCTCTCCCAAAGTGTTGGGATTACAGGCATGAGACACTGTGCCCAGCCTAAATATAATTTTAATGGTTAAGTTGTGTTTTCTTAGGTCTACTCTCACAGGGCCTTTATATTCTATAGACACTTTTGTTTGAGCAGGAAGATGTGAGTGTTCAGTCTTTTGGACGGCATTAATAGATATTGATATTGCAGTATTGATAATGGCAACTCTATATTGAGTGTTCACTGAGGGACTGGCCCTTTGCTCAGCACAGTACATGCATTATCTCATTTAATATATACCTTAGTTCTACAAAGTGGGTACTTTTATTATGCTTATTTTACAGAGGAGAAAACTGAGGCTCAGAGGAGTGGGGTTACTTGCTCCAGGTCACACAGCACATGAGTGGCAGGGCCAGAGTTTGGGCCCAGGGCTGTCTGACTCTGGGGCCTGTGCCTTAACCATCAGGCTTCTGTGTCTGCTGCAAGGTACTGAGTCTGAGGCTGTATGGATCCTTCTCCAGATGTCGTGATGCCGGTTCTTCCCTGAGCTGAGAGCTGCACCATGTGACTTCCAGTGCTCCAAGCTCCTCATTCTGCCTCTGGGACAGCCCAGAATGTGCCTAATCCCCCTTCCACATGATAGTCACATGAACTGGAAACTGGCTGTCCTGTGGCTAATTGATCTCTTTCCCTGGGTTCCAAGCAGGTCCCGGCCGACCAGTATAGGAGCCTGGCTGAGAGTGCTCTCTTGGAGCCCCAAGTGAGAAGATATATTATCTACAACTCGAGGCCTATGCGGCTGGCCTTTGCTGTGGTAAGGGGGAGGTGGCCCGCACACTGACCCTGCCCTGACAGCTTGTGGCAACACCAAATTCAGCACCGTGTCTTGGAGACTGCTGGTGTGGGTCAGAGGCTTGGGGGCTGTTGGCCCAGGTGCCTGGAAACGAGCAGCACGTATGGACATTGATTTGGGATCAGCGGAAATTTATGGGAGAGAGTTGTAACCAGGTCCTTGCATAAAGGATGGGAGTCAGGGTTTACTGTGGGCAGAACTTGGGATTGGAAGTCTGCAGATCCACCCAGGCTCTGGACTCAATGTCTGGCTTTGGCCAAGATTTTCCTCCTCTCCGGAACTTGGTTTCCCCATCTGCTCAACAGATGGGTTATTTCAGCTCTATGTGTGTGTGTATACACATCTGTATATATAATGTAAAAAATATACATCTTCATATTGATACATATAAACACTGACATACATAAATGACAGAGCCAGAATTTAAATCCAGGTAGTCTGGTTTCAGTGTCTGTGCTCAGAAGCACTGTGATTTGCTGCTGTTTTGTATGTATAAATGGTCAGATAGCACACCTGACTCCCAGGTCCCATTTCCAGGGAGAAGGGAAAAGGGTGGGAACCAGCATTGATTCATTACCTGGTGAGTGCTGGGCTGCTACTTATGTGACCTTGTTAACCCTTATTACAATGCTGTGAAATAGGTGTTATTATCCCCATTTTACTGATGAGGAAACTGAGACTTAGAGGAGTTATACATTGTCCAAAGCCATGTAGTAGTTGAAGGATCATTGTGGTCTTTGAACTGATATTTGTCTCACTTTGGATACACCTGTGTTTTTCTGTTTTATTTAAAATTAAGGTAAACAAGGATTAGGGGTAGCTGCTAACCCTTTTTGTCTATTTTTTGCTTATGAACAAGGAACATGAGCTCATTCTCACAGACCTAGATGTCCGTATCACTCTCTTACTGGTGCTGTGAGCTGTCTGAATCCAAGGAGGGTGTCAGTAGTGTCTGAAGGGTGTCCGTTTGAATGGAGCTGCTTTATGTGAGGACTGAAGTTCCTGACCATGATCTCTGTCTGGCGTCTTGCAGGTTTTCTACGTGGTGGTGTGGGCTAATATCTACTCTACCAGTCAGATGTTTGCCTTAGGGAACCACTGGGCTGGCATGCTGCTCGTGACCCTGGCCGCGGTGAGCCTGACCCTGACTCTTGTGCTGGTCTTTGAGAGACAGCAGAAGAAGGTGAGATGTCTGGAGATCCCTGCCATGCTCCCTCCAGAAGGGCGGTGCAGGCGTGAGAATCAGGTTTTTCTCTTTTGCCTCCCTCAAAGAATTTCCCTGGCCATGAAAATTCACACTAGCCCATAAGCCCAGTGACTAAAAGAAATCAAATCGTATATGTGATTGTCCTCTCTGCTTTTTCTGTCTAATCTCTGTGGATTGTTTTTCTGGAAGCAAGCTGTGTTTTGAGAATGTGGGAGGAGGGCACTAATAGCCCATATCCTGACAGTACTTTAGTTAACTGAGCCCTTTCATGCACTTCCTCCCGCTGGGTGCTCACAACAGCCCTGTGAACAAGGGAGGGTTACTGAACCCACCCTGCAGCACAAGGTGCCTGAAGTTGACCTCTGGGGAGAGGTAATTTATGTTATTCCCTCCTGTGACGGGCAGATGCCGACCTGGTGCTCTATTGACAGTCATGTCTCTAATCCCAGCAATGACCTTTGAGGCAAGGTGGGTGGTCTGAGAGTTAGGTAACTTGTCCTGGATCCCACTGTTAGTGACAGAGCCAGGGTTCAAACCCTGAGCCTTCTGGTTCCTGATCATGTTTAGAAAGGAGGTGGATACTTCCCAGCTTGATGTATGATTTTAATTGTATTCTGTCTCTTCAGTGTCTGTCTTTTGATATGTAGTGAGCACATCATATGTAGTAGGTCCTCTGTTAAATGCTTAACACGTTAACTCATTAAATCCCTTGACATTAAATCTGGGTAGACGCTGTTACACTTCTTTTGCAGTTGAGGAACCCTAGATTCAGGCTCAAAGAGTAGCCCCGGCCATGCTTCTAATAAATGCCAGAGTTGGAAATCAAGGCTAGGGCCTCAGATTCCAAGCCATGTTCTTAGTCACTACACTAGAGAAAACTGTTGGTTTCCTTTCCTTTCCTTTCCTTTCCTTTCCTTTCCTTTCCTTTCCTTTCCTTTCCTTTCCTTTCCTTTCCTTTCCTTTCCTTTCCTTTCCTTTCCTTTCCTTTCCTTTCCTTTCCTTTCCTTTCCTTTCCTTTCCTCTCCTCTCCTCTCCTCTCCTCTCCTCTCCTCTCCTCTCCTTTCCTTTCTCTTTCTCTTTCTCTTTCTCTTTCTTTCTCTCCCCTCCCTTCCTTCCTTCCTTCCTTCCTTCCTTCCTTCCTTCCTTCCTTCCTTCCTTCCTTCCTTCCTTCCTTCCTTCCTTCCTTCCTTCCTTCCTTCCTTCCTTCTTTCTTTTCTTTCTTTCTTTCTTTCTTTCTCTCCTTCTTTCTTTCCTTTCTTCCTCTCTTTCTCTCTTTGTTTCGACAGAGTTTCGCTCTTGTTGCCCAGGCTGAAGTGCAGTGGCGCAATCTTGGCTCACTGCAAACTCTGCCTCCTGGGTTCAAGTGATTCTCCTGCCTCAGCCTCCCGAGTAGCTGGGATTACAGGCACGTGCCACCACACCCAGCTAATTTTGTATTTTTAGTAAAGATGGGGTTTCTCCATGTTGGTTAGGCTGGTCTCGAGCTCCCAACCTTAGGTGATCTGCCTGCCTCAGCCTCCCAAAGTGTTGGGATTACAGGCATGAGCCACCGCGCCCGGCCCAAAACTGTTGGTTTTCTATAGCTGCTGTAACAAATTATCATGAACTTAGTGAATTAAAACAACAACAATTTATTATCTTCCAGTTCTGTAGGTTAGATATTTGACATAGGTCTCACTGGGCTAAAATCTAGGTACAGGCAGGGCTGCTTCCTTCTGAAGGCTCTGGGGGAGAATCTGTTTTCTTGCTTGTTTAGCTTCTAGTGGTCCTCTGCATTCGTTGGCTGGTGATCCCTTTCTTCATCTTCAAAGCCAGCAATGGCAGATCTAGTCTTTTTTGCATCTCCTTCTCTGGCTCTTTTGCCTCCCTCTTTTACTTTTAAGGACCCTTGTGATTACCCTGGGCCAGCTGGGTAATCTCAGATAATCTTCTAATTTTAAGGTCAGCTGATTAACAACATAAAGTTCATCAGCGGCTTTAACTCCCCTTTGCTGTGTAGCAACATTCGCACCGGTTCTGGGGAATAGGATTTAGACATCTTTGGGGACCATTTCTTTGCTACTGCACCTATGTTGTCTTTCCACCTACTTGGGAAGTTCCTGTTCCTCCGAACCCTGATCCCTGGCACAGTGCTGGACTCTGATCTTGCCTGACTCAGAAAGGGAGGGCAGGATGTTGGGAAATGTAAATCAGCATTTGGGGTGTGAATTCCACTTAGTGCGTGTGTTCACGGAGACACATGGGAACTTTATGGTGCACTCATTCTGAAAGGATCTTTGTTGGGCTTTGCCATGAGACTGATAAAGTAATGCTGCCCTTGGGGTCTGTTGAAACTTTCATGGCCCTTGTGTTTGACCTATAAAAAATAAATAGAGCTGGCTACTCCTGCAGCAAGAACTTTGTCTTGGGGAGGGGAAGAAGCAAAGTGCTTTGTTTTATTTAGCAGGAGCAAGCAAAAAAGATTGGCACCTGACAGGTGCTTCAAGGATGCGGATGTAATTCACATGGTGGAGGGAATGCCTGCTTTGGCTCTCTGCCTCTGTCTCTTCTTTCCTCCTTTTATTCAGCCGGTATTTATGAAGCCCTTGATAGTACCAGGACCTTGTCCACGGCCACACAGCCAGGAAACAGCAGAGCTGGGCTTTGGTCCAGGACTAACACTATTGAATTTACTGTCCCAACTATATATATATATATCCTTCCATCCGTCTGCCTGTCTGTCTGTCTCTGTCTCTCTCTCTCTCTATCTATCTCTATCCATCCATCCATCCATCCATCCATCCATCCATCCATCCATCCATCCATCCATCCATCTGTGCATCCATCTATTTATCCATCCATCCATCCATCCATCCATCCATCCATCCATCCATCCATCCATGCATCTATCTATCTATCTGTCCATCTATCCATCCATCCATGCATCCATCTATCCATCCATCCATCCATCCATCCATCCATCCATCCATCCATCCATCCATCCATCCATCTATCCATCCATCCATCCATCCATCCATCCATGCATCCATGCATCCATGCATCTATCTATCCATCCATCCATCCATCCATCCATGCATCCATCTATCTATCCATCCATCCATCCATGCATCTGTCTATCTATCCATCCATCCATGCATCTATCCATCCATCCATCCATCCATGCATCATCTATCTATCCATCCATCCATCCATCCATCCATCCATCCATCCATCTATGCATCCATCTATCTATCCATCCCTCCATCCATCCATCCATCCATCCATCCATCCATCCATGGATCTATCTATCATTATCTATCTATCTATCTATCTATCTATCTATCTATCTATCTATCTATCCATCCATCCATCCATCCATCCATCCATCCATCCATCCATCCATCCAAGACAGGGTTTTACTCTGTGCCCGGCACAGATCCCAGAAGATGAGCAAGGCTTATGTGCAGCATGGAGTCCCAGGTGCATCCTGGCAATGCCATCATCACTGCCCATTTAGGAGACTCCTTCTTTTCTTCCTAATAATGTCCATCATTTCATGAGCACCTATTGTGTGCTGCATGCTTGGGGCTTCACGTCTGTGCTCAACAACAACCTTATAAGGAGGCAGGATACCTCCATCATTTGCTAGCTCTGCAACTTGGGGTGAATTATTTAATCTATCAGGGCCTCAGTTTCCTCATCTAGAAAATGAGATAATAATTTTAGCTCCCTCATAGGATTATTGTGAGAATTAAATGACTTAGACACACAAAGTGTTTATAATAGTACCTGGTGTAAAGTAAATGCTTTGTAAGTATTAACTGTTATTAACTCTGTTTGCCAGTGAGGAAATGGGAGTTCAGTAAGGTTAAGTAGTCAGTCCATGGCCACACAGCCCTTCTCGGGTCTTCTTTTGGGTCTCAGCTCCAGGACCTCCTCCTCCCCGGATCCCTTGTCACTCAGGACTATGCAGATCCCCTCTTCCTGGCCATTGTCACTCTTACTGTTAGCATCCTCCCTGTGTTGTTACTTGGTGTCCTTGAGAGCCTCAATGTCTTGCATAACTGTCTTGTTTTCCCTTTGGTGTACTGTTAGCCTTCCTCAGGATTGGAAGGTTTGGGCCGGGCATTGTGGCTCACACTTACAATCCCAGTACTTTGGGAGGCTGAGGTGGGAGGATCACTTGGGCCCAGGAGTTTGAGACCAGGCTAGGCAACATTGTGAGACTCTGTCTCTACAAAAAAATGAAATCAGCGGGGTGTGGTGGTACATGCCCATAGTCCTAGAAGGCTGAGGCGGGAGGATCGCTTGAGCCTAGGAGTTCAAGGCTGCAGTGAGTTGTGATGGCGCCATTGTACTCCAGCCTGGGTGACAGAGCGAGACCCTGCCTCAGAAAAATAAAAAATAAATAAAATAAAATAACAAAAATAAATAAAATTAAATTAAAAAAAGATTGGAAGGTTTGTAAAGGCAGGCAAGTCCCGGCCTTGTAGAGTATAGCACATTGCTAGGACACATGAGAAGTTCCAAGTTCCTACAAATATTTATTTGTGGCTAATATGGCACAGTAAAAACATGATGATTTAAATTCACTGTCATCCTCACTGTGAAATTATCAGCTGATATGTGTTAAGTGTTCAATTCTTTCAATTATTCTACATGGATTAACTCATTTCATCCTTTTTATACCCCTCTGAGGTAAAGGCATTATTATCTCCATTTAGGGGTATGAAGATGGAGACAGAGAGATGTTTAGTAATTTGCCCAAGGTTATATGGGCAGTGAGAGATAGAGTTAGGAATTGAACTGTTGGTGATGTGGATTTCTAAAAGGAAGAAATCCACATCAAATCCAAATCCACATCCAAATCTCCTTACTACAGATCTAGGCAAAACAAAATCTAATTATTCCTCAATTTTCATAGTAGAGGCATTCCTGGAAAACTCAGTGTATATTAAACTCATGCAAATAATCACTTTAAGTGGCTGGGCATGGTGGTTCATGTCTGTAATCCCAGCACTTTGGGAGACTGAGTTGGGAGAATTGCTTGAACCTAGGAGTTTGAGACCAGGCTGGGCAACATAGTGAGACCCCATCTCTACAAAAATTTTAAAAATTAGCTGAGTGTGGTGGCATGCATGTGTGGTCCCAGCTGCTTGGGAGGCTGAGGCAGGAAGATCTGAGCCCAGGAGGTCAAGGCTGCAGTGAGCTGTGATCGTACCACTGCACTCCAACCTGGGTGACAGAATGAGACTAGGTTTCCCCTCCAAAAAAATCACTTTAGGTATAAATGTAAACTGGAGTTATGTTTGCCAACCAGATAATTCTAAGTAGATTTTTTTTATCTGTATGTATGCTCAGTGGGACATTTGGAGTCCAGGCAGCCCAGGGGACAGTCTTGAACGTGCAGAATGGTTTCTAATAGGACATGTCTTTCAGTGGAAGGCATGGGTTTAGTACGCCTGGCCCTCCTCCACTAACTGCCGGCATTGTCCATCCAATCCCTGTGACAACCAAAGCGTCCTTCTTGCATTTCCAGAATCTCCCTTACAGGGTGCTGCCCCTTTTGAGAACTATTATTCTTGATCAGGCTCTCTTCTAACTGTGTCTGAAAGTCCTCTTGTGCTCACTTCCCCAAACCAGCATTTGAGGTCCCCTTGTCCCTTCTCTTCTCCCGCACCTGTTTAGCATCCACTTTTCCAGCTGAACGTGTGGCATCCGTTGGTTTGGGTGGGAGAGCAGGAAGCTGATTCCCAGAGACCCTCCTGAGGACCAGGCACTGTGTTAGATACTTTAAAGTAGGTGCTTTCTAGATGGAGCGAGTGCTTCACTTACACAACAGATTTAATGTGTCAGCTCAAACAGATCAAACCCATCTCATCTCCCATCTTCCACAAATATCTTATGCACCTTGACAGAGTCCCAGGCCCTAGGTTAAGTACATCACACACAATCTCAGTGAAGTCTCACTCCATTCCTAGGAGGCTGAGACATTCTTTTATTCTACAACTGAAGAAAATAAGGTTCAGGGAAGGGACATGCCTTGTCCAGGGTCATATAGCCAGGAAGCAGCAGAGCTGAGCTTTATGCCAGGGCTGTCTGACACTATTGGATTTACTGTTCCAACTATCCCCCATCTCATTTTATTTTTCTTTCCTTATTTTTAAGAGATAGAGTCTCACTCTGTCACCTAGGCTGGAGTGCAGTGGCACAATCATAGCTTACTATAACCTCACACTCCTGGGCTCAAGTGATCCTCTCGCCTCACTCTCCCAAGTAATTGGGACTACAGGTGGATGCTACCGCACCTAGCAAATTTTTTTTTTTTTTTGAGATGGAGTCTTGCTCTGTTGCCCAGGCTGGAGTGCAGTGGCATGATCTCTGCTCACTGTACCTCCGCCTCCTGGGTTCAAGCAATTCTGCTGCCTCAGCCTCCCGAATAGCTGGGACTTCAGGCGTGCATCACCACGCCCAGCTCATTTTTGTATTATTAGTAGAGACGGGGTTTCACCATGTTGGCCAGGCTGGTCTCGAACTGCTGACCTTGTGATCCACCTGCCTCGGCCTCCCAAAGTGCTGGGATTACAGGCGTGAACCACTGCGCCTGGCCCCACCTAGTTAATTTTTAAACAATTTTTTATAGAGACGGCATCTCGCTACATTGTCCAGGCTGGCCTCAAACCCCTGTTTTCAAGAAATTCTCCTGCCTTAGTCTCTCAAAGCACTGGGATCACAGGCATGAGTCACTGCACCTGCCTCCACCCCAGCCCATTTAATAGGGGAGGAAATGGGACAGTCCTGAGGGTGGGGATTGTCCCTTGGCATCTAGGGGTGGGATGGTGTGTTTCTACTGCCCAGAGCCCGGGAGTTCCCCAGTAGTGTGGAGGTCTGGTGATGGGC
This sequence comes from Macaca thibetana thibetana, assembly GCF_024542745.1. Taxonomy (NCBI): domain Eukaryota; kingdom Metazoa; phylum Chordata; class Mammalia; order Primates; family Cercopithecidae; genus Macaca; species Macaca thibetana. The sequence continues at coordinate 25,212,640 of NC_065592.1, read as the reverse complement.
CTGGCATTTGTCTTACAGGCCAACACCAATACGGACCTGAGGCTGGCAGCTGCCAATGGAGCCCTCCTGAGACATCGGGTGCTGCTGGGGGTGACAGACACGGTGGAAGGATGCCAGAGTGTGATTCAGGTGCTGTGTCTCATAGTGACCTCTTCCTGATGGCCCAGTTTTACGTTGGGCTAATGGAGAGCAGTGGCCTCATGTTCTCCCAACCTGCACAGTGTCTGCAGTAGTCTGCTAATGAGATGGCTGTCGGCAGCCCTTTCCTTCCTCCCTGCCCTGGTGTTTCTTCCTCAAGACACCTTCTCTGTTTTGTAACCAGTGGCCTGGAACCTCCACGTGGCAGGGCTGGAAGGGAAGCGCAGATAGCGCCCAAACCTTGCTGCTCACCTGGCATTTATTCAGCAGACAGACGGAGCCTCCTATGTGCTGTGCCCTCGGTTGGACACTGACGACATTGAGGGGCCCATACAAGGTCCCTGTCCTGGCAGAGGATGACAGGCATACAGTGAGATAGTCCACAGCAGCCTCTCTGGCCTTATAGCAAAGGGACAGCCCCCGACAAGGCTGAGAGGCAAGGTACACAGGGTCCCTTTGAAGGGCTGCATGGAGCTGACCATGGCTGGGGCTACACCAGAGTGACACAGCGGGGAGAGATGAGGCCGGAGAGGCAGGTCAGATGCTGAAGGCCTTGTCTGCCTGGCTTGGTCATTCTCTTTGCCCCAAAGGTTGTGGGGAGATCTCAAAGTGACTAGTATGGAGTCGCAGGGTGGGTCGGAACACAGTTAGGGCAGATCTCCTGATCCTGGCTGAACTCTCCTGTTCCTCCATCCATGCCTGATCTACCCGGTGGAATTGCAAAACCTCCTCGGCACCACATCTGCATTCTCACCAGTCTTTGCCCCTTGCCTGGTGGGAGCCCAGGGGTAGGTGTGCACGGGGGACCTGGGAAGAGGTTCCTCACGCACCTGCCTCAGTTACTCCATGAATGTTTATTGAGAGCCTATTATGTACCAGGCACTGTCCCAGGGATTGAGGCTGCAGCAGAGAACACATGCAGGTCCCTATGTTTGTGGAACCTATCACACCCGAGATGGTGTAGATATAAGATGATCTTGCCTAACATTGGAGTGAAGCAGATGGCATCACAAGATTCTCGGCAGTTCAAGTGTGACATTGTAGACTGGGAGCTCCTGGAATGTGGGGGTCCTTTTTAGCCTCGTTTATCTTCCAATCTCCTTTATCCATTGGTATGCAGAGTGACTTGGCATGTGTTAGATGAATGCGTGGATGGATAGATGACTAAAGAATGGGCTGGGCGCGGTGGCTCACGTCTGTAATCCCAGAACTTTGGGAGGCTGAGGCGGGTGGATTGCCTGAACTCAGGAGTTTGAAACCAGCCTGGGCAACATGGTGAAACCCTGTCTCTACTAAAAATACAAAATAATTAGCAGGGCATGGCAGCATGCACCTGTAGTCCCAGCTACTTTGGAGGCTGAGGCAGGAGAATCACTTGAACCCAGGAGGTGGAGGTTGCAGTGAGCCGAGATCGTGCCACTACACTCCACACTCCAGCCTGGGCAACAGAGCGAGACTCTGTCCCAAAAAAAAAAAAAAAAAAAAAAAAAAGAATGGACACATCATCTGGGCACAGTGGCTCATACCTGTAATCCTAGCACTTTGAGACGCTGAGGCAGGTGGATTGCTTGAATCTAAGAGTCAACACAAGCCTGGGCAACATGGCAAACTGTTTCTACAAAGAGTACAAAAACTAACTGGGCATAGTGTCGCATGCCTATAGTCCCAGCCACTTGGGAGGCTGAGGTGGGAGGATCACCTGAGCACGGGAGGTCAAGGCTGCAGTGAACTGTGATCCCACCACTGCACTCCAGCCTGGCTGCCAGAGTGAGACCCTGTCTCAACACATCTTTTTAGACAACTGGATTCTTTCGGTTTCAAAATAGTGTCTTGGGATAAGGTGATACACTATCTGGGATGTCCTTCTGTCCTTCAGATTCCCTGGGGGGTGCAGTGGAGGTGGGGGTGTTGGGGATGGGTACCAAGTGAGGATGAAGATGAAACAAGAGTGGTCATGAGGTGACCGAACAGTTGCAGCAGGAGGATAGGTTGCTGTCATCTACTTCCGTATATGCTTGGAAATTTTCATAGTAAAAAGCTTTAAAGGAATCATTTGAGAAATCCTCCCTTGTGGGTAAGACATTGGGAGAGTAGTTGGCAAGAAGGCTGTGACTTTGGGCCTCATGGGTCAGTCATTAAGAGGAAGGAGGTCTGGGAACCAGAGAAGGTGGCCAGTGGATGGGAGTTTGGGACAAGGGCCACCAGTTTCTCTGAGAATTTCAATTAGGATGTGCAGCAGCTGTGGTCTTGACAGGATGTTGTAACATGAACGTGGAGGATTTCGGTCTGGTTAAGTTTAGCCTGGCTGGCCCCTGGGGTGGAAGGGGAGGCACAGATGGGGTACGGACTTCTCACCCTGCTTCTCTCCCCACAAGCACCCAGGTTGATTACCTCAGACCTGGTTGTGGGCTGCAGGTGTCAGCTCTGAAGGGTTTCACTCATTTGCATGTTCACGCCCCGCCCATTGAGGATGAAGGTGGCCTCAGGTGGACAGGTGATGTCCAGGAGGGTTCAGAGTCTGTCTGGGATGCTCGGCAGCTTGTGGGAAATGGAGCCACAGCCATTTTAAACAGGGTTTAACTTTTTCTCTTTTCCTTTCCTTTCTCTTTCCCTTTCCCTTTCCTTTTTCTTGAGACAGAGTCTTGCTCTGTCACCCAGGATGGAGTGCAGTGGTACAATCTTGGCTTACTGCAACCTCCACCTCCTGGGTTCAAGCGATTCTTGTGCCTCAGGCTCCTGAGTAGCTGGGATTACAGGCGTCCACCACCACACCAGCTATTTTTTTGTATTTTTTGTAGAGATAGCGATTTCACCATGTTGGCCAGGCTGGTCTTGAACTCCTGGCCTCAAGTGATCTGCCTGCCTCGGCCTCCCACAGTGCTGGGATTACAGGTGTGAGCCACTGCATCTGGCCTAGGGTTTGACCTTTTCTAAACCTGCACACAAAGCCATTTTTCTACCAACCATGCAAGTGAGATGTGGTCGTGGTGTGGAACTCTGGGAGGGAGCCAAATGGCACGTTCCTGCCAGACAGCAGGCTAAATGGGACTGTCTCAGGGAGGGGGAATTCAGGGTTGGGCTGGCTTTGAGCCACAGTGGTCACTGCTGCTTCTCCCTACAGCTTTGGTTTGTCTACTTCGACCTGGAGAACTGTGTGCAGTTTTTGTCTGATCATGTTCAAGAAATGAAGACTAGCCAAGAGGTAAGATATCTTCAGTGAAAAAGCAAAACAAAGCAAAAGCCAGGAGGCCAAGTTGTATCGATTGCATTATCTTAAGGGTGGGAAAATGTCTAAGAAAAAGTTACTTGGAAGAATACCTACGAGCAATCAGTGCTTGTTTTTGCCTAGGGAATTATGGCTGCTTTTCTGCTTCTTTTTAACTCATTGCTTCTTCCACATTTCCTATGGTGAGCATATATTTCTTTTCTTTTCTTTTTTTTTTTTTTTGTTTCTGAGACAGAGTTTCACTCAGTTGCCCAGGCTGGAGTGCAGTAGAACGATCTCGGCTCGCTGCAACCTTCGCCCCCTGGGTTCAAGCGATTCTCCTGCCTCAGCCTCCTGAGTAGCTGGAATTACAGGTGCCTGCCATCACACCTGGCTAATTTCTTGTATTTTTAGTAGAGACGGGGTTTCACCATGTTGGCCAGGCTGGTCTTGAATTGACGTCGGGTAATCCATCTGCCTTGGCCTCCCAAAGTGCTGGGATTACAGGTGTGAGCTACCGCGCCCAGCCATATATTTCTTTATAATTATAATACTAATAATAAATTTTGGTGGATCCCAAAGTATCATGCATTGAGGCAACTTTTACTTGTTCACAGTGCCTTTCTACCATTTATTAAGAAAACCAGAGGGATCTTGCTCTGCTTCTGCAGAGGAGGAAACAGTCTCCAGGATGACCTATTACCGGCCTGTGGTCATGGAGCTGGCTGGTGATGCCCAGGTTTGGAGGCCAGGCCTCCTGTCGCTGAAGCCTGGACTCCTTCTCTAGGATCAGCCTTTTCTGAGCCCCGGCTGCAGTGGGTCTTGAAGTCAGAGTTGTAACTTAGCCCTGAATCTGGCTCATTAGTTCCTATGTGGCCTCAGGCAGGGCTTTGAGTCTCAGTTTATTCATTTGCAACAGATGGATAAAGATACCCACATCCCAGGCTGTTTTGAGCAAGTGAGGGCATGAAAGGAAAGGCATTTGTTTATTTGTTTGTTTTGAGGCAGAGTCTTGCTCTGTCACCCAGGCTGGAGTGCAATGGTACCATCTTGGTTCACTACAACCTCTGCCTCCCAGGTTCAAGCAATTCTCATGCCTCAGCCTTCCGAGTAGCTGGGTCTACAGGCATGCGCCACCACGCCCAGCTAATTTTTGTATTTTTAGTGGACACGAGGTTTCACAATGTTGGCCAGGCTGGTCTTGAACTCCTAGCCTCAAGTGATCCGCCCGCCTCGGCCTCCCAAAGTGCTGGGATTACAGGTGTGAGCCACTGTGCCTGACCATAAAAGGAAAAATATTTAGAAACTATTAATGACCATCTGTAGGGAATTATGTAATACCACCCATGTGACCAGCTTTTTCTGAGGTCATCGTCTGAGTCTGAGACCTCATCCTCTGCTCTGTCTGCAGCCTGGGGAGGGACTCAGCCTCGCAGATACCACCTGATTTAGGCACTCCTGAGCCCCTTCTCTGTTTCCTTTGCAGTCCTTGCTGAGAAGCAGACTGAGCCAGTTGTGTGTTGTCATGGAGACTGGGGTGAGCCCTGTAACAGCGGAGGGGCCTGAGGACTTGGAGGATGCTCCTCTCCTGCCTGGCAATTCTTGTCCTAACGAGAGGCCACTCGTGCAGACTGAGCTTCATCAGCTCGTTCCTGAGGCCGAGCCGGAGGTAACAGGCACTGGGGATAGTTGGGGCCATCCTCCCTCGGGGGAATTGCATATGTGGAGGCTTCCTAGATTCCCCAGGACATAGCTTCTCTCAGTTGGTAGACACTATACAAATCTAGCTCAGAGTTTTCGATCTTTTCATTCTTCACCCTAGCACTTAAAAAAATAGTTAAGCATTTTATATTTGTTGGGACTTTTTGTTGCATTATTTAATATCTTGGATATTCTTTTTGATGGTTGCATTGGATGGGTAGTTGCATGTTGATAGATTATAACTTACTTAACCATGAACATATTGACAAATATTTGGATCTTAGTCAATTAATCAATTTTTTATTCATCTATCCAACCATTCATTCATCTACTTTAATTGCAGTTAGATAGTTGACTCCTCTTTGCATTTTTTTTTGTTTCGTTTTATTTTGAGACAGGGTCTCACTCCTGTCACCCAGGCTGGGGTGCAGTGGTGTGATCACTGCTCACTGTGGCCTCAACTTCCCAGGCTCAAGCAATCCTCCCACCTCAGCCTCCTGAGTAGTTGATACTGTAGGCATGTGCCACCATGCCTGGCTAATTTTTTGTATTTTTATTAGAGTCAGGGTTTTGCCATGTTGCCCAGGCTGGTCTCCAACTCTTGGGCTCAAGAGATCTACCTGCCTCGACCTCCCACTTCTTTGCATTTCTGTTGAATTCCAATTCCTCCCGCCCCAGAGTTCCCTTGGGTCCTGCCATCCACGCTGCCTCTTGGCTATGGCTCAGCACTGGCAGACCAGAAATCTGAAAATGTGGTTTGCAGCTTGTGCTACCTTCTTCTCATCATGAGGACAGACCCACTGTCGGGGAGACAAGCAGTGATGGTGACCTCAGGTGACATTTGAAACTTCAGAAGAGCACTTATATCTTTTTAGCCAAGAGGTTTGGGAATTCAAGGTCCAAACCAGCCCAGACTTTCTTTTTTGTACTGGTGGGGAGTAGGAAGCCTGCAAGTAGCACTATTTAAAAAAGAAAGTGACAGGGTGGTGCGGTGGCTCACTTGAACAAAGTGCTGAGATTACAGGTGTGAGCCACCATGCCTGGCCTCTATTAAAATCTTTTATCTTTTTATATAAATTTTTAAATTTTTATTTAGAGACGGGGTTTTACCATGTTGCCAAGGCTCGTCTTGAACTCCTGAGCTCAAGTGATCCATCCGCTTCGGCCTCCAAAAGTGTTAGGATCACAGGTGTGAGCCGCCGTGCCCTGCCAAAATATTTAAAAAAAAAAAAAAAAAAAAAAAAAGAGAGAAATGATAAATGTATTAACCTCTTCACTTTATCCTATTGATTTTTTTTTTTTTAAAGAGAAGAGATTGATAAGGTTATGTACTTTCTTGTGACATGCATCTGTGGGTTTTTGTGCAATAGCCCATTAAATATGGGTCTTTTAAATGATTATTCTCAGATTCATTCCAACTAATAGTAATACAATTTCCTGTCATGAGTATCAAGTGTGTGTGCACATGTTTTTAAAGTAGCTGCCCTTATAATTTAGTTAGGAAAAATATAATCGATGCCCAAGTCTCAACCTGTGCCAGATGGTCACATTTCAGTAGGAACCCAGGGCCTGTAAAAGATGGAAAGACCGTAATAATGACCTCTTACATTTTTACGGATTTTTCTCATGCATAAAATTCATTAGCATACTCTTCGAGGTATGAATTATTTTCCCTTCTTCCTTGATGGGTGAAATAAGGTTCCAAGAGGTCAGCTGACTTGCCCAAGGTTGCCAGAAAGGGAGAGTGCAGTAAGCCCAGGGCAGAAGCCAGCCCTGCTGATTCTAAGTAAGCCAATGTTCTTGCTATGGTTCTTTGCTTCTTATATTATTGATTTTAGAGTAAATTGGCGAGAAGACCGATCTGAGCTGGTGAGTGGTAAACTATTTGAAGTGTTTTATATTTTCTAGCACAAAGGATAACTTGAAACAAAAGCTAATCTTATGAACCATGTGGGGTTTCTGCTTTTTTGAGTGATAATGACGGAAAGATATTGATGCCATTTGTGGAGCACTAGGCACCGGACTCAATGCTTTCTGTCTATTAGTCTCTCCCTTTTTTTTTTTTTTTTTCCCCCGAGATGGAGTTTCACTCTTCTGCCCAGGCTAGAGTGAAGTGGTGTGGTCTCAGCTCACTGCAAACTCCACCCCCCGGATTGAAGCGATCCTATTGCTTCCACCTCCTGAGTAGCTAGGATTACAGACGTCTGCCACGATGGCCGGCTAATTTTTGTAATTTTAGTAGACACGGCATTTTACCATGTTGGCCAGGCTGTTCTCGAACTCTTGACCTCGGGTGATGCACCTGCCTTGGCCTCCGAAAGTGCTGGGATTACATGTGTGAGCCAATGCACCCAGCCTCTATTAGTCTCTTTAATCCTCACTCTAACTTACAGGGGTCAGTGCTACTATTTTCCTTATTCTACCAATGAGGAAATGGGCTCAATAATGTGAAGTGACTGCTCTGGGTTAGTCATAGAGTGGCTGAGTTGAAATTCCCTCTTGGCCTTTTTGACTTTAAAGCCTATTCTTAATTACTAACTCTACAGACATACCTAGTGTAACCCACACCTTATTTCATTACATTCAGAGTGGACACAAGTATTGTGAAAGAGCTTCAACACTATGCTTAAGGAATTTAAGCATTTCCCCTGAGATCCCATTTTCTATACCAGTGAATGGATCTTTACAGACCAACTGTGTTAATAAGAATGTGCAGTAAGGCCTAGCACAGTGGCTCACACCTGTAATCCCAACACTGTAGGGAGGCCAAGGCAGGAGCCCAGGAGTTCAAGACCAGCCTGAGCAACATAGTAAGATCCTATGTCTTTTTTTTTTTGAAACGGAGTTTTGCTCTTTTTGCACAGGCTGGAGTGCAATGGTGCGATCTTGGCTCACTGTAACCTCCGCCTTCTGGGTTCAAGTGATTCTCCTGCCTCAACCTCCCAAGTAGCTGGTATTACAGGCATGTGTCAGCATGCCCGGCTAAATTGTTTTTGGATTTTTAGTAGAGATGGGGTTTCACCATGTTGACCAGGCTGGTCTCGAACCCCTGACCTCAAGTGATCTGCCCGCCTTGGCCTCTCAAAATGCTGGGATTACAGGCATGAGCCACTGTACCCGGCTGTACTGTGTCTTTAAAAAAGAAAAAAAAGTACATTAAATGCAATTTTTAAATTCTTTTTTACTTAAAATTTTTTTATTGTGGCAAATATACATAATATAAAATTTACCATCTTAACCATTTTAAGTATATGGTTCAGCAGCATCAGGTACATTTACATTGTTATGCAACCATCACCATCAGCCATCTGCAAAATATTTTCGTCTTCCCAAATTGAAGCTCTGTGCCCTTTAAACACTAACTTCCCCTTTCCTTCTTCCTCCCTCCCCTCAACCCCTAGAAACCACCATTTTATTTTCTCTCTCTGTGAACTGATTACTCTAGGTGCCTCGTATTAGTGGAATCATACAGTACTTTTTTTCCCTTTTTTATGTTTTTCTTTCTTTTTTTTCTTTTACTGTCAGTGTCATATTTAAATGTAAGCAGTTTCTTTTAATATGTTAGGAGTACTTGTGTAAACAAATCTACAAGGTACCTCATATGAATTAAAGAATTCTGCTGTAATGGGAATATTCCTCTCCCCACCTCCACATTTAACTAGTAATTTTCTTCAAGTGAGTCACTTTGATCTCACGTACTTGACAGACTCATAGACATTTGAAAGTGGAAAAAGAATGTATTTGTGGCTGGCTAGGTTTACTTTCTTTTTATGCTTTTGAAATATATTTTTAATTTTATTTTTATTTTTGTAGAGACAGAGTCTTGCTCTGTTGCCCAGGCTGGTCTCAAACTCCTGACCTCAAGTGATCTTCTTACCTTGGCCTCCCAAAGTGCTGGGATTACAGGTGTGAACAACCATGCCCGGCCAACTAGGCTTAAAAAATTAGATAATTAGAAATTAGGTAATTTCTCTAGGGCTTCGAGGTTGCGTATTTTTTTTGTGCGTATTATTATTGCCATTCAGTAATTAGTTACCCACCTTGGCAATGAGGACACTGAAGCTGCAGGAGCCCCACAGGCCATGGATTGCAGAGCTGGGCTTCTGGACCAGGCTGACATCTTCTGAGAGTCCCAGGTGCTGACCTGGCCTGGTTCTTCCTAGTGAGCATCACTCCTGGGTCCAGGGGCAAGAAAGCAGTGTGGCCTTCCCCTGGTGCCTAAGCCGTTTTTCCTCAAGGGGCTCCCCTGTGGTATTCAATCTGCTTCCCTGCCTCTTCTAGGAAATGGCGCGCCAGCTGCTGGCAGTGTTTGGCGGCTACTACATCCGGCTTCTAGTGACCTCCCAGCTCCCTCAGGCAATGGGGACACGACACACGAACTCTCCGAGAATTCCATGCCCCTGCCAGCTCATAGAAGCCTACGTCCTGGGCACAGGTTGCTGCCCGTTCCTGGCCAGGTGACCTAGGGATGAAGGTACTCATGTTCCTCCAAGACTGAGCAGTCGGGAAGGCTTCAGGAGCCCAAGATGGCCAATGGGGAGCCCCAGGTGAGGAGAGAAGCATCTAGGGGCACTCCAAAAGGGGCTCGTGATGTCAGCCACTGGGGTGTTGTGCTCACTCCAGGGCCCAGCACACAAATCTCATGCTGTTTGACATCTCATGCTGACCCCCTGGCCTTTGCAGGAGCTGATGGTTACAGAGCTAGTCCCACCAAAGCTACTCTTTCTGCTGCTTAGAACTGTGGACACATATGGAAGGACTGGACCCCTATCGCTTTCATTGTCCAGAGAGCCCAGGAGGCATGAAGATGACCAGACAGGGCAAATTATGTGTCCAAAACTTGGCCTCAGATGTTTCCATTTCCAACCCCTTCATGCCAGATGGGGAAACTGAGGCTCAGAGAGAATACTGTTCTATGTGGCGTTGCCTTGAACCCCTAAAATTATCAGACTGCCTTTTTCCAATATAAAGAAAAAATGTTTTCAGAATTCTCTCAATTTTTTATGTTTTTCTCCCCCATATTTTGTGAAAAGCAGTGGTACGTGTACATGTTGTCTACCAGTATACAGGCTACAGAAGACACAGAAGAAAGAGATCAAGGGCAGATAACTGTTGACAGGAATATTTGAGAAAGATTGATCCTGTTTGACTTGAGGACTTACTTTGTTCACAGGCATGCACGCTTGTGGCTGTGGTTTTATATTACAGATGTAGAACACTGGTTATGTTTCCCGACACAAACACTGTCCTGGAATGAAGTGTGATCAGCCACTTGTGGAATTCTGTGAAGAGCTCAGAGGCTTCCAAGTGATCTGCTCCTGAAACAAGTTTGAAGACCTATTGTTTCATCGACCCAAGTCCAAATGCCCTGACCTGGCATCTGAAGGATCCCCAGCCCCCAAGACCTAGCCTTCATCTGCGATTTTGGCTTCATCTCCCACAAAACCCCTTTATGGGTTGAAGCTCTTTCCTGGACTGACATACCTATTCCTTTCCATTTGTTGGACTCCTATTCATGCTTCAAAGTCCAGCTTTCTTAAGCCCTTCTTTAGGAAGCCTTCCCACACAGCCAACCCTGCTGCTCTCTGCCTCCTTTAAATTCTTGATACAGCTGTTGCCTGTTCTGATGTTTTATGGTATTGATTTTGTTTTCCTGTGTATATGCCAGTTTTTCTAACTAGACTGTAAACTCCTTAAGGACAGAGACTACACCTTGTACTTTTTGTGCATGACCTGGACCACTAAGGAAAAAAAAAAATCCGGTAGATTGATTGCTTTGCCATCCTCACAGCAGCTTTTGCAGATTGCTGTCCAAACTCACTTGAATGATGACATTGCTATGGACCTGGGTTCTGGACCTGATCTGCCAGTTCAAGCTGTGTAATTTTTGGCAAGTTGCTTTCTTTGCCTGGTCCTCAGTTTGCCCATCTATATAATGGGTGGATTGGATGATTTTTTTTTTTTTTTTTTCTTTTTAATTGAGATGGAATCTTGCACCATCACCTAGGCTGGAGTGCAGTGGCACGATCTTGGCTCACTGCAAACTCTGTCGCCTGGGTTCAAGTGATTCCCATGCCTCAGCCTCCTAAGTAGCTGGGACTACAGCTGAATACTACGCCTGGATACTTTTTTTTGTATTTTTAGTAGAGATGGGGTTTTGCCATGTTAACCAGGCTGGTCTTGAACTCCTGACCTCAGGTGATCCGCCCGCCTCGGCCTCCCAAAGTGCTGGGATTACAGATGTGAGGCACCACAACCGGCCTGGATGATTTTTAAGGGCCCTTCTAGGTCCAAAGTTCTGGGAATTTCTAGCTTATTCTGCCCCTTCGTAGCTCTTGACCTGTCTATCCAGATGCAGAAACATCTGGCAACCCCACATGGCTGAGATGACCTGGGCCTAGGATGCCCTTGGACAGAAGACTGGCCTACCTAGCAGACCTGGAATTTTCTTCCTGATCTGCTGCTTCCAAGTTGTGTGACCTTGGCTAAGTCACTTAACCGTTCTGATTGTCATTTCACTTTTTAATAAAGTGGATCTGGAGAACAAGAAATGTAATAAGCACGTGGCTCACCATTCAAGAGATGAGTCTGACCATTCACTTTCTGTGTGCCAGAGAAGAGAGACCATGGGTATAGACCAGCCCCTGGAAAGGCTGCTTTAGTCAAGGCTGAGAGCAGCTTTGCTCAAGGAAATTATTCACGGAGGTGACCACTGTCTTTCTGACCTGGCACAGAGGAAATGTTGGCTGTGAATATGACCAATAGAAAGAAGCCTGTATTTCTCATTCAGTCCTAGAATCCTGGTAAGTAAATAACAGAGAATAAAAATGTGTTTGTAAATGACAAAGCAGCAGTTTTTCAATTTTAAGGTCTACTTAAGAACCTTTGATGTGTGTTTCTTTTCCTGCCTTTTCCTTTCTTTAGAATGGATGATGGTCTCACCTAGTGGGTAGGGCTTTCAGGGTATGCCCACAATGTACATTTCTCTGCATCTGTGCCTCAGTTTCCTCACTTATAAAATCCCTACGATCTCTGTCTCACCTACTTTACAGGGTTGCTGTGAAGATCGCATACTACACACAAGAATGCTCATCAGTTTTTAAATTTTATTTAATTTTTATTTATTTTTTTTAAATGTAATTTTTTCAGAGAGATAGGGTCTTGTTGCCCAGCCTAGTCTTGAACTCCTGGCCTCAAGTGATCCTCCTGCCTTGGCCTCCCATGGTGCTGGGATTACAGGTGTGAACTGCCATGCCCAGCCAGCTCCTAAGTCTTAAGGCTCTGTGTTAGTGATAGTTGTGGCCATCGTGGAGGCAGTGCGATGTCTTCGAGTGAGAGTGAAGCATGGATTCTAGAGTTCCATTTATTCTAATTCAAGTTCTTCCACTTAAGAACAATGTTCTTCCTCTCATTGAATCTCATTCCTCATCTGTAGGATGGGGATGAGAGCATGTACTTGGCAGGTTGTTGTAGTAAGGATTAAATAATGATGTAAAAAAGTGTCAAGTGCTTGCAACTTTGAATTCTAAACTTGAGTGAAAACTCAATAAATTGTTGCTTAAAATTTTTTTTGTCATGTATATTGTAGATACCTGATGTATATTTTTGTTGATGTAGCAGGTCATTAACAGTTAAGGCTATTCAGTCTGCCTCAGACCTCACCTATTTCAGTGCCATGGGGTATATTTATGTCAATAAAGATTTTAGTCAAATCTCTGGAATTCAGCATCCAGAGATAACATAGCAAGGAGATAAAGAGCAAACCGTTGATTTTGGGCCAGATACTCACTCTTTCTGTACTTCCTGTACCTAATTTCCTCATCTATTAAGGGGGGAGTGTGATAATAAGGGGGGTTAATGGAAGCGATTGATGTGAAGCACAGAGCCTGGTCCACAGTAAGGGCTCAGTCAGTGGGGGACGTTTCTTCTGCAGCTGCTGGCTGCTGTTGGCTTCTAGTTTATGTTATCCTATGTTATCTTATAGTTGAGTGTTTTTACATTTAGGTCTGTAATTCATTTTGAGTTAGTTTTTCTGAAGGATGTAAGGTCTCTATCTGGATTAAGTTTTTGCATATTGTTCCAGCACCATTTGTTGAAAAGACTCTCTTTGCTCCATTGTATTGCCTTTGCTTTTTTTTTTCCCAAGGATCAGTTGACTATACTTATGTGGGTCTATTTCTGGGCTCTCTATTTGTTCCATTGATCTATGTGTTTGTTCTTTCCCAAAAACACACTGTCATGATTACTGTAGCTTTATAGTAAGTCTTGAAATTGGATATTGTGAGTCCTCCAACTTTGTTCTTCTCTCTCAATGTTGATTTGGCTATTGTGTGTCTTATGCCTTTCCATGTAAACTTTAGAATCAGTTTGTCAATATCCACAAAACAACTCACTGTTTATTTTGATTGGGATGGCATCAAATCCATAGATCAAGTTGCAAGAACTGACATTTTCACCATATTGATTTCTGTCTACAAACATAGAATCTATCTTCATTTATTTAGCTGTTCTTTGATTTCTTTTATCAGTTTTGTAGAGGTTTTTCCCTTTTCCTACAGTTTTTTTTTGTAATTTTTCTTACAGATCTTGTACATATTTTGTTAGATTTATAAGATTTATACCTAAATATCTTATTTTTGGGGGTGCTAATAAAAATAGTATTGTATATTTAGTTTCAAATTTCATTTGTTCATTGCTAATATATGGGAAAGTGATTGACTTTTATCTATTCACATTGTATCCTGCAACCTTGCTATAATCTCTCATTAGTTTTAGGAGTTTCTTTGTTGATTCTTTTGTTGATGAGATAATCATCTCGGAACCTGTAAACAAAGACAGTTTATTTCATCCTTCCTCATCTGTATATCTGCATACTTTTTATTTCCTTTTCTTGTCCTATTTCATTGGCTTGGACTTCCAGTATGATGTTGAAGAGTAGTGGTAAGAGGGAACATTCTTGCCTTGTTTATGATTGTAGTGGGAGTTTCTAGTGTCTCACTATTTTTTTTTTTTTTTTTTTTTTTTTGAGACAGAGTCTTGCTCTGTTGCCCAGGCTGGAGTACAGTGGCGTGATCTCAGCTCACTGGAACCTCCATCTCCCGGGTTCAAGCAATTTTCCTGCCTCAGCCTCCCGAGTAGCTGGGATTATAGATCTGCACCACCATACCCGACTAATTTTTATACTTTTTTTTTTTCTTTGGTAGAGACGGGGTTTCTTCACATTGGCCAGCTTCATCTCAAACTCCTGACCTCAGGTGATCTGCCCTCCTTGGGCTCCCAAAGTGCTGGGATTACTGGCGTGAGCCACCATGCCTGGCCTTCACTATTAAATATAATGTTAGCTCCGGACTTTTTGGTAGGTTTTTTTGTTTTGTTTTGTTTTCGAGACAGAGTCTTGCTCCATCACCAGGCTGGAGTGCAGTGGCCCCATCTCGCCTCACTGCAACCTCTACTTCCTGGGTTCAAGCAATGCTTCTGCCTCAGCCTCCCAGTAGCTAGGACTACAGGCGTGTGCCACCACACCCAGCTAGTTGTTTTGTGTTTTTAGTAAAGATCAGGTTTCACCATGTTGGCCAGGATGGTCTTGATCACTTGACCCTGTGATCCGCCCGCCTCGGCCTCCCAAAGTGCTGGGGATTATAGGCATGAGCCACCATGCCCAGCCCTAGTAGTTTTTTTGTTTTGTTTTGTTTTGTTTTGTTTTGAGACAGGGTCTCACTCTGTCACCCAGGCTGGAGGCTGGAGTGCAGTAGCATGATCACAGCTTACTACAGTCTTGATCTCTGGCGCTCAAGCAATCCTCCTGAGTAGCTGGGTCTATACGATACCTGGCCAATTGTTTTTTTTTTCTGGAAATGGAATCTCACTCTGACACCCAGGTTGGAGTGGAGTGGTGGGATCTTGGCTCACTGCAACCTCTGCCTCCCAGGCTCAAGTGATCCTCTCACCTCAGCCTCCTGAGTAGCTGGGACCACAGGCATGCATTGCATGCCTGGCTAATTTTAGTATTTTTGGTAGAGACAGGGTTCTGTCATGTTAGTGTTGCTCAGTTTGGTCTTGAACTCCTTAGTTCAGGTGATCCACCAACCTTGGCCTCCCAAAGTGCTGAGATTACAGGCGTGAGCCATCGTGCCTGGCCTGGGCCACCACATCCAGCCAAATTTTTTTAGTTTTTTGTAGAGATGGGGGTCTCATTTTGTTGCCTAGGCTGGTCTTGAACTCCTGGAGTTGATCCTCCCACCTCAGCCTTCCAGAGTGTTGAGATTTCAGGCCTGAGCCACCATGCCCAAATGAGATATTCTTTAACAAGTTGAGAAAATTTCCTCTCTATTCCTTGCTTACTGAGAGGAAATTAGCTTTCTTTTGAATAGTCATTGCATAGTATATCTTTGTTCATCCTTTTACTTTGACCTCCACATGCTTACATTTAAGGTTTCACCCTTGTAGGCATGTAAGATTTGCTTTTTTGAAATTAAGATTTTTTTAAATTCGGAGTATTTACTACACTATGTCTAATGTGTTTATTGATAGACTTGGGTTTGAATGTACCATCTTACTAATAAGTCTTTCTATTGGTTTTTCTCTTACTGTGTTCTTTTCTTTTTTTCTGTCTTTTTTCCTTCTTTTGAATTAAGGTTGTTTGTTCTGGGTAATTTCTCCTTTATTAGCATATGAAGTATACTTTTCTTTTAGTTCTTATCCTAGATTTAACAAGCATCCTTGACTAACTGAAGTGTATTATAAGTGGTCACTTCTACCATTTTCTGGACAACCCAGCAACTACACAATTCTTTTTTTTTTTTTTTTTTTTTTTTTTTGAGACAGAGTCTCCCTCTGTGGCCCAGGCTAGAGTGCAGTGGCACAATCTTGGCTCACTGCAACCTCCTGCCTCCCAGCTTCAAGCGATTCTCCCGCCTCAGCCTCCTGAGTAGCTGGAATTACAAGTGTGCACCACCACACCCTGACAATTTTCGTATTTTTAGTAGAGACAGGGTTTCACCATATTGTCCAGGCTGGTCTCGATCTCCTGATCTCAAGTGATCCACCTGCCTCAGCCTCCCAAAGTGCTGGGATTACAGGTGAGAGCTACCAGGCCTGGCCCCAACAACTATACAGTTCTTTCACCTTTCTACCTGTTGTGGTAGTCTTGTCATGGATTTCAGTTTTCTCTGTATTTTAAGCCACAACAGACATTCTTATTAATGCTTTCTAGAGTCAATATTCATTTAGATTTATTCACGTTACTTTTTATTACTTTTTATTTGTTATTTCTTTTTTATTACCCTTCGTTCCTTTCTGTATTTCTGTGCATCTATTTTGGATCCTTCTTCTCCTGGAACTAACTTTAGAATTTTTCTTCAATATAGTATCATATTTAGTATAGTATATTTAGAAATACCTTTAGTGTTTTTCTTTCAGTACGGATCTTGTGATGAATTCAATTTTTGTTTGCTGAGAAGTGTGTATTTTGTTTTTGTTCTTGGAAGATATTTTTGGTAAGTAAGGAATTCTAGGTTAGTGCAGTTATTTTCTTTTCACCTTTTGAAAATGTCTTTGGTTTCTATTGTTTCTGTTGAGAAGTCATCTGTCAGCCCCATTGTTGCTCTTAACATTTTCTATGAGTTTTAGCAGTTATATTCTGATGTGCCTAGCTGTAGCTTTTAAAGTATTTTTCCTGCTTGTGCTTGTTCACAGCACATCTTGAATCTGTGACATGATATCTTTCATCACGGCATTCACCCTCTTCTCTCATCTTGTTCAGGACTCTAATGATAAGTGTTAGACCTTTTCACTATATCTCTAAGACACTTCTTGGTATTTTTCCATTCTTTTGGCTCTTTGTGATTCAGTCTGGATATTTTCTACTGACTAGTCTTCTCCATTAATCTTGTCTTCATTTGTGTTTAATCCTATCAGTTGAGTTTTTTTGTTAACCCTATGTTTCATTTAAAAGTCAATCCAGTTTCTAACTTTTTTTTTTTTTTTTAAGAGGTAGGGTCTTGCTTGTTGCCCAGGCTGGAGTGGGCACAATCACAGGTCACTGCAGCCTTAAACTCCTGGGACCTAAGACTCCCAAGTAGCTAGGACGATAGGCAGGTGCCACCACGCCTGGCCAATTTTTAAATTTTTTGTTGAGACGGGATTTTGCTGTGTTGTCCAGGCTGATCTCGAACTTCTGGCCTCAAGTAATCCTCTTGCCTCTGCCTCCTAAAGCACTGGGATTACAGGTGTGAGCCACCATGCCCAGCCTGAGTTTTTAATTTCATCTATCATAACGTTCAGTTCCACAATTTTGTTTTTTAAAAAATAGTTTCCAGTTCTCAAATGAAATTACCAATCTTGTCATCTATTCTTCTCAATATTTAATTGTACTGCTTTTTTTTTTTTGAGACGAAGTCTCGCTCTATCACCCAGGCTGGAGTGCAGTGGCGCGATCTTAGCTCACTGCAAGCTCCGCCTCCCAGGCTCACGCCATTCTCCTGCCTCAGCCTCCTGAGTAGCTGGGATTACAGGTGCCCGCCACCACGCCTGGCTAATTTTTTTTTGCATTTTTAGTAGAGACGGGGTTTCACCGTGTTACCAGGATGGTCTCGATCTCCTGACCTCGTGATCTGCCTGCCTCGGCCTCCCAAAGTGCTGGGATTACAGGCGTGAGCCACCACGCCCTGCTAATTGTACTGCTTTTAAAGTTCATGTCTGCAAACTCCAATATCTGTTTTTTTTTTTTCCTTTTGCTCTTCAGTTGGTCTTATTTTTTGATATTCATGGTAATTTTTCATTAAATGCTAGATATTTTGAAAAATGAAATATCAAAGGAGATATACAAGGCTCTGGATCTTCCCTCAGACAGGATTTACTTTTACCTCTGGGAAAAGTAGGCTTGAGATAAACTTGACCCTGGGCTTTGTAAGAGCTAGTCTAGTTGTGATTACACCTTACTCTCAGGCTGTAGCCCTTCAGGGGTTTTAGCTAATATATATATATGTATATAAATATGTGTGTATATATACATATATGTGTATTAATATATATTAATATATAATATATATAATATATTTATATTATATATATAAATGTAATATATATATATATCTCTAACCAGGACTCCTCTTTCATGGTGAGTCCTAAACCTCCAATTTTTGTTACCCCAAGCTGTGAGACTTCTGAAAGCTTTACTCTGCTTTTCAGCTACTTGTACTCTGCTTAGGACTTGGCAGGTGCCTCAAGGGGATAAGAAGGCTTCATTGTTCATCTCCTCTCTCTGTACTTTCCTCTTCAGCATCTTGGCCCCTCATGTCCTCACTATGTTGATATCTCTCTGATGCATTCAAACACACTTAAGAAAAAAGAAAACAATTGCTTTTAAACTGCTGTCAGCAGGAGGGTTGGTCTGATATAAGCTAGTTTGCCATGATCAGAAGTAAATCCAGCTGTGGCCTCCATGATTATTGTTATTGTTATTATTTGAGAATCCTTCAAAGAAAGATGTCACCCTGTGTCTGAGAGCTCTTTAAAAAAGTCACAGGATGGAGGCTTCTTTGCATCCCTTCTGTGAAGGAGTTTCTAAATTATCAAAATAGGAAGTGACATTTAAGGAGCATCTTTTTTGTGTAAAGCACCTGCTATAGTTGTTGCAGGAAGCAGCTCCAAGAAATAAGGAACATGGGGTTTGCTGGAGAAGGAAAGTGGGACCCTGGCATGGGAGGAGGTGAGGAATGCACAGGACAAGGGGAATCTGGGTAAGAGGGTGGGTCCAGTGGATACAGTATGAGAACGGGCAGTGGAAGAGGACTCTGGACATGAGGTCTGGGAAAGTGAACTGTATCTTCACCCAACGGATGCCAGTGGGGTCTCATCCCATGGGGAAGAGGTGCCACAATGCTGTGAGCTGACAACTCCGCACACATGTGGTAAGCCCCTCTGCTTCCTTCCAGCTATAGTTCTTTTACCTTTTCCTGCTAAATATTGCCAACCTTCTTAATAATGGCCATCCAGATGTCCCACAGGCCCCTCCAGCTTGGAATAGCCCAAAATTAAGTGATCTGCTGTGTGTTGTCCACTTGGCCTCAATACCACAAGGACCTCATTCTCCAGAATCTTCTTTCCTGTACGGTTCTGAGTTAGAATTGGCCAGCCTTGCTTGAGAAATATGACTCAAGGCCCTCTTCATCCTTACTGCTGCTGCCCTACTGTAGGCCTGTATCACTGTCTGTCCTGATCACCTAGGCAGTTGCTTAATTTGTTTTGTTTTGTTTTGGTAGAGATGGGGTCTTGCTGTGTTGCTCAGGCTGATCTCAAACTCCTGGCCTCAAGTGATCCTCCTGTCTCTGCCTCCTGTAGTTCTGGGGCCACAGACATAAACCCAGCCTCTTAATTGGATTTCTGCATTAGTCATGATCCAATTGGGAGACAGAAACCACATAACAATTTGAATATGAGAAGTTTAATGTAAGTACTAACTAGAACAGGGGATTGGAGTAATGAAGGAGTGGTAAGAAGTCAGGAGAGCTTTAAAGAATATAGGAATAATGGACATAAGGAGCAGCCAGCACCCCTAGAACTAAGAAAGAACACCCCCAGGCTCTATCCCCAGCTGAGATCCAGATCTTGCTGGGAAGGGGGTGGCTGTGGCTTACAATGGCAGAGAAGTCTGGGAGAATGTTCTAGAGTCTGCCCTTGGGTGCCAGGGATATCTGTCATGGAACGGTGTCTGATTAGAGGCACACCTCCTATTTGTGGGGGACACTAGGAGAAGCTGTTAGTTGCAAAGTGCTACTGACCACCATCCTCTGCAGGATTCCTGTTCTGGAAAAGTTGCCTGCACTGCAGGAGGGTGATGTTGGAGAAGCTGTGAGTTGTGTGCTGTTAAGATGGGCCCCTTACAACCAGGAAGGAAGGCCCCTTCCTCCTCCAATGTCTCTAGCACCCCCTCCTGACAGAGCCTAACATTGCACCAACTACCAACATAAAAATATTTAAAGGGCCAGTTCCATTTTTGAAGAGCAGGCAATGAACAGTCAATTTGGGGTCCAGAGCAATAACTGAATGTCATTCTACCATTATCGAGGGGCTGCATAACCAAGTGGTTAAAAGTGTGGACTCTGCAGTTGCGTTTTTGAGTTCAAGTCTTAGCTCTGGCACTTAATGTGAATTAGTGTAAACCTTAAAAGGTTTATTTAACCTGTGTCTCAGTTCCCTAATCTGTAAAATCAGGTAGTAATAGTTCTAACCTTTTTGGGTTATTTTGCTGATTGGGTTGATATTTATGAAGCACTTAGAAGAGGACCTGGCACAGAGTAAGCAATGTACCGGACTGTCTATTGCGATTATTATTATACTCAAATCGTGGTGACATGCACCTGTAATCCCAGCTACTTGGGAGGCTAAGGCAGGAGAATCTCTTGAACTCGAGAGATGGAGGTTGCAGTGAGCTGAGATCACGCCACTGCACTTCAGCCTGGATGACAGAGCGAGACTCTGTCTCAAAAAAAAAAAAAAAAAAAAAAAAAAAAAAAAAATCCGTCCTTCAAATTGTAGCCAGGATGGGCTTTTCATTGAAGGTGTGACTTTTACTCCACAATCCCATGGCCATATTCCTTTATTCTTCACTTTTCTGAGGCAGGGCAGGCACAAGGAGTGTTAATTAATAAGTTGTCTTCTGGCCAGGTGCAGTGGCTCACGCCTGTAATCCCAGCACTTTGGGAGGTTGAGGTGGGCGGATCACCTGAGGTCAGGAGTTTAAGACCAGCCTGGCCAAAATGGCAAAAACCTGTTTCTACTAAAAATACAAAAATTAGCTGGGTGTAGTGGCACGTTCCTGTAGCTACTTGGGAGGCTGAGGCAGGAGAATCCTTGCACCTGGGAGGTGGAGGTTTCAGTGAGTGGAGATCATGCCACTGCCCTTCAGGCTGGGTGACAGAGCAAGACTCCATCTCAAACAAACAAACAAAAAGGCGTTGTCTTCCAACTCACCTTGTTTGTTATGGTCTAATGTCCCCTCAAATTCATATGTTGAAATCTTAACTCCCAAGGTGATGGTTTCAGAATTGCAGACTTTGGGAGGTTTAGGAGGATTAGGTCATGAGAGCAGAGCCCTCATGATTGAGATTAGTGCCCTTATGAAAGAGCCTGAGAGAGACCCCTCACCCCTTCTGCTATGTGAGAACACAGCAAGAAGCGCCCTCTATGAGGAACGGGCCCTCACCAGACACTGATTCTGCTGGGGCCTTGAGCTTGGATTTCCCAGCCTCCAAAACTGTGAGAAATAAACTTCTGTTGTTTGTAAGTCACCCAGTTATGGTATTTTATTTTAGTAGCCCGAACAGACTAAGGCACTGTTCATAGTACAAAAGTCGGAAATCAGGACTGTGTCACTTTGTTGCTTAAAACTCATCTGTGGCTTCCCATTATTTTCAAGATAGAGTCCAGCTCCCTTTCCCTGGATACAAAGCTCTTGGTGTTCTGCTCACCTCCCACCAAACCCTGGCTCAGGTTTTCACTTGAGTTACTCCAGACTTGGTACTTTGCTACCCTCATGCCTTCCCGGGTCGTGTCCCTATTTTCCAACTTTGCTGATTGTATTCCCTCCTTCTGGAATATCATCCCCTCTCCTTTTGGCTAACTCCCTTTCAACCTTCAGAAAACTGAAGCCCCATCTCCTCCAGGAAGCCTTCCATGAATCCCCAAGTCAGTGGCAAAATGCTTCTTTGTCATTTTGCTCTCCAAGTGTTTGCCCTGTTATGGCAGAGGGATACACTTCTGTGCCTGGCTCCCTGGCTAATGTGGAAACCATGTGGGGTCCTCTGCATGGTAATCACAGTCGCATGCTCCGTGTTTCAGCACGAGCAGTGCTGCGTATCTGCACTGGCTACGTGTTGCATAACTCTAGGGCTGCTGTTTGCAGAGTTTTTCACAACCTGCCCTGCTGTTCCCTGTGGCCCTGAGCGTCAAATGGAGTCGCACAGTAGGTGAGCAGAATTGTGTGCCCTCAAGCTCTGGACGTTTATGACAGCGGCCTGTTATGCAAACTGGCCTCTCCTAATAGAGCACTTCCTTGTTAGGTTGGTTAGGAGTGACTGAAAAAAAATGTGTTAATGTGTTAAAATGATAAAACCGCATTTCTTTCCAAGAGGTGCCAGGGTCTAATTCTTGGGAATCACAGAGGTAGGGCTGGCAAAGGGGGAAGGAGGAGAGACACTTCCTCTGATGTGACCACGGACTTTAATTGGAGGCAGCTCCCCCAATGGTGGCTTTTTCAGAAGCTGGAGTGACTCTTGGTGGTGGCACAGGGATGGCTCAGACATCTTCTCCTCCTGCAGGGGAGTTTCTGAATCAGTCTTCATGACTCCTGTCCACCACCCTCTTCCTCATGGAAGCGCAGCAGCCGTGCAGCCTCAGGGACCACGTGGGTGCCGCCGACTAGAATGCTCATGGCCTCCTGAGGGTGCACGCCTTGAGCATCACGCGTTTGTCATGGGGGAGGTGTGGATGTCTGTTTGGTGCAGTACTGTGGAGAGAATTTGTGTTCAGATCTGAAAGAACAGAGGAATAAACTTATCCTGGGTAAAGGCTTTGAGTGATACGTGAATAACCTATCTTGTCCATACTCCACTCAGAGACTCCTCAGATCATTCATGGCTTTAAAAATAAAAGTTTGCTTGTGTGAGCTAAGAATGATCTCAAGCTGGGTAAAGCAATGGAGATTTTAGAGTTCACTCATTACCTCAGCATGGCCCAGCTGATCCTAATACACATCCACAGATATCATTTGCTGAATGTCTTCTTTGTGTGTGGCCATATGCATTCACTTACACACAGTGTCTCCCTTCATCTTCTAACAGCCTGCACAGTGGGCGATATATTATCGTTATCCTCATTTTGGAGAGAAGGATGCTGAGGCTTAGAGAGGGAGGGTCGGCGACATGCCCAAATTCAGTAAGCAGCCGAGGCAGAGTTTAAACTACCATCTAATAAAATACCACAAACTCAGTGAGAAATTAAATGAATCAATAAACTACTATGGAGGACTAAAGCCAGTGATTTCAACGAATATCTGCTACCTAATAACTAATCTCTAATAACTCATAGAGTCTTTAGGTTGTGTCGTTACAGGTTTGAGTATGCCCTTTCCACACTCCCAGAAGGCTGAAGGAAATCTGAGCATGTCCCAGCAGGAGGTGGCTGGGGAGGCCGAGGCACAGAGAATCATCAGATGTTCCCGACACTATCATACACCCACTCCTGGAACCTACTAAAGGACCGTGGATGATGCTGTTGGAACATTCTTGGATTGTGGAAGCCAGCAGTGGTAGAAGACCCCTCGCTGGTCTTGCGGCAACAACAGAAGATCTTGGACCCCATGTTTTGGTGGGCGGTGGGAGGAGGAAAGGGCACTGGGGCTCCTGGCTCTGCAGCTCCAATCCCAGAAACCCATTGTTATTTAAGCACTGGGTCATAGTGGGCCCTCCCCTCTCTCTGACCTGCTGTAGCTCCCTGTGGCCAGCAGTTCCAGGCCCACCTGCCTGGGCCCACCACTCTGAGGGCCGGTCTTTCCTCAAGCGTGCACATTTCTCCTACCTGTGGAAAGGACTTGGAGCCTCCACTCTGCCAGTCTTTACCTGTAGGGTCGCCTTCTTGAACCGCAGATGTTGGAGGTCCGGCACAGTTCTCTGGGCAGCGTCGTTTTCTAGATGAACTTAAGACTGTAGCTGAAAAACGTGAATCTCTTCTTTGCCAGGTCCCATAGCAGCAGAACCCCAGGAGATGCGGCAGCCCACGGAGACAAGCTCGTGTTTAAGAGTCAGATTTGCCTTCTCTCTAGGTGTGTGTGTGCTCTTGGGTGGGTTCTGTAATCTCTTCGTGCCTCACTTTATTTTATTTTATTTATTTATTTTTTGAGACAGAGTCTTGCTTTGTAGCCCAGGCAGGAGCGAAGTGGCATAATCATAGCTCACTGCAACCTTGAACTCCTAGGCTCAAGTGATCCTCCTGCCTCAGCTTCCTGAGTAGCTGGGACTCCAGATGTGTGACACCAAACCTGGCTATTTTTTTTTTTTTTTTTTACTTTTTGTAGAGACGGTATCTTGCTATTCTTCCCAGGCTGGTCTTAAACTCTTGGCCTCAAGTTGTCCTCCTGCCTCGGTCTCCTAAAGTGCTGGAATTACAGGCATGAGTCAATTTGCCCAGCCACTGGCCTCCCTTTCTTATCTGGAAAATGGGAACAGTAATACCACCTTGGAGTGATGAGTGTTTAATTGTCTGTAAACTGGCCACTCTGATGGGAGGTGCCTCAAAGTGCTTTCTGTGCTCATTGTCTTCCCATATGGTTTGTTGGCTCCATTATTCCAGCTGGGCCCAGGTCCCACGGGAGCATGATGATGCAGCTCAGCTTTGCTGGTCCCAGTCCTGGCACTGCCACTAACTTGCTGTGTGGCTTTGGGCTAGCCCATGCTGAGGTCCCCCGCATCTGCCACAGGAAGTCAGTGTGCTGCATCATCCATCTTTCCAAGGATTCTCCCAGCTCTGATGACCCAAGGTTGTAAGTCTATCTTATTCCCAACCTCCTTTCTCTTTTCCAGGCTCTGGCCATCTGCTCTTGCTCCCCTTTCTCTGTGGCCAAAGCCCCACTTTGGAAATTTCCATCATCAGTGGTCGTGTGTCAATCACAGCACACTGGGTTCACTCCATGGCCTCATCCTTGGGCAGTGGCTTCCCACCTGTCCAATGCTCCTCTCCAGCCTCAGTCACCAGCATCTCTTACTTGGATTATTGCAACGGCTCCAAACCATCAGCATTAAGCATCAACACAGATGAATCCTCCTCCTACAGACATTAGATCATGTCACACCTCTGCCCAGAACCTCCCAGTGGCTTCCAGTATCATGCAGAGTAAAAGAAAAGTCCTTCCCTGGGCCTCTCGAAACAACTCATAATCTAACCATTTATCCACCTGTCCCTCACTGTCTACTGCTACTTTACCCTTCATCCCTTTCCTGCCATACCAAACATACTGCTCTTTGCGTTTGCTCCACCTTCTGCTGGAATGCTCTTCCCCTAGAGATCCACAAGATTCATTCTCTCACTTCTTTCAAACCTTTGCTTAGAGAACACTTTATCTTTTTTTCACTGCAAACTCCGCCTTCGGGGTTCAAGCGATTCTCATTCCTTAGCCTCCTGAGTAGCTCGGATTACAGGCACGCACTACCATGCCCGGCTAATTTTTGTGTTTTAGTAGAGACGGGGTTTCACCATGTTAGCCAGGCTGGTCTCGAACTCCTGACCTCAGGAAATCTGCCTGCCTCGGCCTCCCAAGGTGCAGGGATTATAGGTGTGAGCCACCACACCCAGCCATGAACACTTTTTCTAGTGAGGCCTTCTCTGGCCCATTTACTCTATTTAATTCTCTCCATTTATTCCCTCTGTTTAAGCCTCCTCCCCACTCCCAGCACTCTCTATTTCCCTTCCCCACCTCATGCTTCTCTGCAGCCCTTGTCATGTTCAGAAGTAGCCTAGAATTCATTTATGTTTTTGTACTCACTTTCCCATTAGTAAACCCAGGAAGGCAGGGAGTCTCCTGTGTTCGCTGCTGAGTCCCCAGTGCAGGGTGTAGGACAGGTGGTTAACAGCATTTGTGGCATGGTTGGATGAACCTGTATGTATCTCACTTTGGTTCAGGGTTCAAGCAGGTGCTGTCACCAGGGAGTAGCAAGGAATGTCACAACCAGCAGGACACCACCTGCCTCACCCATCTGCCAAGTTGATTAATAGCTTTATGGATGACTTATAGGGTTGCTTTTGGCTGCCTGCTGGTGGGACCACCTCTCTTCCCCACCCTCTCCATCCCAAACGTGCTTTTCCTCCTCTCATGTTTCCTATTTTGGGGACAGGTACCACTATTCATTTTGTGTCTGCAGCTAGAAATGGGGCACCCCTTACCTCCCGTCTGTTCACATTCATCAAGGTCTTTTGAATCTATCCCATAAATATCTCCATTGTCGGCCACCCTCCATTCCCATTGCCCTCACCACTAGCACCTCCTGTCTTTGGATCCTGACCACTGCTTTCCCACTAGCCTCTCTGGTGGCTCATCTGCAACCAGAAGATCTGTCCCTGGTGCCAATCCTGTTAGATCACTCCTCCTCTGCCTTAAACCCTCAGTGGCTCCTCTGTTCTGCTGTTCAAACTTGTCTGAGGATCTGCCCCTGTCAACTTTGCCAGCTCCACTGGTTCCAACTCAGTCACTACTCTTCAGCCATAGGAGCTGCTGGCTGTGCTCCAGACTTTCTCTCACTGTTCTATCCCTGTGCCTCTGCACAAGCTGCAACCTGCACCTCCATGTCCTCTCCTCATTACACTTGAAGACAGCTCAGGTGTGACCTCCTTCAAGAAGCTCACTCCTTCACCCCATTCTCCCTTCCATGAACAGGCTTTTTTTTTTTTCAAAAAAAATCTCAGAAAGTTATGGGAATAGAAACAGCCATGATGTCAAGAACACTGACATTCATTGAGCATTTGGGCAGGTCCTTTGACATCTCTGAGCTCATTTCATTTGCCTCTCCACCTTGCAAAGAAGGGACTTTGTCTGATTTTCCAGATGGAGGGAATTGAGCCTAAGAAAGGTGACTTGCTCAGGTGTGGCAGCCAACAGGAACAGCTGGGATTTTAATGTAGTTTTATCTGAAGCCAGAGTTTATTCTGTCTATACAATTCCAGAATGAGATGTTCAGAACCACCTTGACCTCCAAGAGTTGATGGTAAGTGGTTTTTAAATGGAAAGGCTCCATCTGAAGCCTGGCAGAACAGCATAACAGTTAAGAGCACACTCCTTTTTAACTTAGATGGACTTCAGTTCCTAATTCCTTTTGCATCTTGCTGTGTAATTTCGGGCCACTTAGCCTCCTTGAACCTCAGTTTTCCAGTCTGTACAATGGTATGGTGAAACCTACCCGCAGAATGCTGTTGTAAGGATTTGGTGACATAAAGATGTCAAGTGCTTTGCAGGGTATCCGGCACATGGTAAGCGTTTAACGTCACTGAGATGCTGGCTGGGACGGAGTCCGGTGTGGTGTTTCTTGCATTACCAATGCCCGCCTCTAGAGGGAAGCAGGAGCCAAAGAAAAGGGCCCTTGGGCTGTCCCCAGTGGATCGTTGAGTTTCGGTTCTCTAGGGACCCCACAGCACTTTGATCAGAGTAAGAAAGATCAATGAGGTCAAACAGGAAGTCGTCTGGAGCTAGGAGAGCCCTTAGGAGTCTTTCAGCACAGGTGGGGAGACTGGGACCCAGAAACAGAGAAACAGTGTGGTCAAGGCAAATAAGGGGTGCTTCTTGTAACAAAGTGAATAGGTGTCCTGGAGTGTTGGGGGCATTTTCTATTTTAGTACAGAAAGATTACCCCCTCCTACCCTTAGTTCTAACCTATGAGCCTCACTCACCTGCAGCTGGCAGAGTGGACAGGAGGCTGGCAGTGATGTCACAGAGTGGGGGAACCAGGGAATGTTGGAGACAGTGGGGTTTGGACTGAACCACAAAGGGAGGAGGGAGGACATATGCTGAGCCCCTCTCCAGGGGTCCATCCCTTTGTCCACCATGCCATAATGTCTACTGTGCCTATCAGGTCGGCTGGAGTGGTTCTGCCTCACTTGTCTCTTACCCCTTTTGGATTAGTAGGCAGCCAGGCGTGTTCTTCTGGGGCTGCTAGAGGAAGACACAGCAAGCCCCACTGTGAAAACACATTCCTAAGCCCCTGCTAGCTAGTGTCCTATCTGCTATGTTTTCATTGGCCAAGCAAGTCACATGACAATTTAGTCCCTTCTCACCAGGAAGGGGTTGTTGGTGAATTCCCGACTGCTGCTGCCTCCTCTCCTGTCCTGGCGTCTCTGCTATTGTGGCAGAAACCTGCCCCAGAGTGGGCTGCAGATCCTCCCAGTGTGATTACATGGGGCCCACCCAGGTAACTGTGGATTATCTCAAGGTCACTGATTAGCAACCTTAATTGTAGCTTCAACTTTAATGTTTCGCAGTGGGACAGTGTTTAAACACTTGTATCAAGAAAATAAAAGAATGAAATAATTTCCCAATTCTAAAAGCTGGGAAAAGAGCAACAAAGTAACCAAAAGCAGAATTTACTAGAATGTTAAAAAGCAGATCTAATTAATCGAAATCTTTTTTTGAAAAAAATTAACAAAATAGAAATACTATGTAGCTTAATCAGGAAAAAAAGGAGAAAGAGCAAATATATAAAATGAGAAAGAATGAGGGGGAAATAATTTTTGAAACAAAAGAAATTTAAAAAATCTTGAGAGTCCATAACATACTTTTATTTTGAAAAGTCTGAAAAACTAGGAAGTAGATAATTTTCTGGGAAAATACAGTTTATTAAATTTACTGCATTAAAGATAGAAACTATCAATTTCTGTAGAAGAAATTTATTAAGGAATTACCCTCCCCCAAATAGGCAACAGGTCCAGAGAGTTTCACAAGGAGAGTTTCACCAAGCTTTTAAAGACCAGTTACAGTACTACATAAATTGTTCTAGAGCATTTAAAGTAAAACTTCCAAATTCTTTTTGTGAAGCAAATGTATATTGATAACCACATCTGGTAGGGATAATACAAAAAGAATATTACAAGGCAATGCCACCTACCAATACTGATACAAAAATACTTAATAAAATATTAGCGAACAGAATCCAACCTCATAGTATGAGGATAATAAATCATGGTCGGTGAAATTTATCTGAGGAATGGAAGTTTGATTCAATATGAGTAAAGAAATTATGTGCCTTTTTTCTTATAGATGTGGAAAAAAGAAAAAAGAGGGAATTGATGGCTATTATATTAATATGATAAAATGGCACTCTCTCTTCATCTCTACCTCTAAGCCTTTGCCCTAAACTCAACTTCTTCCTTAATGTGCAAATACTGGAGCTATTTAAAACCAGGAACAAAGCACAGATA
The DNA here is from genome assembly GCF_024542745.1 of Macaca thibetana thibetana. Taxonomy (NCBI): domain Eukaryota; kingdom Metazoa; phylum Chordata; class Mammalia; order Primates; family Cercopithecidae; genus Macaca; species Macaca thibetana. Next base: position 25,183,641 of record NC_065592.1, on the reverse strand, counting down.
CCTACTAACTTTAACATTGTACCAGTGGCATTAACCATTGCAATTAGACAAGGTAAATCAGACACATAAAAATTAGAAGAAGAAGAAGTTAAAATATTTCTACTTGCAGATGACATAATAGTATTACTGGCAAACCATTGGAAAGCAGAAAGAAAACTACTCAAACAATGAAAGAATTCAGATGGGAAGCAAGGCATACAATTAGCATACTGAACTCAATAGTGTTATTATACACAAGCAATAACTACAACAATAGTGAGAGAGAAAACTCCATTTACAATAGCAACAAAAGATAAAATACTTAGGAATAAAGTTAATAAGAAATTTGCAAAATTAATATAAAGCACACTTGAAAATAGTCCTGAAAGCCAACAAAGTAGGTTTGAACAAAGGAAAAGCCATTGGTTGGTGGTTAGGAAGGATCAATGTTATAGATGTGTCAGTTCTTCCTGATTTATAATTTTCCCTAAGTTAATCTATAAATTTAGCACAATCATGATGAAAGTAACATCAACATTTTTTTCTGACGCTAGACAAATTGATCCTAACATTTACATGAAAATACAAGCAAGAATAAAACAGGCAGACTCCCCAGTGGAGTAGAATAGAAAGTTCAGAAAGAGACACAAATATATATTAAAATTTAGTATATGATAAAGGTGTCATCTCAGATGGATGATTGGACAAAAGATACTCTCTTTAATAAATATGCTGAAATGACTAAGTAATCATTAGGAGAAAGTGTAAAGTTAGATCCATACTTCCTAAATACATAATAATAAATGCCAAATGGAACAGGTTATACTTCTTTTTTTTTTTTTTTTGTTAGGTTGTTTATTTGAAGTTTTCCTAGTTTTCTGATGTAGGTGCTTATTGCTATATATTTTCCTCTTAGTACTGCTTTCCCAGTATCCCACAGGTTTCGGTATGCTGTGTTTCCATTTACATTTGTTTCAAGAAATTTTTAAAATGTCCTTTTAAAATTATTCACTGACCTTTTTTTTTTTTTTTTAAATTATACTTTAAGTTCTAGGGTACATGTGGATAACTTGCAGGTTTGTTACATATGTATACTTGTGCCATGTTGGCGTGCTGCACCCATCAACTCGTCAGCACCCATCAACTCGCCATTTACATCAGGTATAACTCCCAATGCAATCCCTCCCCCCTCCCCCCTCCCCGTGATAGGCCCCAGTGTATGATGTTCCCCTTCCCGAGTCCAAGTGATCTCATTGTTCAGTTCCCACCTATGAGTGAGAACATGCGGTGTTTGGTTTTCTGTTCTTGTGATAGTTTGCTGAGAATGATGGTTTCCAGCTGCATCCATGTCCCTACAAAGGACACAAACTCATCCTTTTTTATGGCTGCATAGTATTCCATGGTGTATATGTGCCACATTTTCTTAATCCAATCTGTCACTGATGGACATTTGGGTTGATTCCAAGTCTTTGCTATTGTGAATAGTGCCGCAATAAACATACGTGTGCATGTGTCTTTATAGCAGCATGATTTATAATCCTTTGGGTATATACCCAGTAATGGGATGGCTGGGTCATATGGTACTTCTAGTTCTAGATCCTTGAGGAATCGCCATACTGTTTTCCATAATGGTTGAACTAGTTACAATCCCACCAACAGTGTAAAAGCGTTCCTATTTCTCCACATCCTCTCCAGCACCTGTTGTTTCCTGACTTTTTAATGATCGCCATTCTAACTGGTGTGAGATGGTATCTCATTGTGGTTTTGATTTGCATTTCTCTGATGGCCAGTGATGATGAGCATTTTTTCATGTGTCTGTTGGCTGTATGAATGTCTTCTTTTGAGAACTGTCTGTTCATATCCTTTGCCCACTTTTTGATGGGGTTGTTTGTTTTTTTCTTGTAAATTCGTTTCAGTTCTTTGTAGGTTCTGGATATTAGCCCTTTGTCAGATGAGTAGATTGCAAAAATTTTCTCCCATTCTGTAGGTTGCCTGTTCACTCTGATGGTAGTTTCTTTTGCTGTGCAGAAGCTCTTTAGTTTAATTAGATCCCATTTGTCAATTTTGGCTTTTGTTGCTGTTGCTTTTGGTGTTTTAGACATGAAGTTCTTGCCCATGCCTATGTGCTGAATGGTATTACCTAGATTTTCTTCTAGGGTTTTTATGGTATTAGGTCTAACATTTAAGTCTCTGATCCATCTTGAATTAATTTTTGTATAAGGAGTAAGGAAAGGATCCAGTTTCAGCTTTCTACTTATGGCTAGCCAATTTTCCCAGCACCATTTATTAAATAGGGAATCCTTTCCCCATTTCTTGTTTTTCTGAGGTTTGTCAAAGATCAGATGGCTCTAGATGTGTGGTATTATTTCTGAGGACTCTGTTCGGTTCCATTGGTCTATATCTCTGATTTGGTACCAGTACCATGCTGTTTTGGTTACTGTAGCCTTGTAGTATAGTTTGAAGTCAGGTAGCGTGATGCCTCCAGCTTTGTTCTTTTGACTTAGGATTGTCTTGGCAATGCGGGTTCTTTTTTGGTTCCATATGAACTTTAAAGCAGTTTTTTCCAATTCTGTGAAGAAACTCATTGGTAGCTTGATGGGGATGGCATTGAATCTATAAATTACCTTGGGCAGTATGGCCATTTTCACGATATTGAGTCTTCCTATCCGTGAGCATGGTATGTTCTTCCATTTGTTTGTGTCCTCTTTGATTTCACTGAGCAGTGGTTTGTAGTTCTTCTTGAAGAGGTCCTTTACATCCCTAGTAAGTTGGATTCCTAGGTATTTCATTCTCTTTGAAGCAGTTGTGAATAGAAGTTCATTCATGATTTGGCTCTCTGTTTGTCTGTTACTGGTGTATAAGAATGCTTGTGATTTTTGCATGTTAATTTTGTATCCTGAGACTTTGCTGAAGTTTCTTATCAGCTTAAGGAGACTTTGGGCTGAGACAATGGGGTTTTCTAAATATACAATCATGTCATCTGCAAAGAGGGACAATTTGACTTCTTCTTTTCCTAACTGAATACCCTTGATTTCTTTCTCTTGCCTGATTGCCCTAGCCAGAACTTCCAACACTATGTTGAATAGGAGTGGTGAGAGAGGGCATCCCTGTCTTGTGCCAGTTTTCAAAGGGAATTTTTCCAGTTTTTGCCCAATCAGTATGATATTGGCTGTGGGTTTGTCATAAATAGCTCTTATTATTTTGAGATACGTTCCATCAATACCGAATTTATTGAGCATTTTTAGCATGAAGGGCTGTTGAATTTTGTCAAAGGCCTTTTCTGCATCTATTGAGATAATCATGTGGTTTTTGTCTTTGGTTCTGTTTATATGCTGGATTACGTTTATTGATTTGCGTATGTTGAACCAGCCTTGCATCCCAGGGATGAAGCCCACTTGATCATGGTGGATAAGCTTTTTGATGTGCTGCTGGATCCAGTTTGCCAGTATTTTATTGAGGATTTTGGCATCGATGTTCATCAGGGATATTGGTCTAAAATTCTCTTTTTCTGTTGTGTCTCTGCCAGGCTTTGGTATCAGGATGATGTTGGCCTCATAAAATGAGTTAGGGAGGATTCCCTCTTTTTCTATTGATTGGAATAGTTTCAGAAGGAATGGTACCAGCTCCTCCTTGTACCTCTGGTAGAATTCAGCTGTGAATCCATCTGGTCCTGGACTTTTTTTCTTTGGTAGGCTATTAATTATGGCCTCAATTTCAGAGCCTGCTATTGGTCTATTCAGGAATTCCGCTTCTTCCTGGTTTAGTCTTGGGAGAGTGTAAGTGTCCAGGAAATTATCCATTTCTTCTAGATTTTCTAGTTTATTTTCGTAGAGGTGTTTATAGTATTCTCTGATGGTAGTTTGTATTTCTGTGGGGTTGGTGGTGATATCCCCTTTATCATTTTTTATTGCGTCTATTTGATTCTTCTCTCTTTTCTTATTAGTCTTGCTAGCGGTCTATAATTTTGTTGATCTTTTCAAAAAACCAACTCCTGGATTCATTGATTTTTTGGAGGGTTTTTTGTGTCTCTATCTCCTTCAGTTCTGCTCTGATCTTAGTTATTTCTTGCCTTCTGCTAGCTTTTGAATGTGTTTGTTCTTGCTTCTCTAGTTCTTTTAATTGCGATGTTAGAGTGTCAATTTTAGATCTTTCCTGCTTTCTCTTGTGGGCATTTAGTGCTATAAATTTCCCTCTACACACTGCTTTAAATGTGTCCCAGAGATTCTGGTATGTTGTATCTTTGTTCTCATTGGTTTCAAAGAACATCTTTATTTCTGCCTTCATTTCGTTATGTACCCAGTAGTCATTCAGGAGCAGGTTATTAAGTTTCCATGTAGTTGAGTGGTTTTGATTGAGTTTCTTAGTCCTGAGTTCTAGTTTGATTGCACTGTGGTCTGAGAGACAGTTTGTTATAATTTCTGCTCTTGTACATTAGCTGAGGAGTGCTTTACTTCCAATTATGTGGTCAATTTTGGAATAAGTGTGATGTGGTGCTGAGTAGAATGTATATTTTGTTGATTTGGGGTAGAGAGTTCTGTAGATGTCTATTAGGTCTGCTTGCTGCAGAGATGAGTTCAATTCCTGGATATCCTTGTTAATTTTCTGTCTCGTTGATCTGTCTAATGTTGACAGTGGAGTGTTGAAGTCTCCCATTATTATTGTATGGGAGTCTAAGTCTCTTTGTAAGTCTTTAAGGACTTGCTTTATGAATCTGGGTGCTCCTGTATTGGGTGCATATATATTTAGGATAGTTAGCTCTTCCTGTTGAATTGATCCCTTTACCATTATGTAATGGCCTTCTTTGTCTCTTTTGATCTTTGATGGTTTAAAGTCTGTTTTATCAGAGACTAGTATTGCAGCCCCTGCTTTTTTTTGTTCTCCATTTGCTTGGTAGATCTTCCTCCATCCCTTTATTTTGAGTCTATGTATGTCTCTGCATGTGAGATGGGTCTCCTGAATACAGCAAACTGATGGGTCTTGACTCTTTATCCAGTTTGCCAGTCTGTGTCTTTTAATTGGAGCATTTAGTCCATTTACATTTAAGGTTAATATTGTTATGTGTGAACTTGATCCTGCCATTATGATATTAACTGGTTATTTTGCTCGTTAGTTGATGCAGTTTCTTCCTAGCCTCGATGGTCTTTACATTTTGGCATGTTTTTGCAATGGCTGGTATCGGTTGTTCCTTTCCATGTTGAGTGCTTCCTTCAGGGTCTCTTGTAAGGCAGGCCTGGTGGTGACAAAATCTCTAAGCATTTGCTTATCTGTAAAGGATTTTATTTCTCCTTCACTTATGAAACTTAGTTTGGCTGGATATGAAATTCTGGGTTTAAAATTCTTTTCTTTAAGAATGTTGAATATTGGCCCCCACTCTCTTCTGGCTTGGAGAGTTTCTGCCGAGAGATCTGCTGTTAGTCTGATGGGCTTCCCTTTGTGGGTAACCTGACCTTTCTCTCTGGCTGCCCTTAAGATTTTTTCCTTCATTTCAACTTTGGTGAATCTGGCAATTATGTGTCTTGGAGTTGCTCTTCTTGAGGAGTATCTTTGTGGCGTTCTCTGTATTTCCTGCATTTGAATGTTGGCCTGCCCTACTAGGTTGGGGAAGTTCTCCTGGATGATATCCTGTAGAGTGTTTTCCAACTTGGTTCCATTTTCCCCCTCACTTTCAGGCACCCCAGTCAGACGTAGATTTGGTCTTTTAACATAATTCCATACTTCTTGCAGGCTTTGTTCATTTCTTTTTCTTCTTTTTTCTTTAGGTTTCTTTTCTCGCTTCATTTCATTCATTTGATCCTCAATCGCTGATACTCTTTCTTCCAGTTGATCGAGTCGGTTACTGAAGCTTGTGCATTTGTCACGTATTTCTCGTGTCATGGTTTTCATCTCTGTCCATTCGTTTATGGCCTTCTCTGCATTAATTATTCTAGTTATCAATTCTTCCACTCTTTTTTCAAGATTTTTAGTTTCTTTGTGCTGGGTACGTAATTCCTCCTTTAGCTCTGAGAAGTTTGATGGACTGGAGCCTTCTCTCATCTCGTCAAAGTCATTCTCCGTCCAGCTTTAATCCATTGCTGGCGATAAGCTGCGTTCCTTTGCAGGGGGTGATGCACTCTTATTTTTTGAATTTCCAGCTTTTCTGCCCTGCTTTTTCCCCATCTTTGTGGTTTTATCTGCCTCTGGTCTTTGATGATGGTGACGTACTGATGGGGTTTTGGTGTGGGTGTCCTTCCTGTTTGTTAGTTTTCCTTCTAACAGTCAGGACCCTCAGCTGTAGGTCTGTTGGAGATTGCTTGAGGTCCACTCCAGACCCTGTTTGCCTGGGTATCAGCAGCAGAGGCTGCAGAAGATAGAATATTGCTGAACAGCGAGTGTACCTGTCTGATTCTTGCTTTGGAAGCTTCCTCTCAGGGGTTACTCCACCATGTGAGGTGTGGGGTGTCGGTCTGCCCCTAGTGGGTGATGTCTCCCAGTTAGGCTACTCAGGGGTCAGGGACCCACTTGAGCAGGCAGTCTGTCCGTTCTCAGATCTCAACCTCTGTGTTGGGAGATCCACTGCTCTCTTCAAAGCTGTCAGACAGAGTCGTTTGCGTCTGCATAGGTTTCAGCTGCTTTTTGTTGTTGTTGTTGTTGTTGTTTAGCTGTGCCCTGTCCCCAGAGGTGGAGTCTACAGAGACAGGCAGGCCTCCTTGAGCTGCTGTGAGCTCCACCCAGTTCGAGCTTCCTAGCCGCTTTGTTTATCTACTTAAGCCTCTGCAATGGCGGGCGCCCCTCCCCCAGCCTCGCTGCTGCCTTGCCTCGAGATCGCAGACTGCTGTGCTAGCAATGAGGGAGGCTCCGTGGGCATGGGACCCTCCTGGCCAGGTGTGGGATATAGTCTCCTGGTGTGCCCGTTTGCTAAGATCCTTGGTAGAGCGCAGTATTGGGGTGGGAGTTACCCGATTTTCCAGGTGTTGTGGGTCTCAGTTCCCCTGGCTAGGAAAAGGGATCTATACTTCTAATATATAATGCTATAGAAGCAAATGAAGAAGTGTGGGTGAATTCCTCTATAAACTGGATGTAGGGAAAGGCTTTCTAATGATAACCCAAAGTCCAGATTCAATGAAACGTTAATAAACTTGACTTTGAGGAGCTAGTATTTCTACTATATAAAGAGTACTCAAAAATTAATGGGAAAAATAAAAAAGAGTGGAAGACATAAACAGATAATTAATAAAAACATATAAAAATGACCCTTAAACATATGAATAGATGTTAGTCTTCACTCATGGTAAGAGAAATGCAAGTTAAAACCAAAATGAGATACCATTTCTCACCTGTAGGATTGGGAGAGGCTAAACAGTTGCTGAGGGCATGGGGAAACAGGTATCTCAGATATCATATACTCTTATAGAAGAGAGCTTGGCAGCATCTAACAAAACTGTGTATGTTTATTCATTTGGCTAAAAAGTTCATGCTTAAAAATTAACCCTAAAAGTACACTGTATTAATCTGTTCTCATGTGTTATTAAAGATATACCTTGGCCTGGAACAGCGGCTCACGCCTCTAATCCCACACTTTGGGAGGTTGAGGAGGGCAGATCACCTGAGGTCAGGAGTTTGAGACCAGCCTAGCCAACATGGTGAAACCCTGTCTCTACTAAAAATACAAAAATTAGCCGGGCATGGTGGCAGGCGCCTGTAATCCCAGCTACTCGGGAGGCTGGGGCAGGATTGAACTCCTGAGTTCACTCACTTGAACTCAGGAAGTGGAGGCTGCAGTGAGCTAAGGTGGTGCAAATGGGGAAAATGTAGATTAAACAATTGGTGACTCTGGGTAAAAGGTAAATGGGAATTTCTCTGTATTATTTTTGCAATATTTCTGTCAATTTGGAATTATTTCAAAAGGTATCCAAAAAGCTAACATTTTTTCTCCTTCCTCTCCTTCTCTTTTTTCTTTCTTCCTTTCTTTCCTTTCCCTCCCTCCCTCTCTCCCTCCCTCCCTTCTTTCTTTCTTTCTCTTTCTTTTCTTTCTTTTTTCTTTCTTTCATTTCTTCCTTTCTTCCTTTCTTTTTCTTTCTTTCTTTCCCTCCCTCTCTCCCTCCCTCCCTCCCTTCCTCTCTCTTTCTCTCTCTTTCTTTCTTTCTTTCTTTCTTTCTTTCTTTTCTTTCTTTCTTTCTTTCTTTCTTTCTTTCTTTCTTTCTTTCTTTCTTTCTTTCTTTCTTTCTTTCTTTCTTTCTTTCTTTCTTTCTTTCTTTCCCTCTCTCTTTCCCTCTCTCTTTCTCTTTCTCTCCTTTCTTTTCTTTTCTTTCTTTCTTTCTCTGAGCCTTGTTCTGTTACCAGGCTGTTACCCAGGCTAGTGCAGTGGTGAGATCTCAGCTCATTGCAATCTCTGCCTCAGCCTCCCTAGCAGCTGAGATTACAGGAGCACGCCACTACACCTCACTGATTTTTGTATTTTTAGTAGAGATGGGGTTCCACCGTGTTGACCAGGCTGGTCTTGAACTCCTGACCTCATGTGATCCACCTGCCTCGGCCTCTCAAAGTGTTGGGATTACAGGCGTGAGCCACTGTGCCCGGCCAATAGGCTAACTTTTTAAAGCTTAGTAAGATGTGACAATATATTTAAAAATAATAAGACATTATTTGGTAAGGGGGAAAGGAAAAGAGGAAGGACACATCCTCTGGTGCAATCAAGAACTTTAATTGGAGGCAGCTCTTCCCATGGGGGCTTTTTCAGGAGCTGGGGTGACTCTTGCTTGGTGGCCCAAGGATGGCTCAGACGTCTTCTCCTCCTTCAGGGGAGTTTCCAAATTCATCTTCATGACTCCTGTCCACCGCCCTCTTCCTCGTGGAGGCACCCCAGCAGCTGTGCAGCCGCCGGCTAGAATGCTCAGGGCCTCCCAATGAGGCACGGCTGGAATGGCCAGCGCTCCTGGCAGTAGCGGTTTAGGTTTCTCTTGTAAAAATTTCTTTGGGAAGCATATGCATTCAGATCTGAAAGAAGAAAGGAAAACATTATGCTGGGTGAAGGCCTTTGAATAGGGCTTGGATGAACTGTTCTTGTTGTTTGTATCCATTGCTGATCATTCCTCAGATTCTTGAATCCCAAGGGACCCAAGGCAGCCCCTAGCTTAGGACTTGGAAGACTTTTGTGATAGGAGGAGTTTCTTGCAGTGTGTTTTGCGTTGTGCTACGTTGGTGGCTTCAGTGATGGTAGGCTGTCTTGCAAAGCACAGTGGCATAGAAGGTAGGATACTTGGGCCCCTCGTGGCTCTGACACATCATTCCCTAGCGCACTCGTGGGAAGTCCCTTTCCCTCTGTGAACCTCACCCCTGTAGGGGTGGGAAGGGCAGAAGGAAGGAGAGGGTGAGGTAGTGGAGTTCCTACCTTCTCAGGCTTGATTCAAGCAGAGCTGTTCCTCTTTGGTCTTTTATAAAAATTGGACTCTGTGAAATGTTGTTTTCAAGGGGGTTTCGAAATGACTGGGTTGGATAATCCTTAGTTCTCAGCAGGACTCCTGGAGTGGTTGTGAGTTATGTGAGACCACCTGGGCATAGAATTGCTGGCCAGCAATGTGGCTGCATTTCTTCTTCCTGGGCTGTGCCCCTGTCCCGGGATTGGGCATCTGTTCTTCCATGACCCGGAGGCATTTCACCCCCAGTTGAACTACATTCAATCCACAAGTGTTTTCTGGCATTGTTTACTTGCCATGCACCTGGCTGGATCTGGGGGCATAACAGGGAACAAAACTGATGTGGGCCCTGCCCTCCTGGCACTTACTGTCTAGTCGCCAAAGTAGATATCAACTAAGCATATGAAAAATACACGTATAAGATGATGCCGCCAGGTGCAGTGGTTACACCTGTAATCCCAGCACTTTGGGAGGCCAAGGTAGGTGGATCACTTGAGGTCAGGGGTTCAAGACCAGCCTGGCCAACATGGTGAAACCCTTTCTCTACTAAAAATACAAAAATTAGCCAGGCATGTTGGTGGGCACCTGTAATCTCAGCTACTCAGGAAGCTGAGACAGCAGAATCACTTGAACCTGGGGGGCGGAAGTTGCAGTGAGCTGAGATTAGAGATTGCACCACTGTACTCAAGCCTGGACAACAGAGGGAGACTCCATCTAAAAAAAAAAAAAAAAAAGATGATGCCACCAAGCTTTGAAAGGAAAGCGTGGATGTGTGCCCTTTCCCCCCAGACTTGCTCCTCCTCATCCTCTTCCTAGCTTGGAAGATAGTGGAGTCAGGTCTTAGACTCTAGGGTCTCCCCAGTGTGCTCTGGAATATGACTGGGGCTGCTTGATGGGAGCGATTCCATCTCCCCATCTCGCTTAGCTGAAATATCAATGGGGTCAGGACCAGGCTCCCTGTCTAGGGGTTTCTGGTCAGTGTTAGGACCCCAATTTGGGACTCACCTTCAAACTCACTGCTGCTGGAGGAAGTGCTCTTTTTTGGCTGGATCAGGGGTGTTCTCGAAGGCAAATGGGAGGCTGCGTTAATGCGCTTGGGATTTTGTCTGTCAAGCTCATCCTTCTGAAGCTGCAAATCTGGCAATGAGAATTCCACAGGGTCACGTGGGGAGGCTTAGGTGAGATCACAGAAGTGAAGGTGTTTTGCAGGCTCTGAAGCAGTGCACACAGGCAAGTGGGGGTTACTATGGGGTGGGGGTGTACCTGAAACTACCACCTCCTGTCCTCTGAGGGCTTCCCCTCACAAGTAGGTGCTGAATTCAAAGTGTGTATTTTAAAATAATACATTATATTTGTACGTATTTATGGGCTACATATGAAATTTTGTTATGTGCATAGAATGTATAATGATCAGTTCAGGGCAAAGTATGTATTTCTTTTAAGACATTAACTTTTTTCCATTTATAAATGTAATGCATATGCTTTATAGAAAAGTTAGGAAATAATGCATAGTATGAAAGAGGAAAGAGTGACCCCAAACACCTCTTCCCCAAGTTATTATCCCAGTTCCGGTCTCTTCCTATGCATATTTTACATAGTCCGTCATATCCTGTGTATTATGGATGAATTTTACTTATTTATTATTTATTTTTTGAGACAAGGATCTGCTCTGTTGCCCAGACTGGAGTACAGTGGTGTGATCATAGCTCACTGTAACCTCAAACTCCTAGGCTCAAGCAATCCTCCTGCCTCAGCCTCCCAAGTAGCTAGGACTACAGGCATGTGTCACTGCGCTCAGCTAATTTTTAAATTTGTTTTGTAGAGAGCGGGAGTCTCACTATGTTGCCAGGCTGGTCTCGAACTCCTAGCCTCAAGTAATCTTTTAGCCTCAGCCTCGCAAAGTGCTAGGATCACAGATGTGAGCCACCTCAGCCAGCCCTGCATTTGTATTTATTTATATACATTATAGCATAAATTTTTTTTCATGTCAATAATTTTAAAAAATGGTTGTACAATATTCTAGTTTTTGAATAATGTAAGATTTATTTAACCAAAGTTCTAATGTTGGATTATTTATTTATTTATTTATTTATTTATTTATTTTTTGAGGGAGTCTCACTCTGGTACCTAGGCTGGAGTGCAGTGGTGCAATCATGACTTACTGCAGCCTCGACCTCCTGGGTTCAAGCGATCCTCCCACCTCAGCCTCCTGAGTAGCTGAAATGACAGGTGTGTGCCACCATACCTGGCTAATTTTTTTTTGAGATGGAGTTTCGCTCTTGTTGCCCAGGCTGGAGTGCAATGGCGTGATCTCGGCTCACTGCAACCTCCACCTCCTGGGTTCAAGCAATTCTCCTGCCTCAGCCTCCTGAGTAACTGGGATTATAGACATGTGCCACCATGCCCAGCTAACTTTGTATTTTTAGTAGAGATGGCATTTCTCCATGTTGGCCAGGCTGGTCTCAAACTCCCGGCCTCAGGTGATCCACCTACCTTGGCCTCCCAGAGTGCTGGGATTACAGACGTGAGCTACCGTGCCCAGTCTGGCTAATTTTTTATTATTTGTAGAGGTGGGATCTTCCCATGTTGCCCAGGATGGTCTTGAACTCCTGGGCTCAAGTGATCCTCCTACCTCCCAAAGTGCTGGGATTATAGGTGTGAGCCACCGTGCCCAGCCCAAATTTTTCTACCATAAATACTGTTGCTATGAACATGTTGTATATGAGACTTTGTCTTTATATACTTCTAGGTTTCTAGAAGAACAACAACGAATTTTGTCGACAGTCTGAACTATGTTCTGTGATAGACAGCTCTGTCATTTATTAGCTGCATACCTTAACTATTTGCTTAACCCCCGCCTGCCTCTTCATTCATATCTGCAAAATGGTATGTTCAATTTGAATACTAATGTCCACTTCTTTGAGTTATGGTGGGGATTAAATAATATCATTTTACTGTTAAAATGAGAAATATACGCTCTGAAACAGTAAGGGATTTATCTGATCACAGCTGGGTCCCCAGTGCCTAGACAGTGTTTTGCATATTATAGGTTCTCAGTAATTATCATCATCCTTCCCTTGGGAAAAGGCATTCATATTTTTAAGGTTCTTGATTTTTATTGTGACTCTACTTCCAGGGAAAGTATTTTAAAGACTCTCACATGTGGATTTCTGTCAAAACAAATCATTGTGCTATCCTGTCTCTCAATGGGGGTCTGCCAGGTTCCTGGCCATCTGTGCTCACCCCCTCCCACTTGTGTGAGTCCTAAATTTGGCTGATTTTGACAACAATGCTTCCTTTTTTTTATTCTGTCTGAAATAGTTGGTTTTGATCCCTGATCTTCTCTGCTTGATCTCTTTTCCTGGATCTTCAAGAAGATTTTGATTACAAACTGAAGGCCAGGGTGCCTTCTCTGTCTCTCTGTCTTCCCTTGGCATGGTAGCCTAGGAAGCCTCATGTTCCAGAGGCCCTGGCTAAAGATTAAAAGGGGGATGGCTGGTTTGTACTAGACTTTGTGTAAGCAAGAAATAAATTTTTATTTTGTAAACCATTGAGATTTCAAGACTTATTTGTTTTAGCAGCAGAACATACTCTATCCTGATCAATACCTATATATTGTTTCTGTATGTTGAGTGCCTACTCTGTGCCAGACCCTGAGCTAGATGTTTATTTATATTGACTCATTTTACCCTCCCAATGATCCTGAAAAATCATAATGTATTGTGAATAGCCCTATTTTACAGGTAAGGACAGTGAGGCTCAGGGAGGTCAAGAGACTTGCCCAACTTCTGTGGCAGAACTGAGATTTGAACTAGCACGTATTGCCCCCAAAACAGGGATCTTAAACCACTATTTTTATAGTCTTTAATCCAGTGTTTCTCAGACTATAATGTATATTCAAATTTACCTGGAGATCCTGTTAAAGTGCCAGTTCTGATTCAGTAGGTCTGGAGCAGGGTCTGAAAATGCATTTGTAACAAGCCCCCAAGTGATGCCAGTATTGCTGGTCTGTAGACTACACTTTAAGTACAAGAGTTTAAGCTCTCTTTTTTATTGGTTTGAGTACTTAGCTATCCAACACCCACCTCATTTTAAATTGGAATTATCACTCAAAAGATGAAGGCAGTTTGGGGGTATCCCAGCAGGCAGAGAGTGAGCAAACAGGTTTAGAGAGGCCATGCAGAGTGTCCTTATCTGATACCTACTTTGGGTCGATGGCTTGTGCTCTTGGGTTTGACTGGGAACCTTGGAGTCATCGATGGCATAGGGCTCCTGACAGTCCCTGCAGCATAAACAGAAGATCTTCGAGATCAGGTTTTGGTGGGCTGCTGTTGGAGGCAAAGGAATGAGGGGCATGGGTTCTGGAATCTGAATTCCAGATGCCTATTGGAAATTGACTGTGGTGGCGGGGGGGTATCATTGGGTCAGCCTCTCCCAGGGTATTAACATAATACTCCTCCCCCTCCCAAATCTTCTGTAGCTTCCCATGGCCAGCAGATCTAGTCCCTTCCGCCTAGGCCATTTTTTTTTTTCCTATTCTGTACAAATTTTCTTACCCATGGAAAGGAGTTGAAATCTCTACTCTGCCAGCTTTGTCTGCAGGGGTGCCTTGTTGAATCAGCCAATCTTGAGTTTGAGCCCAGTTCACTGGGCTGGGCTGTTTCCTAAGTAAACATAAGACTGTGGCTGAAAAATGCTAGTCCTTCACCTGTGTTCACACTCCAGATAGGATCTGATGACAGCAAAATCCCACCTCATGCAGACATGCACGTAAACATGCTCAGGTTTCAGATAGCTCTGTGTCCTACCCCATTAACAGGTGCATGTTCTTGGGTGGATCCTTTACCCTTTTTGAACTTCACTTTTATCATGTGAAAAATGAGAATAGCAGTGCCTACTTTGCAGGAGTAAATAATCATATATATGAAAAGTAGCTCCTGTGGTGCTAGGTATACGATAAGTGCTCAATCAATGGTCATTCCATTTTCCTCCCTTCTCTTCATGTGGTTTCCTGGCTTCAAATGATCCCAGCTGGTCCAGGTCCTATGGAAAGGAAGCATATGGACTCGTAGCTTTAAATTCTGGTTTTGCCACTAATTTGCTGGATGGCTTTGGGTGGGTCCATGCTTCTTTCTGTGTCTCAGGCTCCTCATCAGTAATAAGAAGTTAGGCTAGATGATCTCTTCAAGGATCTTTCTAGTTTTGAAGGTCCAGGATTATAAGGCCTTGCTTTAGTCCCAGATTCCTTTATTTGTGTATCAAGTTTTTCAGATCTCTGGATACATTCTGTTCTCACTCCCCTTCTTGTGGCAAAACCCCCTTTAAAAGGAAATTCTGATCATGGTATTGGTCAGGCGTCCCTCACAATACCTCATTCACTTTGCTTTGTGAGTTTTGCCTTCATTATAGGCACTTGAGTCTCATTTTCTCTACTGCCATACCCTGGCCGGAGCCACCATCATCTCTTGCCTGAATTACTGCAATAGCCTCCTAACTGGTCTCCTTATTTCTCTTACCCTGGACTTCCTCCATAATTAATACAAAAGGTGGGGTAGTTCTGTTAAAATGTATCATGTCATCTTCAGCTCAAAACTTCCAAGGACAGGAAAAAATGGGAATAGTAGATGGAGAGATATAATATGGAAGGAAGAAATGGAAACTCAAATAGAATCAAATAGAAATTCTAGTTCTATAAAAACCAGTATCTGAAGAAAATATGTATTGGGTAAGGTTAACCACAGATTGGACAAAGCAAAAGCAATGATCAGTAAACCTGCAAAAAGGTCAATAGAAATTATCCAAACTGAAGCAGAGAAAGCAAAAAAGATTTAAAAAGGATGAAGGGTACACCAGTGACCTTGCGGGATGCTACCAAGCTGTGTAACATACACGCGTTGCTGGACTCTCAGAAGGACCAAGGGCAGAAAAAATGTTTGAAGCAAGAGTGGCTGAAAATTTACCAAATTTGATAGAAAGCATCAACATAAGTACTCAGTGAGCACCAAACATGAAAAACAAAAAGAAAATCACACCTAGGCACATTTTAGTCAAATGGCCAAAAAGTAAACTAAAGAGCAGGCTCTTAAAACAACTGGAATAAATAAAGATGAAAAAAAGAACCTGTAAACCTTTCACTTCATATTCCACGAAAACATCCTTCAATAATTACGGCAAAATGAAGACATTATAAGATAAACAAAAATAGAGAGAATTTGTCTTTAGAAGATCCAGTGTGCAAAAAAATGCTGAAAGATCAAAGGAAAATGATACCAGATGGAAATTCACATTTACAGAAAGGGATGAATAGGATAAGAAATAGCAAGTATGTGGGGGTAAATGCAAACTTTTTTTTTTTTTTTTTTGAGACAGAGTTTTACTCTGTCACCCAGGCTGGAGTACAATGGTGTGATCACAGCTCACGGCAGCCTCAAACTCCTGGGCTCAAGTGATCCTCCTGCTTCAGCCTCCCCAGTAGCTGGGACTACAGGAGTGCACCACCACACCTGGCTAATTTTTGTAGTTTTTATAGAGACAGGGTCTCCCTATGTAGCCCAGGCTGGTCTTGAACTCCTGGGCTCAAGTGATCCTCCTACGTTGGCCTCGAAAGGTGCTGGGATTGCAGGAGTGAGTCAAAAAGATTTTTTTCTCTTAGTCTTTCTTTCCTCCAAAATTGTTCTGTGGTTTCGCATATTCCTCAGAAGAAAAACCAAAGTTCTCACTTGGGTCTTAAGGTATTCTGTAATGTAATCATCCTTCTTCCCTCCTGTCCACCTCACAACCCTCATCACCAACTCTGTCTTCAGTTCCTTCAATTCCCCAATTCCATTTGCCCCCTTGCTGAGTTTTAAAACACAGCAAGCCCTCAACTCAACAATTTGTGCTTGTTTTACTCTCTGCCTGGAATTCAGTTCTCTTAGATTACAACATTCTGTCATTACCTTCAAGTGTTTGCTTCAATGTCACCTTTTCTAGTGAGACTTTCTTGGTTGTATTTAACATTATACCCCCTTGTCCAGCACCCCAACACTTCCTAACTCTTCCTTTCTTCCTTGCTTTCTTTGCAGACGTTTTCTTTCTTTCCCTCCTTTCCTTCCTTCCTTCCTTCCTTCCTTCCTTCCTTCCTTCCTTCCTTCCTTCCTTCCTTCCTTCCTTCCTTCCTTCCTTCCTTCCTTCCTTCCTTCCTTCCTCCCTTCTGTCTCTCTCTCAATCTCTCTCTCTCTTTCTTGACAGGGTCTAGCTGTATGCTCAGGCTGGAGTGCAGTGGCACAATCATGGTTCACTGCAGCCTTGAACTTCTAGGCTCCTCCTGCCTCAGCCTCCTGAGTAGCTGGGACTACAGGTGCATGCCACCATGCCCAGCAAATTCTTAATTTTTTTTTTTTTTAAGAGAAGGGGTCTCACTCTATTGCCCAGGCTGGTCTTGAAATCAAGCGATCCTCCCATGTCGGCCTCCCAAAGTGTTGGGATTACAGGTGTGAGTCACCGTGCCCAGCTTCATTTCCTAACACTTTACATTATTTGCTAAATTACTGTGCTTAAGGTCTGCTTCTCCCCACTAAATTAGAAGTCACATGAGGTCATGGATTTTAGCTCTTTGGTTTACTGTTCTATTCTCAGTGTCTAGAGCAGTACCTAGCGCAGTGTGGGAAGTCAATAATTGTTTGTAGAATAAAAATTGAGGGTGTTTGTAGAATAAACTAGCATGTATTTTTGTCTTGAGTAAAAGCATTTGCAGGTCCTGGGGGCAGTAGAGAGGTGGGGGGTAGTTTTTGTGCCAGGAATATCACAAGCTGTAGGACACAGCTTACCTCATTCACTTGCTAAGCTGACTCTGATGGTTTCATGAGTCAATTTTAGTTCTGCTCTCTGTTTACTGGTTGGGACTATTTTTCTTCCCCATCTGCTGCAAAGCATATCTATCTTCTTCCCATGTTTCCTATTTTATGGTATGGTCCTATTATTCACTCTGTCTCTAGAGTCAGAAGCCTGCCAGCCTCCTGCTGTCTGCTCACGTTCATCAGTCTTTGAACTTTACTTTCCAAATATCTCTTCAGTCTGTCTGTCCAGTGAATCCTTTGCCATTTCCTTCACCATAGTGTAAGCCATCATCACTTCTCACCTGGACCACTGCTTAAACTTTCTCATTGGCTTGTTCGCCTCCACCTAAAGCTAGAGTTGTCTGGTAGACATGTAAATCCTATCTCTCTTCTGCCCCAACAACCCTCCGCCCCACCAAGGGGGTCCCCAAGTCTGCAGATCCAACTTCTTTTGTGATCACCACTGTTATTCTCTTCAGCCTCATTTTCTCTGGGTTGCACTCACCTCCCTACAGCCATAAGAGATGCTGTATAGGCAGCTCACCCAATCACCTTTTACTAAATGGATCCTGTTCACATCCTGTTCCCTCTGCCTGGGATGTTCTCACCTCAATCCTTCAGTCATCAAACTCCAGGATTCAGCTCAGGGGCTATAGGAAGGCATAGGATGAGTTAGGAGTCCCTCCCTTGTGCTCCCACAGCACTCCCCTGCTGGCCCACCGTGTTTTCCTGTATCACAGCCTGTTATTGTACAGTGACTGCCTAACTCATGGTAAATGCTCAGTAAATACTTGCTGAAACATCGTCTTGTAACTGCCTATTGTTGACAGTCTGGATACTAGTTCATGAGCTTTTTCCTTTTCCTTTTTTTTTTTCTTGTTTTTTATTTTTTGAGACAGGGTCTCACTCTGACACCTGTGCTGGACTGTAGTGGCACCATCAGGGCTCATTCCAGCCTCAGCCTCCCAGGCTCAAGCGATTTCCCTGCCTCAGCCTCCTGGGTAGCTTGGAATACAGGCTCGCACTACCATGCCCGGTTATAGTCGGTTTTTTTGTTTTGTTTTGGTAGAGGTGGGATTTTGCCATATTGCCCAGGCTCGTCTCGAATTCCTGGGCTCAAGCAATCTCCCTGGCTCAGCCTCCAAAAGCGCTGGGTTATAGGCTTGAGCCACTGAGCCCAGCCAAGTTTTTTTTTTTTTTTTTTTCTTCTTCATTTATTTAACATGTATTTACTGAAAACCTGCCATGTGCCAGGTACTGTTACGTGCTGGAGAGATAGCAGTGAACAAGACACAAGATAGACAAATGTCCATGGAAGCAGGGACAGTATTTTATTCACTTTTGTATCCTCAGCATTCAGCCCAGGGATGGGCAAAGAATAGGTACTTTATACATATTTGTTGAATAAACACATGAACCTTCTCTGACTGTTGGAAAAAAGCTATGCCCAACAGATCTCCTTTCTCCCTTCCACTAACTGATTTTTAACTTTCTGCACATAAGCTGTTCCCTGTGGTTAGATACGACGCAGGCTAGACACATACAGATATCCCCATTGTGTGGATTTTTTGGTCAAAGTGGGGGCACTCACTAGGTCCATTTAGCCCCAATCTCCAATAGTCTTTTGGATCTGCTGCCAGGTGAGGTTTCTTTTTCTTCCCCTAGACTTAGTGTCATGTCATGGGATTTTATTTTTTAAACGTGATTTGAGCTCTGATGTATTTTACTGAGCTCTCTGTAGTGGATTTATTTCATTTTTCTATAATTTATAAAGAAATAGAAATTTATATAGGCAGTTGGATCTTTTGTTTTGGAGATGCACCATTTAGCAAACATCCTTGCCATTAATCTGCTTCTTCTTCTGCTACTTGCTTTAGTTTCCATTGTCTTCATCCACTTATAAAAATGCTTGCCTCATGGAGTTTGGCTTTGTTCCAGACTGCCTTGTGTCTGTTGAATGTAGAAGGAAGCGCTTCATAAGAAAGGAATGGAAGCATAGCTCTGACAAGCCCCCACCATGAATCAGCCCTGGGTGGTTGGAGTTTTGTTGGAGTGGTAATTAATTTGTCTAAGAGCAATTGCTAAAACTTGGACTTGGGTCCCTCTAAACCTTTGTCAGCATGTGTTCTGTCTTCGTAAATCATAAAAGAAGGTCACTTTTTTTTTTTTTTTTAGCTTATATTCAGGAGTCAGTAATTTTCAGGTTGTTGATCATATGGCCTCTTTTAGGCTCTGCTTGGCCAAGAAATTCAAGACACTGTGCACAAGTAGAAACTGTTTATCAATTGTAGTGTACTCTTTCCTGCTTGTCATGGTCTCATCTGCATTAAGGTTGTTGCCTCTTCCTGGAAAAACTCCATATATATACTCCCACTATAGGTACTCTCATATATTTATCTTAATAAATGGCAAAAATTCACTAGATGACTTAGGATTACTAGATGACTTAGGATTAAAGTTTTGATGTCAAAAATCAGATTTAAGAGGAGCTCTAGAGAAGAGAGAAGACAAAAATGTCAAACATATAATAGAAGGCTTCTTTGTCTGGAATGCTCTGGCCTCAGAAAGAAAAAAAAAAAGAAAGACCTTACTCTCACTCAAACCTCTGACACCTACTTTCTTTGCTTCTCTCTTTCTCTCTCCACCCAACTTGAGCTTTACTATCCACTTATACTCCTCTTATTCCTTCCCCTGGTTGCCCAGATAAATTTTTCAGGGAGCATTTTTCTGGAAAAGAACAATCACATTGCACAATACCCACCTAAAACTTCTGCACTGAAGGTAGATCCAGAGAGGCTGAATTTAAACCAAGTAAGAGTTGAGTTGGGTAAAAATAGAATCTTCCCAAATTTCAGAACAAAAGAAAGTTTGTTTTCTGTATCCTGTGGGATTCAGGATTCTGTTCATTACTAATTGTCTTGGACTATCATATTTGTACCCATTAGTTCATTTCGTTGTTGACCTTCAAGCCAGGCACAGTGGCTCACACCTGTAATCCCAGCACTCTGGGAGGCTGAGACAGGAAGATTGCTTGAGTTTTGGAGTTTGAGACCAGCCTGGACAACATACCTTGTCTCTACTAAAAATCAAAATTTAGCTGGGCATGGTGGTGTGCACCTGCAATTCCAGGTACTCAGAGGCTGAGGAGAGAGGATTGCTTGAACCTGAGAAATCAAGGCTTCAGTGAGCTATAATCATGCCACTGCATTCCAGCCCAGGCAACAGGAGATCCTGACTCAAAAAAAAAAAAAAAAAAAAAAAAAAAAAAAAAAAAAAAAAAAAAAAAAAAAAATTGTTGACCTTCAACAATGGGGAAAATGTTTAAGAGTAGCAGGATGAGAAAGGTCAGAAGATTCAAATAACCCATCTAAGCATAATATTTTTAAAAATGGACTTGAGAGGGTAAGAAAAATAGGAAGTACGCCACATGAAACTATTTCAAAAGATTTTCTCTTAAGGGTAGATAGGGCAAAGATTCATTAATAACAAACAAAATGATGAATCAATAGGTGACTTAATAGACTTCAGGACACTTTCAAAGGACATTCTGGGGCAAAGAGTATAAGTAAAAGGAGCCCTTTCTTCTCTGTGTAAAAGCTCATATCTAAAATAGGGGATTTAGAAAAAAATCAATTGGAATGGGAAATTCCATTAGTGTAGATATCTTCATCATTTTTCAAGAGTCCTAAAATGTTAACTGGAAATCAAAATAATCTTACGGCCTACTAGATAAAACAACTGGCCACTGAAATAAAGACAGGACCCAAATTTCCTCTGTTCCTTAAGAATTTGGAGTCTGTGGAGAACACTTGCACTTACTGTATGTAGAAAGGCCATTAGAAGAACTAATGTTCCATGTCAGAAGGACAGCTGTCCGTATCTGTCTGCTGAGTCTTTCTGAGGAGACTTTTGCACTTAACACTTTCCTATCTTGCCTCTAAACTCCCAAGGGGCATTGTCTATAAATATAGATGAACTATACTGCTATAAATATAAGCTATACTGCTTGCTTGTTGATATGGTTTGTTTCTTATGTGGAGATCAGACTTTTCTATTTCAACTATGATTAAGACTAATTGTTCTGCATGATGAATATTTAGACTATTCCAGTGCATGATTCTTCAGCACCCACAGTGGACTATGCCTTCTTACACAGAATCTGAAGGGATGAAACCCTTCTTGGGGGTTTAGCTACTAGTAGGTGAAACAGACTTCTGAGGATTCTGAGTTGAACAATTTAAAGTGCTTTTTTTTCTCCCTTCACCTTGACTGACATAGAAAATCATATAGTCCACATCCTAGGGTACACCTGACCAATTTAAAATCCTTAGCTCAAGTAATTATGGATCACAGAAACCTTCGGGTTTTATTTTAGCTGATTAGGGGAGTCTGCACCATTGCTAACACTCCCTGTTGTGCCTGGATTAATATCACAGGTGAGGTTAATCTATAGCTAAGCCCAAAGAAAAAGCAGTCTGGCTATCAAAGATAGATGGTCATGCCAGGGAAATCATGGGGCATGATTCCAGAGAGGCTTTCAGATCCTTTTGAAAATACTCTTAATTATCATTGTCCTTTTTCTTTTTTTTTTTTTTTGAGATGGAGTTTCACTCTTGTTGCCCAGTGCAGGAGTGCAATGGTGTGATCTCGGGTCACTGCAACCTCTGCCTCCTGGGTTCAAGCGATTCTCCTGCCTCAGCCTCCCGAGTAGCTGGGTTACAGGCATGCACCACCACACCCAGCTAATTTTGTATTTTTAGGAGAGACGGGGTTTCTCCACGTTGGGTCAGGCTGGTCTCGAACTCCCAACCTCAGGTGAACTGCCAGCTTTGGTCTCCCAAAGTGCTGGGATTACAGGCGTGAGCCATTGCGCCTGGCCTTCATTATCATTGTCTTGCATCATTCAGGTTCTGTTGTCTAGAGAGCTGAATGCTTTTATGTAGCCTCTGGTTTGACAAATGGTGCAACAAATGATTCAAAGACAAAAATGAGAAGAAATGAGGCAGACTGATACTCAAAATGAAAACCAGATCTCTGTACATGGAAAAATGGAACTGTGTTTTCAAGAAAAGCCAATGACAGTGGTGAAGATCTGGACAATCTTGGAGGGTCTTTCCTGCAGCTTTGGTTGAGGGAGGACCAGAAGGCAGAGAATGAGAATAAAAAGAGAAGCTCCCACATTCCTAGATGACGATGGATTGCCCTGTAACCACGGTAACAACGAATCCCCAGAACCTGTGTGACACCCATTTAATCTATTAATGAAACTCCCTTGGTAACCATTCTAACAGACACATGCCAGTAGGTACACTTCATAGCTAAAGGTCTACCACTCCCAAGCACTGCTGTCTCTGAAACACCACCAGTACATGAACTCAACACCTCCCAAAGCCCCTTATGCATCAGCCATGAGCTTTGTGCAGAGACTTTGCCATGCAAGCGCAGTTCTCCCTTGTTTAACCAGAAATAAATTCAGTTTTTGTTTCATGTAGTGAATGGAGGCATCTTCCACCAAAGCAGCTTACGGATATACAAGAAAATGTAGTTATTCAAATTCTCTTTTTCTCTTTTTAATACAAATGATAGCTTACTATACACCATGTTTTGCACCTTGATTTTTTTCAATTAAAAATAAACCGTGGAGATCATCCATATTATCAGTCAGCAGGGATTTGAAGTGTAGGTTTGTCCGCACCCTGTACTGATGCTCTCTCCACATGTTTACCAGACAGTTTTGCAAGAAAGAGGGTAGTAGAACCACTTTCTCCTCTGAGTGTTGACAGCAGAGAGCTTTGAGCTTTTGAACGCTCTTCAGAAATGAAAAGGCTCTTAGGGACAGCAGTGTATCAGCTACAAGCACATTCTCTAGGGTTTAATTCTTGGAGATCTACTGTTAGCTAGGTAATTTAGAAGAATTTATGACCTTTTGAATCTGTTTTCTGACCTGTAAAATGGGGATGATAATAACAGTATCTACAATAGAAGGTAGTTCTGAGGATTAAATAATGATGGAAAGTGCTTAACACAGCTTCTGGTGTGTTGTAAAGGCTTAATAAATACAAATGAAGGTTCTGATGCTGATGAATATGTAGGGAAGATGCCTAGGGGGTGTGTGACACTTCTTGCACTACCAGTGACCCCCTCTAGAGGGAAGCAGGAACCAAAGAAGAGGGCCTTTGGGTTGTCCCCCAGTGGGCTAGGAACTTCAGGTCTCTAGTGACCCCATAGCACTTTGATCAGAAGAAAGATCAATGAGGTCAAACAGGAAAGCTTCTGGCGTTGCGGGCGGGGATGAGGGAGGTCATTCAGCACAGGTGGAGACTGGGACCCAGAGAGAGAGAGAAACAGTGAGGTTAAAGCAAATGAGGGATGGGGATTGCTTCTTGGAGCAAAATTAATAGGTGTCCAGGAGTGGTGGGGACATTGTCCCTTTTGGTACAGAAAAACTATCACCTCCCGCCTTTTGGTCTAAACTATGAGCCCCACTCACCTGCAGCTGGCAGAGTGGAAAGAAGGCTGTCTGTGATGTCACAGAGCTGGGGAACTGGGGAATGTTGGGGCTGGGGGGTTTGGACTGAACCACAACAGCAAGGAGGAGGGAGGAGTTCTGCTGACCACGATGCCATGCTGTCCATCCACCAGGCTGTTCACTGGGGCACAAGTCCTGGGGCCTCAGGAAGCACCTAGAGGATGGCCAGAAGGGGGCAGTACAGCACTGGACACTGTAGACCTGGGTGCCATTCTGTCTTTGTCCACCCACTGGGTAGTAACCTTAGACAAAGGGACTTCACACTCTGCAATATGGGAATAATAATATATTTTTTTCTTTTTTGAGCTAGAATCTCAGTTTGTCACCCAGGCTGGAGTGCAGTGGCCTAATCTTGGCTCACTGCAGCCTCTGCCTCCTGGGTTCAAGCGATTCTCATGCCTCAGCCTCCCAAATAGCTGGGACTAGAGGCATGCGCCATCATGTCCAGCTATTTTTGTATTTTTAGTAGAAAAAAGGGTCTCACCATGTTGGCCAGGCTGATCTCAAACTCCTGGCTTCAAGTGATCCCCCCTACCTTGACCTCCCAAAATACTGGGACTATAGGTGTGGCCTTCACCTGGCCAGGAATAATAATAATTATATGTCCTGTATGCGTTTTTAAGTATTAAATGAAATCAGGTAAACATTTAACATAGTGCCTAGATGTAGTAAGCACTTTAAGAAAGGGTAGTTACTGGCCGGGCGCGGTGGCTCACGCCTGTAATCCCAGCACTTTGGGAGGCTAGGGCGGGCGGATCACGAGGTCAGGAGATCGAGACTATCCTGGCTAATATGGGGAAACCCCGTCTCTACTAAAAATACAAAAAATTAGCCAGGCGTAGTGGCAGGCGCCTGTAGTCCCAGCTACTCAGGAGGCTGAGGCAGGAGAATGGTGTGAACCCGGGAGGCGGAGCTTGCAGTGAGCTGAGATGCCACTGCCACTCCAGCCTGGGCGACAGAGAGAGGCTCTGACAGAGAGATGCTGTGTCTCAAAAAATAAAATAAAGAAAGGGTAGTTATTAAAAACATATGCAAACATAAAGTGACATTTTTTTCCCCCAATTTATCTTTCAGAAAAGAGGGAATCACTTTGTATTGGAGTCCTGACAAAATCTCTCACCTTAGGAGGCATTCTTTCCATTCCTTTATTTAGGACAAGCAAGTACTATACACATTTGAGGAAGCCACATTGGATTAACATGTTCTCAATCAGGGCTATCATTTGATGCATCTGGAGGTCACTGGCTACAATGGAAACAGAAGAAAGCAAAGGAATTCAGCACAGCTGTGGGGTCATTCAGGTGATTGGGGAGGGTGATGTGACCCCACAGCTGTGCTGAATTCCTTTAATAAATATTTGATGGTGAGTTAAACCGCCTTTGAAAGCTCACAGATAAAGTCACACTTTTTTTTAAATTATTATACTTTAAGTTCTAGCGTACATGTGCACAACGTGCAGGTTTGTTACATATGTATACATGTGCCATGTTGGTGTGCTGCACCTGTTAACTCATTATTTACATTAGGTATATCTCCTAACACTATCCCTCCCCGCTTCCCCCACCCCACGACAGGCCCCGGTGTGTGACGTTCCCCACCCTGTGTCCAAGTGTTCTCATTGTTCAATTCCCACCTATGAGTGAGAACATGCAGTGTTTGGTTTTCTGTCCTTGTGACAGTTTGCTCAGAATGATTAAAGCCACACTCTTAAATGGTAATTGAAGGTTCTCCATTTTGGCTGCAAGTGAGATTCACTTGAAGTGTTTTTAAAACAAAGAACACCTGGAGCCTAACCCCAGCTAAATTATAATTTTGTTAGGGTGTGGAATCTGGGCAGCAGTATGTTTACAAAGATTTCCAGGTGATTCTTGTGTATAATCAAGAACTACTGAATTCCATTGCGGGGATCATTATATACAGGTAAGCAGCGGTTCTCAGATCAGGCTGATATTAGAATCATGGGAGGAACTTTAGAAAATGCCACTCCTAGCACCCACTCCAGGTCAGTAAAATCACTATTTGGGGGCAAGGGCCCCGGTGTCGATAGATTTTACAGCTCCCCTGTTGATTTTAATTCACAGCATTAAGAACTACTGATTTATAGAGGTTTTTTTTTTTTAATCATAAATTTCATTGATGTGATACAAATGGATCCTTTTTAGCTTGGGATGAGTTTTTCAGGAACAGCATTATTTATATAGAAATTCAAAAGCATTATTTAAAAAATAACTTAGAAATGAAGATAATATATTCTGGAAACCTGTGTTAGATGAGGTTAAAGATGTGTATGAAGTATTTGAATGAAATTGTTTCAGAAGGTGAAAGATTGAGGATAGTGATATAGTTTGGCTGTGTCCCTACCCAAATCTCATCTGGATTTGTAATCCAAATTGTAATCCCCACGTGTCAGGGGAGGGACCTGGTGGGAGGTCGCTGAATCATGGGGGCAGTTTCCCCCATGCTGTTCTCCTGATAGCGAGTGAGTTCTCATGAGATCTGATGGTTTTACACCTGACAGTTGCTCCTGCTCTCTTCTTTCACCTGTGCCATGTAAGATGTGCCTGCTTCCCCTTCTGCCATGATTGTAAGTTTCCTGAGGCCTCCCTAGTCATGCAGAACTGTGAGTCAATTAAACCTCTTTTCTTTGTAACTTACCTGGGCTTGGGTATTTCTTTATAGTAGTGTAAAAAATAGACTAATATGGATAGCAACACAGGTATTTCCAAATTAATGTATTTTATATAATATGCTCTGGCAAACACATATCAGGTACTGAATACTTACAAGTTGATGCGTGATTATTTCACCCATAGTACTAAATGTGTATATATTCAAATTGGAGAAAATACTTAAAATCTTTGCATAAAGAAACTGCCTTCTGTTTGGGGTGGTTTACCATTCAAGCATGGATGGTGTGATTACTTTTTTCTCCTTGGGTCTGGGAGGGGAGATGGGCCAACAGGCTTCTGTATTAATTTCTGGTTCAGGTAGGGAATAATGAAATCTTGACCTGATGCACTGGGCTAAGACAAGTGGGTGGATTTTTACTCTGGTGGTTTCACAGTGCATAAGTTCTGGGGTCCGAGTACCTGGGTGGGATGCTTGCCTTCCTAACCTAATGCATGACCTTGGCCATAGCCATTAACCCCTCTAATTCTCAGTTCCTTAACTTTAAAATAGAAATAATAATAGAGTTGGTGTGAGGAGTAAATTAGACTAGCCATGGAAAGCTGTAAATGTAGTGCCTGCTAGAGATGCAGCACTCAATAAATTTTGCTTATTATTATCTGGTGTTGAGAGTGAAGCATTAGCTTTCGTACCTGTGGATGTGAAATTAGGGAATTCAATTTAGGTTTTTCAAGAGCTTTATTTTATTTTTAATTTATTTTTATTTTTATTTTTAATAAAGTCTCGGTCTGTCAACCCAGCTGGAGTGCAGTGACATGAACTCGGCTCACTGCAGTCTCGGCCTCTTGGGGTCAAGCCATCCTCCCACCTCAGCCTCCCAACTAGCTGGAACCACAGGCACACACCACCACACCAGGCTAATTTTTAAATTTTGTAGAGAAGGGGTCTTGCCATGTTGCCTAGGCTAGTCTCAAACTCCTGTGCTCAAGCAACCTTCCCACTTCTGCCTCCCAAAGTGGTGGGATTACAGGCTGAGTCACTGTGTCTGGCCCAAAACTTTATTTTGAAATAATTACAAATTCACAGAAAGTTACAGAGGTAACTTTGTAACTTTCTCTCTGCAGAGAGAAACAAAGAGGTAACTTTGTTACTTTCTCTCTGCAGACAGTTCCTATGAACCCATCCCCCAGCCTCCTCAAATGTTAACATCTTGCCATAGTATATTACAAAATCAAAATCAGGAAATTAACATTGGCGCAATCTGCAGAGCTTATTCAAAGTTCAGTCTTTATTCAAGTACTCATTTGTGTGTGTGTGTGTGTGTATAGCTGCATGAAATTTTATTACGTGTGTAGCTTGGTGTAACTACCACCACAATCAAGATACTTAACTGTGTGTGCCATCACCACAAAGTTCCTTTCTGCTTCCTCTTTATGGCCACACCCACCCCCTCTCCCTAACATCTCTAACCCCTGGAAACCACTAACCTGTTCTACATTCTATAATTATGTCATTTCATGAATATTACATAAATGGACACATGCAGTATGTATGTATCTTTTTGAGGTTGGCTTTTCTCAGCACAACTTCCTTGTTCCTTATATACATGAGGAACATGTGTCAATAGTTAGCTCCTTTTTATTGCTGAGTAGTAATCCATAGTAATGCATGTACCAAAGATTTTTTGGCCATTTGCCCTTTGAAAGATATTTGGATGGTTTGCAGTTTTTGGCTATTACTAATAAAGCTACTGAGAACATTTGTGTACTAGTTTCTGGTGAAAATGTTTTCATTTCTGTATGATAAATGCCCAATTTACTATACAATTGCTGGATTGTATGGTCAATCCATTCTTAGTTTTAAAAGAAACTGCCATATTATTTTCCAGAGTGACTGTACCATTTTACATTTCCATGAACAATATATGAGTAATCACACTGAATCCTCTCCAGGGTTTTTTTTCACTATTTTTTACTTTTGTCATTCTTATATCTTTAGTCCAGGAGGTTGAGGCTGCATTGAGCCATGATTGTACCACTGCACTCCAACCTGGACAACAGAGGGAGACCCTGTCTCAAAAAAAAAAAAAAAAAAAAAAAAAAAAAAAAAAAGAAAAATTAACTGTGTGGATATATCATACTTTGTTTATTGATTCATCTGTTGACAAATATTTAGGTCATTTTTCACATTTTGGCTCTATGAATAATGCTGCTGTGAATATTTGTGTGCAAGTTTTTGGGTGGACGGATATTTTTATTTCTCTTGACTATATACCTAGAAGTGAAATTGCTAAGTCATATGATAATTCTATGTTTAACATTTTGAGGAATTGTCAAACTTTTTCCAAAGGTGCTGCACCATTCTGCAATGCGCCAGCAATGTGTGAAGGTTCCAGTCTTTTCACATCCTTGATGTCCCTTTTTATTGTCTTTTTAATTTCAGCCCAGTGCGTTTTAAGTGCTATCTCATTGTGGTTTTGATTGTATTTTCTTAATGACTAATGATGTTGAGCATCGTTTTATGTATGTATTGGCCATTTTCATATCCTGTTTAGAGAAATGTTTATTCAAATCCTTTGCCCTTTAAGAAATTGAGTTGTCTTTCTAGTGTGGAGTCTTAAGAGCTTTAAAAATATATTCTGTATACTAGACCTTTATCAGATCTATGGATTGCAAATATGTCTTGCATTCTGTGCATTGTCTTTTCATTTTCTTAATAGTTATAGTGTCCTTTGAAACAAAACATGTTAAATTTTGATGTTAGATTTATCTTTTTTTTTCTTTTGATGCTTGCGCTTTTGGTGTTACATCTAACAAACCAGTTGTCTAACCCAAGGTCATAAAGATTTATTTACTCCTGTCTTCTTTTTTTTTTGAGATGGAGTCTCACTTTGTTGCCCAGGCTGGAGTGCGGTGGCATGATCTTGGCTCACTGCAACCTCCACCTTCTGGGTTCAAGCAATTCTCCCACCTTAGCCTCCCAAATGGCTGGGATTACAGGTGCACACCATCACACCTGGCCAATTTTGTGTATTTTTAGTAGAGACGGGGTTTCACCATGTTGGTCAGACTGGTCTTGAACTCCCGACCTCAGGTTATCTACCTGCCTTGGCCTCCCAAAATGCTGGGATTACAGGCATGAGCCACCACACCTGGCCTAATTTACTCTTATGTCTTCTTCTAAGAGTTGTATAGCTTTAGCTCTTACATGTAGGTGTATCATCCATTTTGAGTTAATTTTTATATATGGTATGAGGTGGGGTCCAACTTCATTGTTTTGTGTGGAGCTAACTAGTTGTCTCAGCACCATTTGTTGAAAACACTATTCTTTCCCCCATTAAATGGTCATTGTACTCTTGTTGAGAATCAACTGATCATAAATGTTAAGAATTTAAATTTAGTTCTGATCATGTTGCATTTGGCTCTAAAGGATACTCAAATGGAGGTTTCCAGAAAGATCAAAGGAGATATTGAGTGTGATAGATTGAACTGTTGTTCCCAATTCTTTATCCCTGCCTATGGTTATACCTTTGCCATGGCCTCATTGTGGACAGTATGTGTTTCCATGCTTTTGATTTTGGATTTGACTAAGTAACTTGCTTTGGCCAATGGCTTGTGGGGAGAAGAATAGTATTAGAGTTCTAAGCTTATGCCTTAAAAGTTTCCCTGTGCTGCCAATTATGATCTTGCTCTTCTGCCAGTGCCAAGAAAAAGTATGCCCCCACTAACCTATTAGTCCCTAGAGGACAATGAGAAACATAGATCAGAGTCATTCCAGGCAAGTACCCAGCTAGGCCCAGCTGAGATCCCTGGGCCTCCATGCTACTCACAGCTAAGAAAGTGATGAAAACTGACTGTTGTCACTGAACGTTTGGGTGGTTTGTTACACAGAGTGGTTAAGTGAGATACAGGGCACAAGATCTCTTTTTATCTACGAAGTACTGTCCATGTGAGAGGGAGGACAGATCACTCACTCTCCTTTCTTCTTTTAAAAAAATTTTTAATTTTAGGTTCAGGGGTACATGTGCAGGTTTGTTATGTAGGTAAACTCATGTCTTAGGGGTTTGGTGTACAGATTATTTCATCACCCAGGTACTAAGCATAGTACCTAATAGGTATTTTTTCTGATCCTCTCCCTCTCCCCACCCCCCACTCTCAAGGAGTCCCCAGTGTCTGTTGTTCCGTTCTTTATGTCCATGTATATTCATTATTTAGCTCCCACTTACAAGTGAGGGCATGCAGTATTTGGTTTTCTGTTGCTGCATTCACTTGTTAAGGATACTGATCTCCAGCTCCATCCATGTTCCTGCAAAGGACATGATCATATTCTTTTTAATGGTTGCATAGTATTTCATCATGCATATATACCACATTTTCTTTATCCAGGCTACCACTGATAGACATTTAGGTTGATTCATGTTTTTGCTATTGCAAATAGTGTTGCAATGAACATAGATGTGCATGTGTCTTTATGATAGAACGATTTATATTCCTTTGGGTGTATACCCAGTAATGGGATTGCTGGGTTGAATGGTAGTTCTGTTTTTAGTTCTTTGAGGAATCACCACACTTTTCCATGATGGTTGAACGAATTTATTTCATTCCATTTCTGTTTGTGAACAAGAGCTCTAATTAATCTCTGATTAATCAGAGATTAATTAGAGCTCTTGCTAGGTGAAGGCATCAGTGAAATATTTTCCTGCAGTGTGGGTCCCAGTCCCCTGATGAGAAGTGGGGAAATTTAAGGCCAAACATAGACATGACATTCTATAGCACTGGTTCGCAACATGAAGTAGTGACTTCCTTTTTAGTCCTTTCAATTACCTAAATGTAGCTGGATGCTACCCACTCAGTGATGCCTTCAAACAGTTGCTGACCTCCCTCACAATAAAAAGAGAACAGCAGGCAGGCTCTGAGTCTTTGGCAGGTGATGGCATCAGGCTAGAATTTAAGCTCATTGTTTTGTTTTTGTTATGTTTATTTTTGTATTGATCTTTGCTATTTATGGTAGTGATATGTACCTTTGTTTTAATGTAAAAGAATAATATTGTTTAAAGAAAAATATTAAGGAAATAAGAATAGAGGTTAGAATCACAGTGATGTGTGAATAAATGGGGTTTAGAAAACACTCTTTTGAGGTACATCATTGTGTTAGGGTTCTCCAGAAAACCAGAACCACTAGGATCCTGCTTTCCTCTCTCTCTTTCTCTCTCTGTGTCTCTCTCTCTCAGCGTCTCTCTCTCTCTCGGCGTCTCTCTCTCTCGGCTTCTCTCTCTCTCTTGGCTTCTCTCTCTCTCTCGGCTTCTCTCTCTCTCTTAGCGTCTCTCTCTCTCTCGGCGTCTCTCTCTCTCGGCTTCTCTCTCTCTCTTGGCTTCTCTCCCTTGCTTGGTGTCCCTCTCTCTCTGTCCCTCTCTCTCTGTCCCTCTCTCTCCCTCCCTCTCTGTCTCTCCCTCCCTCTCTGTCTCTCCCTCCCTCTCCCTGCTTCTCCCTCCCTCCCCTCCCTCCCTCTTTCAGTCTCTCTTTCTCTCGGCCTCTGTCTTTCTCTCTCCGTTTGTATATATGTCTTATCATCTACAAGTCGGAAAGCCAATGGTGTACAGTCCAGTGTGAGTCAGAAGGCCTGAGGACTTTGAGTGCCGAGGGCAGTTGAAGATGGATGTCCAAGTTAAGGCAGTCAGGCAGGGAGAGGTTGACTCCTCCCTTTCTCTGCCCTTTTGTTCTGTTCAGGCCTCCAACAGATTGGATGCTGCCCACCCCCACGGAGGAGGGCAAACCAGTTTACTTAGTTCACTGATTCAAAGGCTGATCTATTCCTGACATACCCAGAAATAATGTTTAACCAGATAGCGGAACGTTTCATGATCCTGTCAAGTTGACTTATACAATTAACTGTCACAGCCATTGTATCCATGACCTACATAATAAATGTTATGGGATGGTTTTTGTTTCCCTCCTAAGAAGCTGTGGGAGGGCATCATTATGGATGTAAACTCATCACTTGTCCATGCTTTTTGAGCTGGAAATTTGGTTTATTCTTTCCAACGACTTCAGATTGTTGATTTCCAAGAATCCCAGCCCCTAAGCTCTCTTCAAAGCCCCGAGGTGATTGTCACAAACAAAACCCTTCTGTGGCTCTTACATAGTTGATACTTATAAACCTTTTGGAAAAAAAAATCATCCTCTGTAATGTAATTTCCCATTCTAAAAATAGGCTTGACTTTTGGATTTCTGCTTAATAAAAATATATTTTTCGATTACACTGGAGACAGAGAAAAAAATTTCCAGTATCAGTTTGAGGCTTGTGAGAAAATGAAGAGAAGACAAGTTTCACTGCTCTTGTTGAAGGCTTTGTATTAAAATTTTGCCACAGTGGCTGAGTTCTGAGTGTGGTGGGGCTGGGGAGGAAGGAAGAGTGAACACTGTCACCAGTCATTTAGGATGTCATTTATTACTCAGATCTGACCCCAAATGCGAAGGCTGCAGCAGGGAGAAGAAGCTGGCATTGCTGTACACGTTTGTGGTTAAGGAGCGCATCTCTGAAATTCTATGGTTTCTCTGAGTAATCACTGAATCATCTCTTTATTACAGTGAAACTTCACAGTGCTATTATTTGCTGTAGAGTGGAGCTAGAGAGCATCACTCTGAGCCTTCTTGGGCAGCACTGGAAAGGGCTTAGGTTCCGAAGAGGTGGTGCCTGTCCCTTTCCAAGGCTCTCTCCCCTACTAGATGGCCCATGGAACAGTATTACAGTGCAGGTCATCTCTCAGGAGCACCTGGTGGGCATTCCTCTTGGTGATGTGTTTGGTTCTTCCCTTTTGGAAGAGAAGGAGGAAGGAGCCGCCACAGTGTAGGGCAACATGTAATTCAGAGTCAATATGGCTTCCCTTTCCTTCCACACATGCTTTCTTCTTGTCACCAAGTCATCTGGAATGTCCATGGCCAAACATGCTACCCACCCCTAGTTGGAGTCAGACTTCTGCCTTTCCCACGTGGGGCAAATCATTTTCCTTCTCTGAGTCTCATTTGCTAATCTTTAAAATGGCACCCACAATTCCCACCTTGCTCAGGGCAAGAAGAGCTGGCATGTATGAAGTTACATGTTGAACTGCACGGTGTGCTGTATCTTGGAAAGACTTGTGCCTTCCCCGATGACACACTGTTCTGCCTTTCAGTAGCCACCCACCTGTCTATGCTTTTGTGCTCATGAAACTCAAAAGCTTGTTCATGATGATTCTCTATGCAGCCTTATAACTGATTTCAAGACAGTGTGCTAATTTCCAGAGATATGGAAGATATATATTTTTTTCTTTTCTCTTCTCTCTCTCTCTCTTTTTTTTTTTTTTTTTTTTTTTTTTTTTGAGACAGGATATTGCTCAGTTGCCCAGGCTGAAGTGCAGTGGAACTATCATGGCTCACTGCAGTCTCTTCTTCCCTGGCTCAAGTGGTCCTCCCACCTCAGCCTCCTGGGTAGCTAGAACTAAAGTCATGCACCACCACACCCGGCTAATTTTTTCTATTTTTTTGTAGAGATGGAGTCTCACTATGGTGCCCAGGCTGGTCTCTAACTCTGGGACTCAAGCGATTCTCCCGCCTCAGCCTCTCAAAGTGCTGGGATTACAGGCTTGAGCCACTGCGTCTGGCCAGAGGAGATTATTTCTTAAGATTGTCCTGATGAAACCCTAAAAAGTGAAATCAGCATTCTCAGAAACAAATAAAATAAGACAAATCTTCTGACTTTGGCAGGGATGTGGGAAACTTACAGGAAAAATTATGGGTTTGCCAATGAAAATCATCTAGACGCTGTGGGTTAAGGAATCTGTGGGACCACCTTGCCCCAATATAGGTGGGAATCATTTTTTAAAAATTTATTTTTATTTTAATTATTTTTTAAATTATGTATTTATGTATTTATTTATTTATTTTTGAGGCTGAGTCTCCTGTTGCCCAGACTGGAGCTCAATGGCATGATATTGGCTCACTGCAACCTCCGCCCTTGGGGTTCAAGGATTCTCCTGCCTCAGCCTCCCGAGTAGCTGGGATTACAGGTGCCTGCCACCACGCCTGTCTACTTTTTGTATTTTTAGCAGTGACAGGGTTTCACCACAGTGGTCAGGCTGGTCTCAAACTCCTGACCTCAAGTGATACACCCAACTCAGCCTCCCAAAGTGCTGGGATTGTAGGTGTGAGCCACTGTGCCTGACTGGCAGGAATCATTTTAAGGGGATTAAGCATAATAGTAACATTTGTGATGTTAACTATGTGTAAGACACTGTGCCAAGTGCTTTGCTGTGGAGACAACTATCTAAGATGATATCCCAGTTCATCATATGTTAGCTGTGTGACCATGGATGACTTATGTGGCTTCTCTGAGCTTCAGTGTCCATGCCTGTAAGTGGCATCGTAATGCCTAATGGCTTTTTGAGGATTCATTGAAACATTGAACTCAAAGTTTTGGGCACAGAGTAAACACTCAATACCTAATGTTGCTGTTTTGTTGTTATAATTCATGCATTTCTTACAAAATTCAGGACAGTCATGAATTTTGTGGCAGATAGAGTATTCTGCTGGCCCTGGGCTTCAGTGCTATTTTGAATCTTTTTTCCTCAAGAGGAGATAAAATACTTGAGGTTTAGAGTAAGAGTAAGAGGATTCTTGAGTTGTAAATTATGTAAGTCTGATTTATCAAATATAAAGTGGGAAGTTTCTTTCATTGCAGAACCATACGGCTTTATAGGACTTTTAGAAAGCTGTAATTAGACTCTGAGTAAAGGTTTCTTTCCTCTTTATAAAGTACACATGTGGGTTATGTAATTTGATGGCAGTAAATTAAAATGTAGTTTTCTCTGTTCCTATTCCAAACAGGACCATATAAATGTTGCCTGGCTGGAATTCAACTATCTGACCACTCCTTTTCCATATCTTTTTGGGTCTCTGCTTCCTTAGATGGAGTCCCAGGCAGGAGTTGAGCAACATAATTGGATCTTTGTTCTCTGACCTCTACTGGGCACCTGAGGGTTATAGCTAGAGGCCTTAGTGTGCTAGATGCCTGCCCCAGACAACTGCTTCTGTGTAACTTGAAAAGCAGCAAGAGCGAGCCCAGGCAGATCTTTTTCCAACACAAGTTTCTGCTAGATGTTGGCCTTTTTGTTCACTAAATACTTTCAGACTGAAGGGCAATTTCACCTAGGTGTATAAATAGGTACATCTTTGCTAGCATCTGATGGAAGGTCAACCCCTTCAAAATCTTCACTCTGATTTCTAGCAAGGAAAGAGCCGGGAGAAGCTTAAGAGCCCATGCAGACTAACTCTCCCTTGCTCCCACTGTATAGATAGGAACACTGAGGCCCCCCGAAGGAAACATTTTGTCCAAGGTCGTAAGTTGAGTCCCTGGTTGAGTTGCAGTATGGACCTAGATCTGTTTGATCCCAAACCTGTCTGCACTTGCGGCAGAGACTTCTCATTGTTTCCCAATTTCCTTTCTCCACTTCTCCCTTAATAATAGAACTTGCAATTTGTGGCTGGAAATATGACTGTCTGGAATAAAGACCATTATTTTCCAATCTTCTCTGCAGTAGAGGCAGCTGTGAGACTGAGTTCTTGCCCATGACAAATAACTGATAGCATCCTGTGTGACTTCTGGAAACATTCTTTTGTCCTTCCTCCTTCCTGCTAGCTGGAATGTAGAGATGATTTATTGCCACAATAATGCTTAGTCATAAACAAAAACCTCAGTGGCTTACGGCAACGTCTATTTCTTGCTCTCGTGCTCAGGATGGCCAGCCAGTTCTGCTGAAATTGGTTGGGGTTGGTCATACATCTGGGGAGTTGTCTGGCTACTGGATGGTCTATAATGGGCATAGCTGGGACAACTGGGTGACCTGACCCTGGTTCATGCCTCTCATCTCCCAGCAGGCTGGCTTATGCCCATGGAAGAGGCTACAAGGGATAAGTAGGAACATACTAGTAATTTTTCTTGCCTCTGTTTGTGTCATGTTCTCTGATTTTCTGCTGGCTCAAATAAGACACATGGCTGGGGCCTAGAGACAGAATAGGAGGACACCTCACTTTTATATCTATGACATGGGTGTAGGGTGGAAGGAAAGTTGGGGCCTTAATGGATCCAATCTATTGTTGATGGATGACTGAATGAATGGAGGGCTGGATGGAAAGGCAGCAAAAAAAGGCAGACAGGGGAGGAAGTTCTCTTGATCATGTCCAATACAGGGGGAAAGTAAACACGAGAGAGCAGTTTCCCATGGCTCTACTGTTCTCTGAGGCCCTCCTGGCTTGGAGACTGCCCATGGCACACAGCGGGTGCTTGGAGCTTGTGGGGTGTTTATTTCATGACTTGCTTCTCTGTTGGGGAACTTTGCTTCTGAGTGAGTCATTGTGAAAGGCTTCTTAAGCTTTATTTTGGGGTTGGGAAGAGTCTATTTTGGAGATGAGAAGGCTTTTCAGAGGTCCTAGGCTTATAACATGAAAACAGTTGTGCCGTGGCCTGAGAACTGAACTGAGAAGCAAGGGACATGTGTTTCAGTCCCATCTCTGCCAAGTCAGGAAAAAAACAAAAGCAAACCAAAAACAAAACACATCAGAAGTAGGAATTTCTCTTGGGCAATTTCTAAGTACTATAGAACTTGTCAGCAAGAAAGAAGGCTAAGGAAAAAGTTTTTGTTGTTGTTGTTTCTTTTTTTTTTTTTTTTTTTTTTTTTTTTTTTTTTTTTTTTTTTTGAGACAAAGTCTCACTCTGTCACCCAGTCTGGAGTGCAGTGGCACGATCTCAGCTCACTGCAACCTCTGCCTCCCGGGTTCAAGCCATCCTCCTGCCTCAGCCTCCCGAGTAGCTGGGATTACAGGCACCTGCCACCATGCCTGGCTAATTTTTTTTTTGTGTGTGTGTTTTTAATAGAGATGGGGTTTCACCATGTTGGTCAGGCTGGTCTTGAACTCCTGACCTCAAGTAAGTGATCCATCCACCTCAGCCTCCCAAAGTGCTGGGATTACAGGCGTGAGCCACCGCGCTCAGCTGGAAAAAGTTTTAAGAATCCTTTTTTTTTTTTGAGACGGAGTCTCGCTCCGTTACCCAGGCTCTGGAGTGCAGTGGCACGATCTCAGCTCACTGCATTTTAATCCAGGCTTCATGGTTCTCTAGGCTTCTGGTAATATATTCTTTAAATAAGATACAAATTTTAAAGGAGATAAAACTAGGTTTGATAATTGAGTTTTCCTTTTTTTTTTTTTCTTTCAATTCAAGAGCAGTTACTTATTAACTGACCGGATTAGAAAAATCATCATGGTAGGCACCTTCATTCATTCTTCTAAGAAGGCTGTTGATCTGGTCCTCCCCATTGTCAGCATTTCCACCTTCTACAAAATGGGTGGTCTTTTTCTTCATTCCACCTTCTGGATAGGATAGTTTGGAGGGCCACAGGAAGTTATTTGCTTATTTGAAGCATTTTCCAACAGTGTAGATCTCATGAATCAGATCCTCCATGCAGATGATACCGTATTTACCAAGAGATTGAGCAGTCAAAGCGTTATCTGTCAAAGCAATTCGCTTCTTATTGATTTTGCCATAACCACACTTATAGATTAGTTCATTTACCGACTTCAGATTTGGGTACCCACGTGCAATATATGGTTCTACAATCCACAGCATGTTAATTGAAGACTTGTTGAGCTTCACAAAGGTTCCACTGAAGATTTGACGAAGGTAAAGAAGCTACAACACCTTTCAGACCTTTGGGCTCACACCATTGATACCTCTGATTCTGATGGCAAACGCCAGTTCTGCAGGTACATAGTTGTCTGCTTTTCTTGCCACCCTAGCCATTCAAATCTCAGTTCTATACATCTGCCTATATTACTTATGATAGTGCTTTGCTTTTTCATAGATAAGCTTCCTCCTTGCCTTTAGAAGCATCTTTTGGGCAAACTTCATTCTCAGGCACTTTATCTTCAGCTCTGCAAATTCCTTGACTTTTTCTTAAGGGTTTCTAGCACAGCAGGAACCTCCTTCTTTTTGACATGTTCCGTGATTCCAGCCAGAAAAGAGGACAATTTAGTTTTCTGTTATATATAGGGAAGATTCTTTACCATTAGTTGTTTTAAAGATCTTCAAAATAATCCTTACATATTTATGTATGTCATAAAATGATGGTTAGAGTAAAAATTAAAACATTGTTAATTTGAACATTGATTTTACACTTCATAATAGTTTACGCAAGAGATTGAGTAATAAATGTGAGAAAAAAAACTCAATTGTTTTGATGGTATTAGGAAGAACCACTCACTTTGTCATGTTCCTTTTCTTTTTTCTTTTTTTGAGACAGTCTCACTCTATCACCCAGGCTGAGGTGCAGTGGTGCCATCTCAGCTCACTCAACCTCCACCTCCCAGGTGCAAGCACTTCTTATGCCTCAGCCTCCTGAACAGCTGAGATTACAGGTGTATACCACTATGCCCAGCTAATATATATATATACATTTTTTGTATTTTTTGTGGAGATGAGGTTTTGCCATGTTGGCCAGGTTGGTCTTGAACTTCTGGCCTCAAATGATCTTCCCTCTTTGACCTCCCAAAGTGCTGGGATTATAGGCATGAATGATGGTGCCTGGCCTCACTTGGTCATTTTCCTTTTGTAGAAGAAATAAAAGTGATTCTGGCAAATTTTCTAAATCTTAAACACAAAGTTAAATGCTTTGTTTGCTTACTCGGGTTAAATACAAGCAAAGTTAGATCCAATTCCTTGGTATCCACAGTGCCAATGTCCAAGGCACTGAAACAGACCCATGTTGGAGGGGCTGAACTCTGGGGGCCTGCCTGTTCTTTCTGATTCTGTTTTAGAGCAAGCCAAATGTGACCATCATCAAATCCCAGAGAACGTCAGAGCAAGGGTGTCTGAAGATAAAAATTTACCTAAATGCCTTTCCCACTATGCAATTCTGGGGAATGCTGAGGTTCATAAGAGGAAAGAGGCTTACCTACTTGAGACTTGGGGGCCACTAAGAACCCTGGGTCCTCATCCTGGTTGTCTGTACCCTGGATG
Organism: Macaca thibetana thibetana; assembly: GCF_024542745.1. Classification (NCBI taxonomy): domain Eukaryota; kingdom Metazoa; phylum Chordata; class Mammalia; order Primates; family Cercopithecidae; genus Macaca; species Macaca thibetana. The sequence continues at coordinate 25,144,249 of NC_065592.1, read as the reverse complement.
GGATTACCTCCTTTATAGCTCATGTCTCTTTAAGTGGTAACTGGCCAGTTGCAGATGCATTAGTTAAAAACATATTCTAGCTCTGCTTTCAGAAGACAGAATAAGATGTTCTATAACATTGCCCCAGGGAACAATAGCTGTTTCATTTTCTTGTCACTTGAGTATACCCAGCCTAACCTCCATAAGTTTGCTAAATGGATCTGGAGCCTGTCTCATTTTGTTTCCACCTTTTTATCCCCTTCCTCCATGGCTTATGCTGAAATACATTAAAGAGAGTGCCTTCTTTTTACTAGTTCATGGTTTGTGATTTCACTCCATTTCGAATTCAGGGTCGGGTGCAGCAGTTCGTGCCTGTAATCCCAGCACTTTGGGAGGCCGAGGTGGGAGGAATGCTTGGATCCAGGAGTTCAAGACCACTCTGGCTACATAGCGAGACCCTGTCTCTACAAAATATTAAAAAATTAGCTGGGTGTGGTGGCAGATGCCTGGAGTCTCAGCTCCTCAGGAGTTCAAGACCACTCTGGGCTACATAGTGAGACTCTGTCTCTACAAAAAGTTAAAAAATTAACTGGGTGTGGTGGTACATGCCTGTAGTCCCAGCTACTTAGGAGGCTGAGGTGGGAGGATCACTTGAGCCTGGGAAATCAAAGCTGCAGTGAGCTGTGATTGTGTCACTGCACTCCAGTCTGGGTGCCACAGCAAGGCTGTGTCTTAAAAAAAAAAAAAAAAAAAAAAAAATTCAGGATGGGTGAGAGATTGAAGGTATTGGCCACAGGCATCAACAGCTGTGAGATGGAAGGGCTCCCCAGGACTGCCTTGAATCCCCTTCCATCAGAGGCCAACTAGATCTTAGAAGGGGCAGTCCGGAGATTCTTGTCCTGTCAGTTCATCGTGGTTTTTTTTTTTTTTTTTTTTTTTTAATTAAATGATAGCTGTTTTTACTGATGTCCTGTTAGTTTGAATCACATGGGACAATGGTTCCTGTGGGCAGAATGATGGCTTCTAATAAAGGAGATGATGTTGAGATTAAGATTCCTCTGCTGGTTCCTTGGGTCACAGCCTTGCAGCTGAAATCTCACTTCTTTAGAGAACAGCGGAAGTCCCTGCCTCACCTGCTGACAGTGTCCAGGACTGGGATGCCTCTGGTGTCCAGGTTTACAACCACTTCTTTATCTTGTGATCTTTCGAAAAGGAGGAAGATTACTACGTCCAGATTATCGACTTGGAAGGCATTCAGAGTCCTGGGGTTTAGAGTGAGTCTTTAGACAGTCTAAAATCCCACGGTTTTCTCATTGGATTGCCTAGAATCATTTTATGTTCTCTGACCTCAATTTCCCCATTGACAAAACTTAAGTTCATGTAGATATCATCCAAGAAATCAGGGAATGGCTGAACAGAAAGGGCCCTGGCCTCTTGCACAGGCTTGAGGCAGAGCAGCTCTCTTCTGATCATTTTCATAAACAGGATTTGTAAACTCCAATGTGTCAGAGAAACAAAGGGCTTCTATTCAGGGTCTACATTTTTTATTTGGAGACAGAGTCTTGCTCTGTCACCCAGACTGGAGTGCAGTGGTGCAATCTCGGCTCATTGCAACCTCTGCCTCCCAGGTTCAAGCGATTCTCCTGCCTCAGCCTCCTGAGTAGTTGGGATTACAGGTGTGTACCACCACACGGGGCTAAATTTGGTATTTTTAGTAGAAATAGGGTTTTACCATGTTGGCAAGGCTGGTCTCGAACTCCTCACCTCAGATGATCCACCCATGTCGACCTCCCAAAGTGTTGGGATTATTTGTGTGAGCCACTGCACCTGGCAGGGTCTACATTTCTATCAGTTCTGGAAAAGCCAGGATTTTGTCCTTATTAGGTTTGCCATTTCACCTTGTAGAAGGCAGAAGACTAAATCCCAGGAACTTTGGGGGTCGCTTCCTGGTCTGACTTTGGGTGGTTTTGCAAGGTTCACCCCCAGAGAAAGGGAAAGGTCCCATTATCACATGGTGGTGTGAATCGGAAAAAAACAGCAGCAAAAAATAACTCCCACCATCCCCCAACTTTTACTATCTCTGGGGCCTCTTCTGAATCTCTCTGCAGAGAGAGATCAGGGATGCCCCGAAATTGAGATTGTGGTCGAGGACTGAGACCAAGTTGTTCACAGCATGGTTGTATAATGGATGCTCAGTCATATCAGGACTCAGAAGATGTGAAGGGCCCCGCCCTGCGAGCTGTTTGAAGGTCATGATGGCTTCGCAGTGATGGGAAACAAGGCTGGTGTCTCTGTTTGTGGGTTCCCTGCACCAAGGGTACAATTCACTGGGGCCCTTCCCACCATGCCCTGGCCATCTCTCCACCCACCCACCCACCACCTGACTCCTGGAGAATGGGGCGAAACTTTCTTTTATACTTAATATTTTTTTTTGTCTTCTCCTCTTTTCTGTGTTTTCTTCACATTTGTTATAAGGGGCCAGTTTGGCATGGGATATGTGGTAGTGGCCTGAGGCCTTGGGGCTGAAAGAGCCCAGGGTCTGAAATCATCAGAACTGTCTCCAGATGAATTGAATCTGAGCTGGAAAGCAGCCTGTGACTCATCGCGGGTAAGAAGCCGCAGTCTTGTTTATATGATTGTAACCCCCGGCCAAGTGAAAGCAGAATGACCCCTGTCACTTCTTTGGGGTCACACAGCTACTCAGGAGGGTGAGAGGAAATGATGTCTATGAAGCACCTGCTATGGGACAGGCATTTTATCTAAACCTGTCCTATTTAAACCTGACAATACACAGTGAGGGAGGTGTGAGTACCATCCCTGTTTTGTAGATGTGGCTCAAGGAAGATAAATAACACATCTTAGGGGAGAGGTCTCTTGTCGTCACTCTCCCTAGACCAGAGAGAATGAATAATCCCTTGGCACCCTCCTTTGTCAGCCCTTCTGCCTTAAAAAGTGTGTGTTATTGAAGGGAAGGTGTCACGTCCACTCTGCTGTGTGTCTTTAGGAAAATCCCCTTTCTTCTCTGGTCTATTTCTGCTTCTGTAAAATAATGTCTTTGGTATGAGGTCTCTTTGTGCTCAAGGATTCTATGTTTCATGCCCACTTCTTACTGCGCACATTCATTTTCCCTAGCTCCAGAATAGGCCATATCGTTTCCTGGAAAGTTCTGTCCATTCCCATGCTCCCATGGACAACTGAGAGTGAGGAGGGAAGGTGATTGGGATAAGACCTTGATATCATAGGAAAAATGGTGAATGACTTTGAAATGGATCAAAAAGATGACTGGGTGTCTTCCTCAGAAAACGAGGTGTTTCTATGAGGCCTCTGGGCCTTTTGTTGCCTTTGAACTGTTTCAGAACTGTAAGTTGTAGATGACTGAGAGTGATGCAAATGGTTCTTGTCCATAGATATGCAAATACATTTTCTGGTGGTAATACAATTGTCTTACCACATCTCCTGTGGAATAAACCAGTTTTGCATCTTTATTCATTTCAGTACTTCTTGCTTGTGTATATGTGGTTCTTGGAATTATCCTTGCAACTAGATGTGACATCCTACTAGTTCTGTCACAAATTAATGAGCTAAATCATTGATATGCATTTCTTTGATATTTCAGTGAGTGTTATGATTATGCATTCTTTTAGCAATTATCCTTTAACGGTATATAGGTAAGTATAATCCAATTCTATTTGGCATTCTTGGTGGGTAAAGGGTGATGGTGGGGTATATTAACATAAACCTTCCTATATATTTCAGCCTGGAGGCTGCTTTTCTGGCCCAAACCATTTTTCATGACACCATCCCTCCTGGCAGGTTTCCTATGGCTTCTGTTTATCCTGTGCGCTGTCATCACTCTAGGATCCTGGAGTTCTCTCTCTGTGTTTCCTGGAGGGGAATCCATTCTCCCCAGCTCTTTACTTCTAAGCGACCCTAGAAGCTTTGCTAGCCTACTACCTACTTCTGTGTTCAGATTTGACCTGTCATCATTTGCGGGGAATAAATACCTACCGTGGGGCAGTGATAAGGGTTCAGCTATGTTGCACGTGTCTGAGGGTACCGACCTGCAGTCATTCTAGGTACTAACTGGAGCCTTGTGCCTACTCCATCTTCATTTATGAGAGTGGGGCTCTCCCAACACATGGCAAGGTGATGGAATGCTCTACTACTTGAAAATGAAATATGGGCCTAAAGAGCCCAGATTTCCACTGCCCATGGGATTACACTCGAGTTAATCAATCCCATTTTATTTGCATCACAAAGGACAGTTACAATCAGCTAACACTGGGTTAGGAGAATATCCCAAACCAAAAGGAAGGGGTAGAACAGTCTTCCTCACTCGGATCCTCTCTTTGACCAAAGGCACAAACTTCTACAACAGCCAACGTTGGGGGAAGCTGACCATCTAGGGTCAAAGTGAAGAGTACAGTTAGAGGTGAAGATCCAACCAGTGCAGGATGTTAGGTGTGTCTACTTCTCGGAGCAGGTGGTGAGACTTGCTGAGGTCTTCAGTGTTGCCTGGAATGATATTCTCTAGGAATTTCCTCACTAGTGCTTTACTGTTTACACAAAGTACTTCCATCCATTCTGACTTGAGCCTACAATGACTCCTTGAGCCAGGCAGGAGAAAGTTGATTATCCTCAACCTTACCCGTGACGGGTGTGAACTTCAGAGAGAGAAGTGACTTGCCCTAGCTGGGTGTGGCAGGGAAAGGACCGGAGCCAGGACATGACAGGCCTGGTGCATCTCATTCTACTCTTCACTTTGACTCTAAACGACCAGCTTCCCCCAACCTTGGGTGTTACAGAAGTTTGTGACTTTGGTCAAAGAGAGGATCTGAGTGAGTGAAGAGAACTCTTTTCTACCCCTTCCTTTCTGTTTGGATATTCTCCTAACCCATTGTTAGCTGATAGTAACTATCCTTTGTGATGAAAATAAAATGGGATTGATTGACTTGAATGTTATCTCATGGGCAGTGGAAGCCCTGGGGATCTCCTAATCTCTTTTTCTCTGGTAGTGACATGAACAGGAGGCAGGAGGGCAGGGTCCCTGGTAAGGGCTCCACCCTCAAGCCTGGACCTATGGCCCTAAAGGAGAACAGGTATTCCTATTTTTGTGCCTGAATGTTGCCTTTCCAAGACCACTCTGGCCCACTCCACCCCCTATCCTATTGCCTGTAAGAACTCCAGATCCCAGGCTCCATGAGCAGCAGAGTCAGGTGGCAGAGAAGGAGAGAAGTGTCTGAACGTGGTGAGGAGTTTGGCTGGGGACAGTCAGAGAGGGGTTCATCCCGGGACGGTTGAACTCCAGGGGAAGATTGTCTTCCCACTGTATCCCCTTTCCAGCTCCTCATCCCACTGAAAGCCACCTCTGTCACTCAATTAAAAACTCTGCATTCATCACCTTTGAAACCGTTTGTGTGACCTGATTCTTCCTGAATACCAGACAAGAATTTGGGGACCCATTGGGTGTGGGAACTCCAAAAGGCTGTCACACTGGCTGTTTGCCCTTGTTGGCAGAGGGCAACTGCTCTATACGATGAGGAAAATGGGCCACCGAGCTGGTAACATGCCCTCTGGGGCTCGGGGGTTGCAGGCACCCCATCCTGGATGGCAGAGCTAAAAGAGCATTGTAATATGCTTGTATGCAACCGTGAGGCCTGCACAGGGCCTGCTCCCACTGGAAAGAATGGCCGGGGGTTCCAGCCTTTGTTTGCTCTGGTTCCTGTACCCATCCACTCACGTGCTCCCTCCTATAAGGGATGGAGCATGGCAGCCGAGTAAATGAGCCGCCCACTTCACAAAGGGCCCCATGAAGGGGTCAAGGGAATTGTCCCGTTTCAGTAGGATCTGCTAGAATACATATAACTGCAGGTAAATGCATTGATTTACAGTGACTTAAAAATTAGGCATTTACTTCTCTTATATAACAAGGAGTCTGAAGACATATGGCTCAACACTGAATAGAGATTCCAGGAATCTCTCACTCTAGCTGTCTAATAAAGTCATCACTAGCCACAGATGGCTATTTAAATTGAGATGAATTAAAATTAAAGGAAAATGAATTCAGTTCCTCCATCTGTTGCTCCAATGTTGTAGCAACATTACAAGTGGCTAGTGGGTACTGTGCTGGGTCAGTGCAAATGTAGAACATTTCCATCATAGGGGGAAGTGTACTTAACCTCTTTGGATCTTTGTTTTTCCTTCCGTGTGGTGACAGGGTTGGGTGAAGCTGGGATCCACCAACCATGGTCTTCAGGCCAAATTCTGCCCCAGGCTTGTTTGTGTGAGCCCTTGAGCTAAGAGTGTTTTGTTTCTTTTTTTTTTGTAAAGGGCATAATAAAAATAGAATATTGGACAGAAACTGGATGTGACCCACCAAACCTAATATATTTATAATTTGGCCCTTTAGAGAAAAAGTTGGCCCATGCCTGGATTAGATGTTCTCTGAGGGTTTTTTCCAACTGTCAGAGTCTGCAAGTCTAGGGCCCTGGTAGTCTAGACAATTCAGGGTTTGCTGTTCAAGTTTAGGGCCTTATGGGGCTCATGAGAGTGAAAATCATGGGAGCAGTTTCCCTCATCTCTGGGGTCTCTCCGTTCCCATATGTAAAGGGAAACCAGAAGGAGCATGACTAACCAGGGACTCGGGCTGGAAGCTGTGAGACGGTGACTTTATGGTAAACCTGCTGATATGGTCTGTGGAAAGAGATTTGCCACAGCAGCTGAGCAGCGGGCACCCACGTCAGAGCCTGGAAACTGGTGCAGAACGTCTGGTTTTCCGGTCACAGAGGGGCGTGCCCATCCAAAGCCGACAGGACAAGCTTTGTGGGAAGCTGATGGGTGCCTGTCTGTGGTCAGGTGCTGGTGGCTCTGACAGTGGTCAACTGGGCAGCACTGGCACTAGGCCCTGGCTCAGATGGGGTTGGGGAAACTGAGCCACATTTGCTCTTCCATAAGAATACTGCGTCTGGAATGTCACCCTGTGTAGGGGACTTTGTATGAGATTTGACATTCTTGGCTCTTGCTTTGCTCCTCCGGCGATTCCAGGGCTTCTCCTTGGGGTCTGTGAGGACAGCCTTTTACTGCAGGCCTTGGAAGGCATCGAGTCTTCCCTTCTAGTCATCCCCAGTGTGGCCTAGGCCAAGTCACTTCATTTCTCCAAGATATGATTTTCTCAACAGTCAAGTGGTGCTAATGAGTCCTATCTATAGACATCTGGTTGGGTTATTGGGAAAGCAAAAGAGGGTATTATATGGAAAATCAGATACAAACCGAAAAGAACAGAAAGCCTCAAAGTTCCAGCTGGAGATTTTAAAAAAACTGTTCATTGAGCACTTAATTAGGAATTAGGCACTAGGCCCTTGGATAAACCTTTTACATAGTTTATTCATGTAGCCCTCACCACAATCCTCTAGACACACATCCCTGTTTTTGGGTGAGGAGACCATTTTAACGTATGAGGTACCTTTTTAAAGGGCAGCATTTGGATTCAATCGGGCGTGGTGTGATCTCTTGGTCTTGTCCACTTTCCAAGACCTGGAAAGATGACGCATGGCTGGAACTGATATTTTTAGGTCACCGTAAGGATTCCTGCATTGCTCAGTTGGCTTCCTCATTCCCTTCTTGGGAAAGACCAGTATTGCTTTAGAGGTGCTTTGTGTCTCCTGTCCCATAGAATTTTACCTTGGCTCCTGACTAGTCATGTGGAGGATTGTTGCTATGAAAGCTCTTAACTGGAGTATTTCTATTGTTTAGTAACACTAGAGAACAGAAAAAAGACAACTGTTCTTGGGAAGTAAACAGACAAAAAAGATTGTAATCCAAAATGAAATAATAGTAGAAATAACGAAATAGGGTTTAAGATGGGATTCAAATGTTCTGCTTTGGGTAGATTTTGTGCTATTAGAGATTTCCAAATCTTTTTAATTTTTTTTTTTAAACTAGAGATGGGGGTCTTGCTATGTTGACTGGGCTAGTCTTGAACTACTGGCCTTAAGCAGTCCTCCCATACCGGCCTCCCAAAGTGCTAGATTTGCAGACATGAGCCATGGCTCCAGGCCCCAAATATTTTGATTTTATCTTACCTCTCCCACTGCTAATTTTCATCTCTTTTCTGCCTGCATCCTGAGTAACTATGGAATGAAAGCATTTTAGAATTACTGTTGTCCAGTCACATCTAAATCGTAATTTTCCTTTTCTGGAGTCATGCTACAGAGTTTTCTAACCACTATTATTTCTATCGCCTTAGTTGAATATTACAGAAACATTCTGAGGTCTGGATAGTATTTAAATCTATTTTCCAGACCAGGCGTGGTGGCTCACTCCTGTATTCCCAGCACTTTGGGAGGCCGATCACCTGAGGTCAGGAGTTCGAGACCAGCCTGGTCAAAATGGTGAAACTGTACTAAAAAATACAAAATGTACTAAAAAATACATCTGTCCTAAAAAAATACAAAAATTAGCCAGGCATGATGGTGCGCACCTGTAGTTCCAGTTACTTGCGAGGCTGAGGCAGGTGAATCGCTTGAACCTGGGGGGCAGAGGTTGCAATGAGCCGAGATCACGCCATTGCACTCCAACCTGAGCAACAAGAGCAAAACTCTGTCTGAAAAGAAAAAAAAATCTATTGTCCGGAAGAAGGAATGGGGGCTCAGGGAGGTTAAATGACTTGCTTAGAACCATGTAACGACTCCCCAGCAGAGGCCAGTTTTCCAAGACTGGCCACACCTAGCTGCCCCTCTGGGGAGGGCAGCCTACCCCGATTTCATGGTATATGATATCAACAGTGGCAACCACCACAAACATTGGCTGACTTTATGTTTAATTGCTTCTTTTTTAAACATCATAAACACCAGCAAAATAGGTATCAATTGTCACTGCAGTCTCACAGATGAGGAAACTAAGACTTACAGGGGCCCACACTTTGCCCAAGTTCATTCAGCCAGTTGGAGGCAGGATCTGAGCCCAGCTCTGCCTGCTCTGGGACCTACATGCTTGCCCACTGTTTTCTGTGCTGTCATTGGCACAGCCAGGGAAAATTTAGGTGATGGGGAAGGGAGGGCATAGGGTATGTTGGCTTCTAAATTCATTGGAATTTTTTTTTTTTTTTTGAGATGGAGTCTCGCTCTCTTGCCAGGCTGGAGTGCAGTGGCGTGATCTTGGCTCACTGCAATCTCTGCCTCCTAGGTTCAAGCGATTCTCCTGCCTCAGCCTCCTGAGTAGCTGGGATTACAGGCACGTGCCACCACATCCAGCTAATTTTTGTATTTTTAGTAGAGATGGGGTTTCACTATGTTGACCGGGCTGGTCTCGATCTCCTGACCTTGTGATCTGCCTCTCTCAGCCTCCCAAAGTGCTGGGATTACAGGCATGAGCCACCATGCCTGGCCAAATCCAGGAATTTTATGTGGTCAGGGAGTGAGTCTGGTGGAGGACTTACATGCAAGTTTGGTGATCAAGACACACACAGTGTGTATTTAGATCTCTGTCATCAGGAAATGAGTATGTATTAAGGTAGCTAAAAGGATGGTCTACAAACAGCAGGCAAGTAGGGTCAGTCTGGGCAGGTAGTATGTTTGTGCATGCATCAGTATCTTCTTCCCCCTGCTTTTTTCTTTTTTTCTTAAGCCCAGCATGGAGTTAAAAACATTTATTAATCACCTCCTATATACCCTGAGCTCACTACAAGATACATATTTATTATCTCCATTTTAAAGCAGAGGAAATGGAGGCTAGAGATATACAGTGACTTGGCCAAGCTTGCATGGTTGGAAGGGGCAGAGCTAGGATTTACACCCAGGTCTCTTTGGTACTGAGACACTCCACCTGCTGCCTTTATCTGCCTTTTCATTCAGGTTATGGCTACTTTTCTTTTAAGTAGCCCCTGCTGCCATATTTCTAAGCTGACTTTTCCCCAAACCCAGCTCTGAGGAATTCCATGCTGGACCCAGGCACAAGAAAACTCAATTTCCAGAGGCTAGGATGCTGCTCTTGGGTATAAGCTCTTCTTGGGTCAGTGAGTTCCTGCTTTCTCGTCCTCTTTCCCGTACCAGCATCTTGTATGACTAGAGTAGGCTTTCTCCAAGAAGACTAGTGTTAGTAATGCCTAACAAATGAACAGCTCTTCATACTCACATTCATCCTCCATCTGGACAGCAAAGGCTCAAACACCTCATAGCTGTTGCCCTCTTCCAGGTGGGTTCCTGGGTTCTGGTATAAGCTCTGCATCTTATAAGCATCTGGTATATGCATCTGGTATAAGCATCTTTGTATGACCTCGACTCTGCAGCTTCCCTTTTCTGGACCTCAGCTTTCCCACTTGCAGATGGACGGGATCCTTGGAGAGCTTCTAAGGGAACAAGCTGAGGCCTCTTTGGCTTCTGCGTAAATTTCTAAGGTCTTACTTAGTCTTTTACATTTTGCTCTGTTAAAAGACTATTTAGTTTCAAAAAAAACACCCAAAAAAAACAACTCCTTCTCTCTTAAACCTTTTTTGGCAGAGGGCATATTTCCTTGTTATAGTGTGACCTGCGCCCAAATATAATTGATTATTCTCTTCTCCACCCCTAAGAAATGGGGAAGATGAATTTAGCTTTAGAGCGATTACTCCTAATCCAGTACAATATTTCCCTACCATGCCCATGAGCTGAGCTCCTCACAGTACATCAGAATGAAGATAACACACGTTTTCCACTCAGGGGACCATATCTGTTTCTGTGATCAACCTCATCCCTCCGCCCTCACAGAGCACTCAATTCTTGGACAATTTCGAGAGCTTGCTTTAGGAAAAAACCCATTTTCCACTTGACAGCAGAGCTTTCTTTTTGAATCAGCTTTGGATGCTTCAGCCCAGGGAAATAGATTGCTCCCTTTGCTTTACCAAATTGTTTTTCTTTTTCCCTTTGCATATTTTTTTCATGGGCATCCCTGTACCCGTCGCTACCCTACCCTCACCTTTGTGCTAACTGGAAGCATAGACCTAAGATGGTAAACGAGACATCACACAAGGAATTGTGTCCTTCCAGGCTGCAAAGAGAGCTGGAAGGTCAGAGGTCTTTGATTCCATTCCTGGCCATTTTGTCCCTTATGACTGCACAGTATCTCCCAGCCAGGATGAGGATGTTTTCCTTATCTCCTCTAAAGTATCAGTGATCAGCTGCCCCTCCTCTATGCCTGCCTGAGCTTTGGGGGTTTGCAGAGAAGCCTGAAGGTCTACTTTTTGTCCTTGGGAGGGTGTCCCCTTGAGGCAAGTAGATTTGATTGAAAAAAGTGCCAAGTTGACCAAGAATGGTCTGCTGAGACTGCACTGAAATTACTAATATGCTCTCTGCCCCCCACCAAGCCTGGGGCCACCAGCTCTTCCTGATTTGTGCTAACCCCTGGGGCTTTGCAGATCAAAAATAAATTGGGTTATTTGGTCCTTTGGAGGTTACAAGATAGTCTGGAAAAATACCACTTTCATTATGTCTCTACTTTCTCAAAAATACTCAGTTGTTCCTCATAATACTTTTCTATTCTTGTGGAACAAATTATTCCCAAACCTAGAAGCTTAACATAACAATAAACATTTAGTATTTTACACAGTTTCTGTGGACCGGGAATCTGGGACCAGGTGAGCTGGGTGGCTCTGACCTCAAGAAAGAATAACCTCACACTTCAGCAGAGGAGGCAGATTTGTTAATAAATGTGATAGCTATGACTTATCTTACCAGCTTTGGGGATAGGCATGGTCAGAAAAAATTATTAGGAAACATATTTTGAAAGCAATAAGGCATAAAGAATAATGTAAGGTGGTTATACCCAACCGATCCTAAGAAACAAATAATTTCCAATATGATAGAACCTCCTGTGCATCCCTTTCCTGTCACATCGTCCTCTGTGCCACCTCCTTACTCAATAAGTAGCCAATTCCCTGAATGAGCTTTTTATCATTCCCGGTCATTTTACTTATACTTTTACTGCACTGACAAAAGTGTATCCTTAAGCCATGTAAAGCATTGTTTTGCAGGTTTTTGAATTACATTAAATTATGTCATACTATATATATGACATAATTTTTATGCAATTTGCCTTTTTTTTTATTATTATTATACTTTAAGTTGTAGGGTACATGTGCATAACGTGCAGGTTTGTTACATATGTATATTTGTGCTATGTTGGTGTGCTGCACCCATCAACTCATCATTTACATCAGGTATAACTCCCAATGCAATCCCTCCCCCCTCCCCCCTCCCCATGATAGGCCCCTGTGTGTGATGTTCCCCTTCCTGAGTCCAAGTGATCTCATTGTTCAGTTCCCACCTATGAGTGAGAACATGCGGTGTTTGGTTTTCTGTTCTTGTGATAGTTTGCTAAGAATGATGGTTTCCAGCTGCATCCATGTCCCTACAAAGGACGCAAACTCATCCTTTTTGATGGCTGCATAGTATTCCATGGTGTATATGTGCCACATTTTCTTAATCCAATCTGTCACTGATGGACCTTTGGGTTGATTCCAAGTCTTTGCTATTGTGAATAGTGCTGCAATAAACATACGTGTGCATGTGTCTTTATAGCAGCATAATTTATAATCCTTTGGGTATATACCCAGTAATGGGATGGCTGGGTCATATGGTACTTCTAGTTCTAGATCCTTGAGGAATCGCCATACTGTTTTCCATAATGGTTGAACTAGTTTACAATCCCACCAACAGTGTAAAAGTGTTCCTATTTCTCCACATCCTCTCCAGCACCTGTTGTTTCCTGACTTTTTAATGATCGCCATTCTAACTGGTGTGAGATGGTATCTCATTGTGGTTTTGATTTGCATTTCTCTGATGGCCAGTGATGATGAGCATTTTTTTCATGTGTCTGTTGGCTGTATGAATGTCTTCTTTTGAGAAATGTCTGTTCATATCCTTTGCCCACTTTTTGATGGGGTTGTTTGTTTTTTTCTTGTAAATTTGTTTGAGTTCTTTGTAGGTTCTGGATATTAGCTCTTTGTCAGATGAGTAGATTGCGAAATATTTTTCCCATTCTGTAGGTTGCCTGTTCACTCTGATGGTAGTTTCTTTTGCTGTGCAGAAGCTCTTTAGTTTAATTAGATCCCATTTGTCAATTTTGGCTTTTGTTGCCGTTGCTTTTGGTGTTTTAGACATGAAGTCTTTGCCCATGCCTATGTCCTGAATGGTACTACCTAGGTTTTCCTCTAGGATTTTTATGGTATTAGGTCTAACATTTAAGTCTCTAATCCATCTTGAATTAATTTTCGTATAAGGAGTAAGGAAAGGATCCAGTTTCAGCTTTCTACTTATGGCTAGCCAATTTTCCCAGCACCATTTATTAAATAGGGAATCCTTTCCCCATTTCTTGTTTCTCTCAGGTTTGTCAAAGATCAGATGGCTGTAGATGTGTGGTATTATTTCTGAGGACTCTCTTCTGTTCCATTGGTCTATATCTGTTTTGGTACCAGTACCATGCTGTTTTGGTTACTGTAGCCTTGTAGTATAGTTTGAAGTCAGGTAGCGTGATGCCTCCAGCTTTGTTCTTTTGACTTAGGATTGTCTTGGAGATGCGGGCTCTTTTTTGGTTCCATATGAACTTTAAAGCAGTTTTTTTTTCCAATTCTGTGAAGAAACTCATTGGTAGCTTGATGGGGATGGCATTGAATCTATAAATTACCTTGGGCAGTATGGCCATTTTCATGATATTGATTCTTCCTATCCATGAGCATGGTATGTTCTTCCATTTGTTTGTGTCCTCTTTGATTTCACTGAGCAGTGGTTTGTAGTTCTCCTTGAAGAGGTCCTTTACATCCCTAGTAAGTTGGATTCCTAGGTATTTTATTCTCTTTGAAGCAATTGCGAATGGAAGTTCATTCCTGATTTGGCTCTCTGTTTGTCTGTTACTGGTGTATAAGAATGCTTGTGATTTTTGCACATTAATTTTGTATCCTGAGACTTTGCTGAAGTTGCTTATCAGCTTAAGGAGATTTTGGGCTGAGACAATGGGGTTTTCTAAATATACAATCATGTCATCTGCAAACAGGGACAGTTTGACTTCTTCTTTTCCTAACTGAATACCCTTGATTTCTTTCTCTTGCCTAATTGCCCTAGCCAGAACTTCCAACACTATGTTGAATAGGAGTGGTGAGAGAGGGCATCCCTGTCTTGTGCCAGTTTTCAAAGGGAATGTTTCCAGTTTTTGCCCATTCAGTATGATATTGGCTGTGGGTTTGTCATAAATAGCTGTTATTATTTTGAGGTATGTTCCATCAATACCGAATTTATTGAGCGTTTTTAGCATGAAGGGCTGTTGAATTTTGTCAAAAGCCTTTTCTGCATCTATTGAGATAATCATGTGGTTCTTGTCTTTGGTTCTGTTTATATGCTGGATTATGTTTATTGATTTGCGAATGTTGAACCAGCCTTGCATCCCAGGGATGAAGTCCACTTGATCATGGTGGATAAGCTTTTTGATGTGTTCCTGAATCCGGTTTGCCAGTATTTTATTGAGGATTTTTGCATCGATGTTCATCAGGGATATTGGTCTAAAATTCTCTTTTTTTGTTGTGTCTCTGCCAGGCTTTGGTATCAGGATGATGTTGGCCTCATAAAATGAGTTAGGGAGGATTCCCTCTTTTTCTATTGATTGGAATAGTTTCAGAAGGAATGGTACCAACTCCTCCTTGTACCTCTGGTAGAATTCAGCTGTGAATCCATCTGGTCCTGGACTTTTTTTGGTTGGTAGGCTATTAATTATTGCCTGAATTTCAGAGCCTTCTATTGGTCTATTCAGGGATTCAACTTCTTCCTGGTTTAGTCTTGGAAGAGTGTAAGTGTCCAGGAAATTATCCATTTCTTCTAGATTTTCCAGTTTATTTGCGTAGCGGTGTTTATAGTATTCTCTGATGGTAGTTTGTATTTCTGTGGGGTCGGTGGTGATATCCCCTTTATCATTTTTAATTGCGTCGATTTGATTCTTCTCTCTTTTCTTCTTTATTAGTCTTGCTAGTGGTCTGTCAATTTTGTTGATCTTTTCAAAAAACCAACTCCTGGATTCATTGATTTTTTGGAGAGTTTTTTGTGTCTCTATCTCCTTCAGTTCTGCTCTGATCTTAGTTATTTCTAGCCTTCTGCTAGTTTTCGAATGTGTTTGCTCTTGCTTCTCTAGTTCTTTTAATTGTGATGTTAGAGTGTCAATTTTAGATCTTTCCTGCTTTCTCTTGTGTGCCTTTAGTGCTCTAAATTTCCCTCTACACACTGCTTTAAATGTGTCCCAGAGATTCTGGTATGTTGTATCTTTGTTCTCATTGGTTTCAAAGAACATCTTTATTTCTGCCTTCATTTCGTTATGTACCCAGTAGTCATTCAGGAGCAGTTTGTTCAGTTTCCAAGTAGTTGAGCGGTTTTGATTGAGTTTCTTAGTCCTGAGTTCTAGTTTGATTGCACTGTGGTCTGAGAGACAGTTTGTTATAATTTCTGTTCTTGTACATTTGCTGAGGAGTGCTTTACTTCCAATTACGTGGTCGATTTTGGAGTAAGTACGATGTGGTGCTGAGAAGAATGTATATTCTGTTGATTTGGGGTGGAGAGTTCTATAGATGTCTATTAGGTCTGCTTGCTGCAGAGATGAGTTCAATTCCTGGATATCCTTGTTAACTGTCTGTCTCGTTGATCTGTCTAATGTTGACAGTGGAGTGTTGAAGTCTCCCATTATTATTGTATGGGAGTCTAAGTCTCTTTGTAAGTCTCTAAGGACTTGCTTTATGAATCTGGGTGCTCCTGTATTGGGTGCATATATATTTAGGATAGTTAGCTCTTCCTGTTGAATTGATCCCTTTACCATTATGTAATGGCCTTCTTTGTCTCTTTTGATCTTTGATGGTTTAAAGTCTGTTTTATCAGAGACTAGTATTGCAACCCCCCGCTTTTTTTTGTTCTCCATTTGCTTGGTAAATCTTCCTCCATCCCTTTATTTTGAGCCTATGTATGTCTCTGCGTGTGAGATGGGTCTCCTGAATACAGCAGACTGATGGGTCTTGACTCTTTATCCAGTTTGCCAGTCTGTGTCTTTTAATTGGAGCATTTAGTCCATTTACATTTAAGGTTAATATTGTTATGTGTGAACTTGATCCTGCCATTATGATATTAACTGGTTATTTTGCTCATTAGTTGATGCAGTTTCTTCCTAGCCTCGATGGTCTTTACATTTTGGCGTGTTTTTGCAATGGCTGGTATCGGTTGTTCCTTTCCATGTTGAGTGCTTCCTTCAGGGTCTCTTGTAAGGCAGGCCTAGTGGTGACAAAATCTCTAAGCATTTGCTTATCTGTAAAGGATTTTATTTCTCCTTCACTTATGAAACTTAGTTTGGCTGGATATGAAATTCTGGGTTTAAAATTCTTTTCTTTAAGAATGTTGAATATTGGCCCCCACTCTCTTCTGGCTTGGAGAGTTTCTGTCGAGAGATCTGCTGTTAGTCTGATGGGCTTCCCTTTGTGGGTAACCCGACCTTTCTCTCTGGCTGCCCTTAAGATTTTTTCCTTCATTTCAACTTTGGTGAATCTGGCAATTATGTGTCTTGGAGTTGCTCTTCTCGAGGAGTATCTTTGTGGCGTTCTCTGTATTTCCTGCATTTGAATGTTGGCCTGCCCAACTAGGTTGGGGAAGTTCTCCTGGATGATATCCTGAAGAGTGTTTTCCAACTTGGTTCCATTTTCCCCCTCACTTTCAGGCACCCCAATCAGACGTAGATTTGGTCTTTTTACATAATCCCATACTTCTTGCAGGCTTTGTTCATTTCTTTTTCTTCTTTTTTCTTTTGGTTTCTCTTCTCGCTTCATTTCATTCATTTGATCCTCAATCGCAGATACTCTTTCTTCCAGTTGATCGAGTCGGTTACTGAAGCTTGTGCATTTGTCACGTATTTCTCGTGTCATGGTTTTCATCTCTTTCATTTCGTTTATGACCTTCTCTGCATTAATTACTCTAGCCATCAATTCTTCCACTTTTTTTTCAAGATTTTTAGTTTCTTTGCGCTGGTACGTAATTCCTCCTTTAGCTCTGAGAAATTTGATGGACTGAAGCCTTCTTCTCTCATCTCGTCAAAGTCATTCTCCGTCCAGCTTTGATCCGTTGCTGGCGATGAGCTGCGCTCCTTTGCCGGGGGAGATGCGCTGTTATTTTTGGAATTTCCAGCTTTTCTGCCCTGCTTTTTCCCCATCTTTGTGGTTTTATCTGCCTCTGGTCTTTGATGATGGTGATGTACTGATGGGGTTTTGGTGTAGGTGTCCTTCCTGTTTGATAGTTTTCCTTCTAACAGTCAGGACCCTCAGCTGTAGGTCTGTTGGAGATTGCTTGAGGTCCACTCCAGACCCTGTTTGCCTGGGTATCAGCAGCAGAGGCTGCAGAAGATAGAATATTTCTGAACAGCGAGTGTACCTGTCTGATTCTTGCTTTGGAAGCTTCCTCTCAGGGGTGTACTCCACCGTGTGAGGTGTGGGGTGTCAGACTGCCCCTAGTGGGGGATGTCTCCCAGTTAGGCTACTCAGGGGTCAGGGACCCACTTGAGCAGGGAGTCTGTCCCTTCTCAGATCTCAACCTCCGTGTTGGGAGATCCACTGCTCTCTTCAAAGCTGTCAGACAGAGTCGTTTGCGTCTGCAGAGGTTTCGGCTGTGTTTGTTATTGCCCTGTCCCCAGAGGTGGAGTCTACAGAGACAGGCAGGTTTCCTTGAGCTGCTGTGAGCTCCACCCAGTTCGAGCTTCCCAGCAGCTTTGTTTACCTACTTAAGCCTCAGCAATGGCGGGTGCCCCTCCCCCAGCCTCGCTGCTGCCTTGCTGGTAGATCACAGACTGCTGTGCTAGCAATGAGGGAGGCTCCGTGGGTGTGGGACCCTCCCGGCCAGGTGTGGGATATGATCTCCTGGTGTGCCTGTTTGCTTAAAGCGCAGTATGGGGGTGGGAGTTACCCGATTTTCCAGGTGTTTTGTGTCTCAGTTCCCCTGGCTAGGAAAAGGGATTCCCTTCCCCCTTGCGCTTCCCAGGTGAGGCAATGCCTCGCCCTACTTCAGCTCTCGCTGGTCAGGCTGCAGCAGCTGACCAGCACCGATCGTCCGGCACTCCCCAGTGAGATGAACCCAGTACCTCAGTTGAAAATGCGGAAATCCCCGGTCTTCTGTGTCGCTCGCGCTGGGAGTTGGAGACTGGAGCTGTTCCTATTCGGCCATCTTGCTCCCATCTCGCAATTTGCCTTTTTAAATCTACTATGATGTTTTACATATGAGTATCCTTGTTTATCCATTTTTTATGCTATATAGTATTTCACTATGTGGAAATATCGTAATTTATCAATTCATTCTCTTGTTGACAGATACTTGGTTTACTTATCATTTCTTTCAAATTAATTGCATTTGCTTATCATTTCCTTCAAATTAATTGCAGAAGCACTCCCTGTCCCAATTAGCAGGAAGTTTCCATCTCATCCGTGAGGATCCAACTTCCCACTTCCCCCCTCCCCCCATCCTCCACCAAGATGTCCAGGAGTCTCAGGGACTTTCCTAGGTTGAAGAGATCAGTTCTGCTCAAGAGTTGAAGCAGTCTATGGCTGCTCTTGTTTCTGGATAGTAACATTGTATCACTGCTCATAATTTGCTCTACAAGGTCCTTTGCATCCTTATTCCCTGACATGGTGTCTCTGTTAGAAGAAGAGCTGAGTTTTCTGAGTGTGAATCAAAGAGCAGTAACCCAGAGTCTGAGTGTAGGGCACTGCTGATCCCGTGCAGGGCACAGTTATTAAGGGGTTGTTCCAGTAGGGCACAGAGACAGAAATTCCTTGACCAGTGCCCCATCAGTGTGGAGAACACTGCTCCAGCCAAACCCATCAGAAACTGATCAATAACTGTTCGAACCCTGTGAGATTAGAATGCTGTTGCTGAGGTCTGTAGAAGGACTGCCTTTGGTGGGTCTGTGGGAGGAGTTTTATTTTATTTATATATTTATTTATTTATTTATTTTTGAGATGGAGTTTCATTCTCGTTGCCCAGGCTGGAGTACAATGGTGCAATCTCGGCTCACTGCAACCTGGGAGGACCTTTATTTTTCAATAACATTTTCTTTGTACTTTAGTTTCCTCATCTGTAAAGAGCATTACCCCATGTGATGAAGAAAACTATTGTTACTGATGGTTTAGCTAGAAGCAACCTCAGCTAGTAGGGGCCCCTAGCTCCTATATGCGCTCCCTCCTCCTTCCCCCGGGAATTCTTTTTTTTTTTTTTTTTTTTTTTTAGATGGAGTCTCTTGCTCTGTCACCCAGGCTGGAGTGCAGTGGCGCGATCTCGGCTCACTGCAAGCTCCGCCTGCCAGGTTCACACCATTCTCCTGCCTCAGCCTCCCGTGTAGCTGGGACTACAGGTACCCACCACCACGCCCAGCTAATTTTTTTTGTATTTTTTAGTAGAGATGGGTTTTCACTGTGTTATCCAGGATGGTCTCGATCTCCTGACCTCATGATCCACCTGCCTTGGCCTCCCAAAGTGCTGGGATTACAGGCGTGAGCCACCGCGCCCGGCCCCCTGGGCAGTAATTCTTGCTGGGTTTCCCTGACAGGTGACTGCTCAGCCCAGATGTCTCCAGTGGAAGGCACGGCCAAAACACTGCTCTTGGAACAAGAAGTGGAGCTTCAGGTTCTCCATCTGTAAGTTCAGGGAAAACTACCTCTGTCTCCGCACAGAACGGTTTCAAAGGTGAAATGAGACAATGAACTTGAAAGTGCTTGAGAAGGTGGAGTGGGTAGAGTGGGGGTGAGGCTCTCATTATCTTTGGAGGTAGCACATCCTGTTGTTGGACAACTCTGATTTTACAAACATTTGAGTCAGGCCCTGATGTCCACAGCCCTCTGAAGCTCTGCTTGGAAGACTCTGCATAGCCTTTTGGGAATTTGAAGACTCTCAGCATGTTCAGAATATCCCCCCTGAATCTTCTCTTTTCTGGAACAAACTTCCCTAGTTCCTTAAAATGTGACTTTATGATCTACAATTTCCATAAAACCGAAGAAGGTTGTGGAACATAAACTGCTTACAAAAGTATAAAATGTTACATAATTCTAAGGTGATACCATTGTGATCATTATTATTGTCACAATGGTGAAAATGACAACCTCCCCTATTGGGAGCAGAGGTAGCTGATGACTTCCATGTCCCTAAATCCAGGGAACACCTTTCAGTCCTCTGGTTTCACTTATTTGTTTTAAGATAAGGTCTTGCTCTATTGCCCAGGTTAGAGTGCAGTGATGTGATCACAGCTCACCACAGCCTCAACTTCCCCAGACTCAGGTGATCCTCCTGCCCCAGCCTCCTGAGTAGCTGGGACTACAGGCATGTGTCCCCACACCTGGCTAATATTTGTATTTTTTAATTTTCTTTGAAGAGATGGGGTTTCACCATGTTGCCCAGGATTGGTCTTGAACTCCTGGGCTCAAGTGATCCTCCCTCTTTGGCCTTCTGAAGTGCTGGGATTACAGGCATGAGCCACTGCGCCCATCTGGGTCACATTTCTTAACACCTGCTCTTCTCATGGCTCTTTTAACATGCCTGGGTTTCTTGCCATCTCACTGGCAGCTCCTTCTGAGCATCCTTTGCTGTCTCTTCTTTTTCAGATCAGCCCTTAAATGTTGTGGTTTTCAGAGTTATATCCTGGGCCCTCTATTCTCCCTCCTCACACCATCCCAGGAAGCTCACTTTAGCTCATCCATTCCAGTGGCTTCAATTACCATTCATAGGCTGCTGACTTCCAAAGTCATCCAGTCCACATTTCTCCCCTGGGTGCAAGGGCTAGAGCTCCAACTGCCTGCTAAACACCTCAATTGGGATGTCTTATGGGCACTCCCCATCCACCTCCCTCAACCCCCAAACCTCCCCTTTCTGCTACATCCTGTATCACAGTGAAAGTCCCCACCATTTGCCCAGTGGCCCAAGCCAGAAACCTGGGAATCATTCTGGACCTTTTCCTTGCCTTCTATCCCACGTGTAAAAAAGCACCGAGTCCTGTCAACACCATCTGTTTCTCTATTCCCATTGCCAGAACCTCTGTGTAGGATGTCAACAGGTCATCTGCTGCCATAGTCCCTTATCTGGTTTCTCTGCCTCCAATATTGCCCATGTCTGAATCAGTTTCTACACTCCAGCCAAAAAGACCTTTCTAAAGTGTGATCAGATCATGGGGATTTCTGGCTAGATAGTTTTCTCCATTCTCGCTACCCTTCTTCCTGCCCCCACCACCAAAACTTGAATTCTGGAGGGACATGGAAGGAAAGGGAAGCGTGGAGGTGCTGAAGAAATAGCACAAAACCTGTGGGAAAACTCTGGGGTGCTGCAGGGGAAGGAATCTTGACTCAGAAGGAAATGTGAGCCAGAGACAGACGGGCACGGGGAGCCTCACCAGGGGACAGGCGTGACTCCTATTCTTTCCTCTCTCCCATGCATTGCTTCAGGGCATCAGTGCCTGCCTGGCATAACTGTGACATGGAAAAGTATGAGAGCACCTTGGATTGTCACTGCAGTTGAAACCAAGAACAAGCAATGCAAGATTGTTATGGGTGCATTGTATCCCCAGTTTGCATGTTGACATCCTAACCACTAGAACCTCAGAATGGGACTGTATTTGGAGACAAGGTCTTTACACAGGTAATTAAATTAAAAAAGGTCATTAAGTTGGTCCCTTTTTTACAATGTGACTGTTATCTGTATAAGAAGAGGAGATTAGGACACATATACGTACAGAGACAAGACATTGTAAAGACACAGGGGGAAGACAGCCATCCACAAGCCAAACACATCACAAGAATTGTGAGAAAATAAATTTTTACTGTTGTTGGATGACTCTGATTTTACAAACATCTGAGCCTTCAGAATTGTGAGAAAATAAATTTCTACTCTTTAAGACATCCAGTCTGGTGTGTGTGTGTTTCTTTTTTAATGGCAGCCTAGCAAACTAGTATAAAAGTGTGTGAGGATTAAAAGGGGAGGCAGGCTGGCTGTGGTGGCTCACACCTGTAATCCCAGCACTTTTTTTTTTTAAAGACAGAGGCTTGCTCTATTACCAGACTGGAGTGCAGTGGCCTGATCTCAGCTCACTGCCACCCCTGCCTCCTGGGTTCACGCGATTCTCCTGCCTCAGCCTCCCGTCTAGCTGGGACTACAGGCGTGCACCACCATGCCCGACTGATTTTTGTATTTTTAGTAGATATGGGGTTTCACCATGTTGGCCAGGATGGTCTGGATCTCTTGACTTAGTGATCTGCCCGCCTCGGCCTCCCAAAGTACTGGGATTATAGGCGTGAGCCACTGCGCCTGTCCATAATCCTAGCACTTTGGGAGGCCTAGGTAGGTGCATCACTAGAGGCCAGGAGTTTGAGACCAGCCTGGCCAACATGGCAAAAGCCTGTCTTTACAAAAAATACAAAAGTCAGCTGGGTGTGGTGGCACATGCCCGTAGTCCCAGCTACTCGGGAGGCTAAGGCAGAGAATTGCTTGAACCTGGGAAGCGGAGGTTGCAGTGAGCTGAGATCGTGCCATTGCACTCCAGCCTGGGTGATGGAGGGAAACTCTATCTCAAAAAAAGGAAGGGGCAAAACTAACATTATTTTTAAGTGCTGTAATAATCTGCATAGAAAGCCAACTGAATCAGCAGACTCTCTTTTATAACTGATAAGAGGATTCAACAAGATTTCCAGATACAAGATCGACTACTAAAAACCAATAGCATGTGTCCATAGCAGCAAATACAGAACTAACCATCAAACATAAGAAAATAAAATGCCACTCACAGTAGCAAGAGAAACTAAATATACCTAGCCATTAATATATCAAGGAGTAAAGAAGTTCTCTATGGAAGAAAAATTTAAATTCAATCAAAGGACATAAAAGGAATTTTTGAGTAAGTGAAGAGGCATTTCATGTTTGTGATAGAATAACAGAACATTGTAAAAATGTCAATTTTTTTCAAAGTAATCTATAAATTTGATATGATTGAGTTAGCATTCCAGATGGCTACGTTGATAAACCTGATAAATATTCTAAAATTAATAAATATAAAGGTCCACAAATGATTGAGCCAGCTTTTAAAAAGAGGAGGGACTTGTCTTTTAGATATTAAGATATATTACAAGGTCACAGTAATAGAAGAATTATGTGGTTCTGATGGAAGGACAGGAAAAGAGATTGAATAGACAAGATAGCTCAGAGACAGACCACACATACGTGGGAACTTGAGTGATAATATGGTATCACACATTAATAGGAAAGGTGTCACTGACTTGTAGATGGCTTTGAAAAACTGGGTGACTATGTCGATCAAATTATACCTAGAAACCTACTTTATCCAGAATATAAAAGTAGAGCATAGATAAATTAAAGACTTAAAGGTTAAACAATTAAGCTGATAAAAAAAAAAAAAAACCATTATAGGGCCTAGTGTGGTGGCTCATGCCTGTAATCTCAGCACTTTGGGGGACCGAGGCAGGCAGATCACTTGAGGTCAGGAGTTTGAGACCAGACATTATAGGGAAATATTTTTATAACCCAGGAATGATAAGGTCTTCTCAAATAATACCTCCCAAACACAAAGCATGACATAAAAATGGATTTTATTAAAAGTTATGGATTTCTAATCAATGGAATTAGATACTTATAACCCAATAGGATGAACCACTGGTTATAGACCAGTGGTTCTCAACTGGGATCAATTGTGTTCCCCACCCCTCAGGATATTTGGCAATGTCTGGAGATATTTTTGGTTGTCACAACTGGGTAGGGGGTGCCACTGGCAAATCTGTCAGGTAGAGGCCAGAAATGCTGCTAAACATCCTCCAGTGTACAGGATACCTCACAACTAGTAATTATCTGGCCAAATATTAATAGTGTTGAGATTGATAAACCTTGCTATAGACGCATGCCATGTGTAGATTCCACGTTTAAAATCCACATGTAACCTAATCCTAGACTACACAAAAAAATCCTATAAATTGTTCAGAAAAAGGTGGGAAACCCGAAAGAAAAGTAGTCAAAGTATACAAATAAGCAATTCACAGAAGGGGAAACACAAATAGCTCATAAATATATGAAGAGACGCCCAAACCCAATAATTAGATACACATGAACACAACAGTGAATTACTTTACATTCAATAGCCTGGCAAAAACGAGAAAGTTGGATAATGTCAAATGTTGGCAGGGATGGAAAGGAACTGGGAACCCCTGTATACCACTGTTGGGGATGTAGACCAATGCAGGAGTTTTGAAGAGCCATCAGGGAGAATTCATTCAAGATATTGTGTCCATACAAAGTATCCAGCAATCTCACTGACGAGCACCCCCAGTCCTGCTACACAGCTCCAAAAGAGGACATCGTCAAGCATGTTCACTGCGGCATTGTTTTTGGTGGCAGGACATTGGAGTCCCCTAGGGTCCACCACTAGGGGAATAGAAAAATAAAATATGGTGTAGGCATATATTAAAATACTATGCAGCAGTCAGAATCCATTCACTTAATATACATGCACCAATGCAGATAGGCCTTAAACAATAGTAAGAATTAAACAAAATCAATTAGAATCATACCTGGCACACAAGTTAACTTTGAGTAATACCTTTGCACATGCCAGTTAGATAAATTAAAAATACATGTCTATTTGTTTTTGCTAGAACATGCACCTGTGTGTTGTAAATTTTATTTTATTTATTTTTTTGGGGGGGCTGGGGTCTCACTGTCGCACAGGCTGGAGTGATCTCGGCTCACTGCAAGCTCCACCTCCCAGGTTCACACCATTCTCCTGCCTCAGCCTCCTGAGTAGCTGGGACTACAGGAGCCCGCCACCACGCCCGGCTAATTTTGTTTTTGTATTTTTAGTAGAGGCGGGGTTTCACCGTGTTAGCCAGGATGGTCCTGATCTCCTGACTTCGTGATCCGCCCACCTCGGCCTCCCAAAGTGCTGGGATTACAGGCGTGAGCCACCGTGCCCGGCCTGTGTATTGTAAATTTACCTAAATTCCTTCTATGCCTTGTTTACTCAGTACTATGCTATCCGTGAACACTTAGACATAACTGTGTGCCAGGGACTGTTTTCATTACTCACCTCCTCATGCTCCCACAAGAAACTATATTAATAAGTTATATATATGTATATAAATACATATATGCATTATATATAATATATAAATATGTATATGTATATATATAATGTATATAAATACATATATGTATTATTAATGTATATATGTATACGTATATGTATCTGTATATATAATACATATAAATATATAATACATACACTATATGTACATATATATTACATATGTATATAATATATGTATTATATATGTATATAATGTATATGATACAGTCACACACACACCACACACCAGATATTTATTTTCTCATGGTTCTGAAGGCTGGAAGTCCAAGATCAAAGTGCCAGCAGGGTTGGTTTCTCCTGAGACCTCTGTCCTTGGCTTGTAGGTAGATGGCCACCTTCTCCCTGTGTCCTCACATGGCATTTTCCCTTGTGGATTGCTGCTGTCTTCTTTTTCTTATAAAGACATCAGTCCTTTTGGATCAGGACCCCACTTTATAACTTTAACATTAATTACCCTCTTTAGAGGCTCTGTCTCCAAATACAGTCACTTTGAGGATTAGGGATTCAACAAATGAACTTTACAAGGATATAATTCAGCCCACACAGCCCGAGTGGTGTTGAAGAGGACATGGGGGGGGACCTGGGATGCTTGTTGGGTTCTGTTTCTTGATCCAAGTGCTGATTACACAGGTGGATTTAGCTGGTGAAAATTCACAGTATAGTGAATTTTGTAGACTTTTTTCGTAGGTATGTTATCCTTCATTGAAAGCCTTAAAAAGAATTGAATTGTAGCCACTGCTTTCTTTGCATTTACTTATATGTTTATATAGGTTTTCTACTTTGGTCTTTTACTACAGTACTTTGCTGGGGCTGACATACCAAAGTCCCACAGACTAAGTGGCTTAAAGAGCAAACATTTATTTTCTCATGGTTCTGGCAGCTGGACTTCTGAGATCAAGGTGTCAGCAGGATTGGTTTCTTCTGAGGCCTCTCTCTTTGGCTTGTAGATGGCTGTCTTCTCCCTGTGTCCTCACACGGTCTTTCCTCTGCAGATATCTATGTCTCTGCCCGAATTTCCTCTTTGTACAAGGACACCAGTCAGATTAGGGCCCACCCTAATAACCTCATTTTAACTTAATTACCACTTTAAAGCTCTATCTCCAAATACAGTCTTATTCTGAGGTACTGGGAGTTCGGACCTCAACATATGAATTTTGGGAGGACATAGTTCAGCTCAGAACAGGTATCTTACATTGAAATATTCTTGTGGTGCTACTTGATCATGAGATATTTTATGCATTGCTGAATTCCAGTTGCTAGCATTTTATGTAAGATAAAAATAAGCTATGGCCACATTGAAATTTGTCTCACATTTTATTTTATGATGCCATCCCTGTTAGGTTTAAGCATCAAGGTTATAATAGCTTTAAAAATGAGATAGGTAATTTTTGCTCTTTGTACTAGTCTGCAAAACAACTATTGTAATCTCATTTTATGTGTGTCTTGGAGGCTTGCTGTAACTGACAGTAAAACTCTCTTACCTCAAACAAAAAATAAATCAAAAGGGGAAAAGAGAAGGGGAGGGAGGCACACATAAAAGTAGATGAATAGCACCATGAGTGTATTTTCTGTCCAATTCCCACCCCGTCAAAACACATAAAGGAGCAAACAGAACAAGTTGGATCAAGCCACTCTCCTGCTCAAACTTTCCAGTTGCTCCCTATTGCCTTCTGGAAAGAGCCCACTCTTTACCATAGACCCCCTCAACCTGAAAGGGGGTTTTATCTCCCTTTTGCACTTTTGTTTTGTTTTCTGAGACAGGGTCTTGTTCTGTTGTCCAGGCTGAGTGCAGTGGCTTGATCACGGCTCACTGTAGCCTTGACCTTCAGGGTTCAAGCAATCCTTCCACCTTGGCCTCCTGTGCGGCTTGGACTATAGGCATGTGCCATCACACCTGGCCCCTTCTGTACTCTTGATTGGAACACTGTCCTACTCCCCAAACGCTCTCCTGGTGAACTCTTCCTCCTCTTTCAGTTTAGCTCAGATAGCACCTCCTCCAGGAAGCCTACCCACCTACCCAGGCTTCTCCCACCCTACCTGACTCTAGTCTCAACTAGATGTCCTCCTCTTGGCTCCTCATACTCTTTATGCTGTCCCAGCCTCAGCCCTCCCCTCTCCATTGTTCTTGTTGCTGGGAACCCTTTAATGGCCTATTACATCCAGTCAAACTCTGTGGGATGGATGACAATCTGACTCAGTGGGTGAGACTCACAGACTCACATCATGGAAACAGCCTTTCCCTAATTAAACATGCAAAGAAATGGAAGTCAGTCCTTGCTTTGATGACCAAAACGTTTTTGAGAAGGTAGTGGCTCTCAAAATTACATCTAGAGTTAAACACTACACAGGTTTGTATTTAGGAGTGAGGTGGACTTGGGTGGGTGAGGCATGCAGCCCCCTCTTCTCTTACAGCTCAGAGCCACAGGAGGTGTCTTCTCTTGCTGCTGCTCCTGGGCTGCCTGAGACAGGCTCACTGGCTCTCAAGGGAGGATTTAGAGTCTCTAAACTTAGCATTACCTCCCCTCCCTTCTTTTAGCCTCGAATGGGCTTGTTTGAAAGACTGTCTGGCTCTTTTTTTGAGCCTCTGGGACATTTGCCCTTGGAAGAGAGCTTGGTTGTATCCTGGGAATCTTTGAGAACAGCACTACTCCTACATTGTATACCATGGAAACTGAGACACAGAGAGGGAAAGGGTTTAAAGTTCCTCCAGTGCTGGCAGAGGCTCTTGCTACCAATGGGGGCTGTTCTGGCAGTGTGTGTTCTAGGGCAGGTGTGCTTCCTGGGCTACCATTTTCCCATCTTCATCCTACCTCTGCCCTCCCGCTGTGGACTGAGTTGTGTCTCTCCCCAATTCAAAAGTTGTAGCCCTAACCCCCAATGTGACTGTATTTGGAGACAAGCCCTTTACAGAAGTAATTAAGGTTAAATGAGGTCATAAGGGCAGAGCCCTGATCCAACAGGATTTTAGGGTGCTTAAGAGGTACTAGAGAGCTTGCTCGCTCTCTCCTCTCCTCCTCTTCTCTCTTCTCTTCTCTTCTCTCTTCTCTTCTCTCTTCTCTCTCTCTCTCTCTCTCTCTCTCTCTCTCTCTCTCTCTCTCTCTTCTCTCACCATATGAAGACACAGCAAGAAGGTGGCCATCTGCAAGCCAGGAAGGGAGCCCTCACCAGGACCTGACCATGCTGAAACCCTGGCCTCAGACTTCTAGTCTGCAGAGCTATGAGAAAATAAATGTCTGTTGTTTAGATCACCTAGCCCGTGGTATTTTGTTATGACAGCCTGAGCTAAAGAATACATCTCTCAATCCTGATAGATCTGCTCTTCCCCTTAACTCAGACTGCTTTACCTGTCTAATCCTCTGTCTCCTTTTCTCCCTAAAATCCTAAATGTTGGCATTCTTCAAGATTTTTCCCTTTATACCATGCCCTTCCTTCTCCCCTTTCCTGTTCCCGCTCTTCCCTCTTTCTTCTCTTTTCTATTCTCTGGCTTTCACATCTTCAGTTCAAGCCTCACTGTAGGTAATATCTTCATTCATTACTTCTCTCCTGACTCCTATCTGGCATTTCCAGTCACCTCCTGAAGTTTTCCACCTGGGTTTCCTTTTATCAAAGATGGGTGTCCTCTCCACTCTCCCCAGCAAGAAAATTCATGACCCTCCTGACTTCCCTGTTTACATCCTTGACACCCCACTCCCCCGTGCCTTCTAATAAATTTCCAAATCATCTTTGGCCTGCCATGCCTCCTTTTTGGACCAGGGCAAAAGGGGGAACTCTTTTGCCTGCCCTTATGGCAGGGAAGAGGGGGTGTGAGTTGCACGCTTAGGGAGTGGTTAGCAAACCTGGTTGCATAGTCAAAAAGCACCAGCAGGAGTGGCCTCTGTGAGTCATGAAACCACAGGGGCCCCACCTCTTGTGTTTTTCTTGGAATCGGGTGTGTGGGTGTGAGCGCCCTCTCACGAAGACCTCTGCAGGGTTGCATCCTCAAAGGAGGGCAACAGCTGACCTGTGCAGAGTGCTTTGCAGTTTACAAAGCACTTTCACATATCTTGACTCATTTCCACCCTACAACAACTCCATGAGGCGGGATTATTGTTCCCCATCAAGAGCTGAAGGGACTGAGAGTGACTTGCCCAAGGTCAGCGCTACAAGCAAATTTGAGTCCCAATTTGGCTACAAGGTGGCCAAACTGGGACTCAAATCTGGTTTTTCTGCTCACAGACAGAGGAATTCCCTGGGCACCTCTCACTGCCAGGCCCTTGACATTGGCTGTCTTAATACATGAGGAAAGTTGTGGCTCAGCTAAGTGGGATGATTTGCTTAGGATCTCCAGTGGGTGAGTGCTGTCCTGAGGCTCTGAACCCCTGTGTATCTGACTCCAAAGCCAGTGGATGCATGAATTCACTAGGTGCACAGCCTCCCAAATCCCAGGGCTTCCCATCAACCCAGAGGGACTTCCTGATGGGTATTGAGCCATGGCTTGTCATCTCATTGAAGTGGTTTCCAGCCTGGAGAGTCATCATCTCCGTCATCACCCTCATGTTTGGCACTATTTATTGAGTGCTTATTATATGCCAAGCACTGCGCCTGATGCGTTATATACTTGATCCATGCGTTGACACATATAATGACACAAATTCATCTCCTGAAGTCCTAACCTCCAGTATTTCAGAATGTGACTATATTTGGAGATAGAGTCTTTAGAGAGGTAATCAAGTTAAAGTCACCAGGGTGGGTCCTAATCCAATGTGTCTAGGGTCCTTATAAGAAAAGGAAATCTGGACACAGACACACACTAAGGGGAGACCATGTGTGAGGGGACATGGAGAAAAGGTGACCATCTATAAACCAAGGAAAGAGGCCATGGAAGAAACCAACCCTATTGATACCTCGATCTGGAACTTCTAGCCTCCAGAACTGTGGGGAAATGCACTTCTGTTTAAGCCACTCAGTCTGTGGTACTTTTTTATGGCAACCCTAGCAAATGATATATCTGATCTCATTAGGTTCTCACAGCCATTTTGATAATGGGCTTCTGATCCCTGGGGGAGCCCAAGGCAAGAGGGAGAGAGGAATGGGCCCCATGAGGTTGTCTGAGAATGACCTGCTGACAATCAGACTGGTGCCCACAAAGTGGTAATTACCCTAGTGAGGCTGCCGGGGTTGGGGTTGGTGCCATGGCGAGGGCTGGTGGCCCCCAGTTCTGTGAGTTCAGAACCAGCCCGTTGAGAATGAGAGCAACCCAGCTGCACTTGACTGGGCCCTGTCTCTGTGCCAGGCACATGCTCAGTGCTGTCAGAGTCTGTGAGGTGGAAGCTGTCATCATCTTACTGTACAGATGGGGACATGGAGGTTCAGGGAGCTTCCCTGACTTGCCCAGGGCAACACAGCTGGGCATAGGGACTAGAGGTAGAATGTGAACCCAGTTCTGCCTAGCTCCAGGACTTGGCGTCATACCAAGCAACTCAGAGACATGGCATCCATGTTTATAAACCCGATGCCAAGGGCTCCATTTCCAAAGAGGAATGTACCCCCATGTGGTCTGGAATGCTCCAGGGCTTTGGGAGGACGTTTTGTTCCCTGTAGCCAACTTGTCACAGGGTTGCTTGGTGACCCTGGAATTGGAGTGATTAGAGTGAGTTTTCTTCTTTCAAGCTAATAAGGCACAGTGATCAGGAGAACACAGCTGGTGGATCCAGCCTGCAGGCTGAGCTCTGACACTTGCCGGCCATGTGAACATGGACAAGCTGCTTAACCTTGTTGTTCCTCTGTTTCCTCATTCAGGAAACACAGAAGATGCGAATGGCAGAGTCCCTCCTAGGGCTGTTTAGGAGGACGAGGGTGTCAGGTTCCCATGCCAGGCTGGGCAAGGAGGCCACTCACGTCCGTGGAGGGGCTCACTGTGCCAAGAGGTCAGGAGATAGAGACACTTCTGGGCAATCTTGGCTCAGCAACATCTCCTTGTCCTTCCCTGTCCCTGACACCAGATCTGATCTAGTTGGTTTATTATCTTTTCCAACAGAATCTAATCCAATGACTTTTGATTGTCCCCCATGGGGTTTTGGAAACCAGGCTCCACACTCACACATTCTCCTGGTCCACTTAGATGACTCATCTCTTCCTTTTGTGGGTGGATTTTGGTAACTAGAACATTCTCTCCTTGTCTTTTCCCCTTCTCCTCCCATTAGAGTGTAAGTTTGCTGAGGGCAGGAGTGTGACCCTCTTGTTCACAATTGAATCTACAGCGAGTGTCTACTTGGATTAGCTTGAGGTCATGATGCAAGTGAAAAGGGTTGGACTGGAATCCAGATCTCAGGGCTCCCAGGAAGATCTTCTCAGTCCCCTATCCCTCCCTTCCTTCATACACCGTGCCAGATGCCCAGTTTCCAGCAGGGAAAAGACAGACACTCACCCTCTGCCTTGATGGGTTTCTTTCCTCGCATGCCAGTGCCTCGTTGGTAGCCTCCTGTTAATCATTTTCAGCCTTCAGGTTTTTGTCCTGCTATTTCCTTCCCTGGAGCCGCCTCTTCCCTGCTCTATGTGCTGGCTCCTCCTGGGGAGCCTGTCCACACCTGCTTCCTGCCATGGCTGTTGTTCTGTTTCCCCTGCTCACTGCCCCGTCAGTCACAATCTGCTCACACAGGTTTGCTTGCTTGTTATCCACGCCCCTGCTAAGCTTAAAGCCTTGCAAGGGCAGCAACCCTGTAGTCATATTTACTGCGATGTCTACACGGACTCTGAGCTTGAAAACCACCTGGTATTGAATGTATGAAGGACTCTGCTTTCTAGTAGGTGAATGACTCTTTGTCAAAGGATTACATACACACACACACACACAAAAACAAACAACGATGCACTGAAGTAACTGCTGTGAAGGGAGCTTACAGTGTGCACAAGGGCACAACACGCCGGGGCTGACCTCTGCTGAGTCTTGCATGGAGGCACGCACAAGCCTGTGGGGTAGGAGCTGGCGTTGCTTCCTCAGAGAAGCATCCGATACCCCAGATCAGTGCAGGCCTCCCTGTCATGTGGCTTAACAGCTCCCTGTACTTTCCCTACAGCACTTATTGCGATGATACACATTTATACAATTAGTTTTATTTTCATTGTGCTGAAACATGCATAAAATTTGCCATTTGTGATGTTTGGTACATTCGCAATGTTGCTCAACCATCACCGCTATCTAGTTCCAGAAATTTTCATCATCTCAAAAGGAAACCCCATACACTTTAAATAGTCACTCCTTGTTCTCCACACTCTGGCAAACACTTACCTTTCTGTCTCTATGATTTGCCTGTTCTGGATATTTCATATGAATAGGATGCAATTAGTTAAAAATTTTTCCCCCCACAGCCATACAAAAGAATGAAATCACATCTGCGGCAACATGGATGGAGCTGGAGGCCATTATCCTAAGTGAAATGGCTCAGAAACAGAAAATCAAATACCGTGTGTTCTCACCTATAAGTGGGAGCTAAACAATAGCTACTCATGGACATAAAGAGGGAAATAATAGACATTGGTGACTCCAAAATCCAGAAGGGTGGGAGGAAGGTGAGGGTTGAAAAATTACCTATTGGATGCAATGTTTACTGTTTGGGTGATGGGTTCGCTAGAAGCCCAGCATCACCATTACACAATGTATCCATGTAACAAACCTGCACATGTGCCCCCTGAAACTATAAAAAACAAAAGCCAGTGGGGGAAAATATTTTTTTCCTTTCTTTTCATCTCCCTCAGGGTAAGAATTGTAGAATTTGTGTCTGTCTGACTTACCTTCACCCTCTCCTGGCACAGAGGCTGGCATGTGCTTTATGCCCCCCAAACAGTGGTGGCGTGATGGAAGAACATTTTCTCATTGCACGTCTGCAAGCTCACTGGATGAAAACTGTGTAACTTATAGGATACAGGAGTCAGGGTGCTCAGGTACAGTTCCTCCAAATGCCTCTTGCTAGATCAAGTATTACCTTAGTCTTGTTATTTAACACCTTGGCACATCAATTTCCTCATCAATGAATTGGGGAGAGTGGTAATGCCTGCCTCCTTCCGGTAACACAAGAACAACTGACACTCTATCTGCACAAGTGCCTGTTGCAGCAGCTGGCCCAGAGCAGGTTCTCAGGATCACTAGCTGTTGTTATTTTCCTTGTGCTTTTCAACCCCAAGTTCTGGGCTGGGTCATACACAGAGTCCATGGCAAATACATGTTAGTTTGAATGATGCCTAAAAGGGTTTAAAAATTAGGCAGGTGGACGCCTAGGTCAAAACTGTAGAGAGTTCAGTTGGGATGATGACAGAGAAGAGACCTCTCCCAAGAGCTTTTGTTAAGGTGTGCTGCAGCACCAATATCTCAGAGACTTACAACACTGAGAGTGTGTTTGGCTCACTTCGTAGGTCCCCATGGGCCAACTGTGGCTCAGCTCCATAGGCTTTTTATTCTGAGATCCAGGCTGAGGAAGCAGCTCTCATCTGGGCTGTGCTGCTCCTGTGGCATGGCAGAGGGGAGTAACAGGGTTGGCTCCAAGGCTCCTGCTCCCGTGTTGCATACATCACTACTGCTTATATCCTGAGGCCACACCAATCACAGCCAAGCCAAGGAGGGCAGCCACAGCGACCTCTTCCAGGCAGTGCAGCAATGACTGCGAATAATTATACACAACCATGCTGTGGTCTCAGAGCTTTAGTTATGTTTTCGGCATCTTCTGATGCATCCCTCTAGCTGGCTCACTCCAACTCTCTACCCACAAGTTAGAACCATCACCCTAAGAGTTTTGAGAGGGTTGTCAGCTAGCAGTAGCTGCTATGTGGTCTGTGAGGCTCCCTTGCTCTGCAGATTCTGTCCATAGATGGAAAGCTTTGAAACTTCCCTTGTGGCAGTATTATTTATGGTAATGGAAAACTGGGAAGAACCTAAATATCCAGCAATAGGGGAATGGGAATAAATGGTGGTTTGTTCACACAAATGGTGTTCTGTACCACCATCAAAATAAATAAGTGACAGTGAAGTTTTAAATTGGAGGAATCTCCAAAACATAAATAGTGAGTGGAAAAAGCAGATGTGGGATGATTCCATGTGAAAATATGCAGAGTATTGGAAACCATCTGGCAGTTCCTCAAAATAAGTTACTATATCACCAAGTGATTCTACTCCTAGTCCATATATAACCAAGAGAACTGAAAATGTCTTTCTGTATAAAAACTTACACATGAATATTCATAGCAGCATCATTCATAATAGCTGAAAAGTAGAAGCAATCTAAATGTCCATCAACCGATGACTGGAAAAAGTGGTATATCCGCCAAATGGAATATTATTTGGCCATAAAAAAGAATGAAGTGCTGATACACGCCACAACATGGATGAACCTTGAAAGCATTATGCTACATGAAAAAAGTGAGTCACAAAAATCTCATATTTAATGATTCTGCTTATATAAAAAGCTCATTAGTCATGTGCACTGACTCATGCCTGTTGCAGTTTAGGAGGCCAAGTCAGAAGAATTGCTCGAGTCTAGGAGTTCAAGACCAGCCTGGGCAACAAAGTGACATCCTGTATCTATAAAAAAGTAAAAAAATTAGCTGTGTGTGGTGGCTTATGCTTGTGGTCGCAGCTACTCAGGAGGCTGAGGTGGGAGGATTACTTGAACCAAGGAGATTGAGGCTGCATTTAGCTATAATCACTCCACTGTACTCCAGCCTGGGCAGCAGAGTAAGACCTTGCCTGAAAAACAAAAGAAATCCATTATAGGCCAATCTATGGAGACAAAAATTATATTAGTGACTGCCAAGAGCTAGGGAGAGGGGAGAATGAGGAATGATTGCTTAAATGGCATGAGGTTCCTTCTGAGCTGATAAAAATATTCTGGATCTAGATAGTGGTGATAGTTGCACAATACTGTTTATGTACTAAACGCCACTGAATTACACACTTTAGAATGGTTATGCCTGGATGTGCTGGCTCACATCTGAAACCCCATCACTTTGGGAGGTGGGCAAATCACTTGAGTCCAAGAGTTTGAGACCAGCCTTGGCAACATGGTGAAACCCCGTACGTACAAAATTTACAAAAACTAGCTGAGCGTGGTGGCATGCACCTGTAGTCCCAGCTACTTAGGAGGCTGAGGTGGGAGGATCACCTGAGCCCTGGAGGTTGAGGCTGCAGTGAGCCGAGATTGTGCCACTGCACTCCAGCCTGGGTAACAGAGAGAGACCCTATAATGTTAAATTTTATCATGTTATGTGTGCTTTACCACAGCAGGGAAAAATAAACAGGACAACACATATATAGCGTGTATGAAAACCCACAGGGAGGAACTGCATATACCTATATCAGATTATTGGTATATAACAGAATATTAGTTATCTCTGGAGAAGGAGAAAAGGGGCTGGGAGGATGGAAGAGTGGTGAAGGAATTTCCAGCATACTATACCTGTGACATTTTATTGCTTTAAAATGGTTTTGAGGGCATTTTGTCAAAATGGCAAAATGTCAACATTGATTAAATCTGGGTTAGTGTGGGAGTATTTGTTGTATGATTCTCTGCATTTTTCTGAATGTTTGAAATATATCATAATTGGAAGAAAGCCCAGCAGCTTGGAAAGCCCTGTGTCTGGACAGCTGAAAGTGTGCCTGTGTCTTCTACCCCACGGCACTCTGGGAGCAGGTGACTTAGGGAACAGGGAACATTAGATTTCATTGTGTTGTTGCCTGGCTGCATCCCATTATTTTAGATTCTATTGAAATTAATGATGCAGGGACCTTATTTTTTTCCACCCAGGCCTGGAAATTTAACTCTGATCAATGAATTTCATCTTCCGGAGGCATAGTGATGGGCTGGGTGTTTTCATCTCAGATAATTGCTTTTTTTCCTTTTGTTTGGTGAAAGAATTTTCCTTTCAGGCCCAAACTATTCAAAAATAAGGCAGTAAACTTGTTTTCTCAGTTTGCGATTTTTAAAATGAGTTATTCCATCATCATGATAAGCAATTCTCCAATCTATAAAACCTCTCAGAAATGATGAAGTGGGAGAGAGAGGAAGCTTGGCTGCTAATTTTAGATGTTACTGATTATGTCGCTTGAACAAACAAATTCTGACAGTGTCTCTGGGGATGAGGCAGGAGGCGGTGGCGAGTTGTTTTTCCTCAGTAAGATTTAATACCTTTCTGGGTCCTGTTCTTTTTTGCTGTAAAACAGAATGATTACCCTTGTTGTTTCCCGAATACCTATGCAATGAAGTTACCAATCATTTTAACAAAATATAGCCAAACTTTATATATCCAGCAACAAGCATAGTATCCCTGGGATCACCATTGTTCAAACCTTTTCTGAAGGTCCCTTCAAGGTTATGTTGTCCAACAAACTCGTTTTACAGATGAGAAAACTGAGGCCCAGTTTGGCAACAAGATTTGCCCACGATCCTGAAGTCTGTTTTCTGTTTCAAAGCCAAATCTCTTTATGATCTACTCACTAATCTACTGCACTCACCAATTGTGGATTCTGATGCCTTTTGTCTGCTAAAATCAAACTGTTCTTTCCAAAGGTATAGATTCCCCATTAAAAGTTTCCCCTTGGGAAAATCATGCTGTGAAAAAACTCTGCATGTTGGAGTCAGAAAGCCTGGTTAAAATACCTGCATTTTCTGAGAACCTGTATGATTTTGGGCCAGTCATATCTCTTGCATGATTATCAGTTTCCTTCTATATAAATTAGGCTAAGGATCCCCAAATTGAAGGGTTGTTGTGAGACAACAGAGGTTTCCTGTGTTGGAGAAACTTGGAGTCAAACAAAGGGGTCCAGCAGGTAGTACCTGGGCATGAGCAAAATTTCAAATGGCAGTGGCCAGGCGGAGTGTCAATCCAGAAATCTTCAGAAAATCTTCATGATTTATGAAGGAACACTAGGGAAAGACACAGCAGACAGTAAAACCCAGATGATGTCAACCAGGCCTCAAAGTTCCTTTCCTTGACAGGGGTCACTTTCTTGTTCAATTTCTGGCTGTTGGCAGGATGATTTCGGAAAGAAAGAGCTTGTGTTAAAGGATATAAAATTACAATGAGATAGGAGGAGTAAGTTCTAGTATCCTATAACACTGTAGGGTGACAATAGTTAACAATAATATATTACATAGTATATTAGTCTGTTTTCATGCTGCTGATAAAGACATACCCAAGACTGGGTAATTTATAAAGAAAAATATTGAGTGGACTCACAGTTCCTCATGACTGGGGAGGCCTCAAAGTCATGGTGGAAGGTGAGAGGCACGTCTTACATGGCAGCAGACAAGACAGAAAGAAAACCAAGTGAAAGGGGAAACCCCTTATAAAATCATTAGATCTTGTGAGGCTTATTCACTATCATGAGAACAGAATGGGGGAAACTGCCTCCATGATTCAATTATCTCCCACTGGGTCTCTCCCACAACACGTGGGAATTATGGGAGCTATAATTTAAGAAGAGATTTGGGTAGGGACACAGCCAAACGGCATCATATAGTTTCAAATTGCTAGGAGGAAGATACTGAATGTTCCCAACACAAAGAAATGATGAATGCTTGAGTTGATGCATACGCTAATTACCCTAATCTGTTCACTATACATTATATGTATCAAAGCATTACTATGTATCTTGTAAACAGGTACAATTATTATAGGTCAATTAAAATAATTAAATTTAAAAATGGTACCTGGAGTTTTATTTTCTTGAGATAAGGAGAGACTGAAGAGGGAGACCATATATTTCAAAAGGATGTTTTGAAAGCTGACCCAGGATGAACACTCTTGCCTTCCAAATTTCAGATCAGAGCAACTTTCGTGGCATCACCTGCTTCCACCAACTCTGCACCAGGAAAAATCAGATCAGCTACTTACTCAACAGGACCTCTGACATTGTTTCCTGTGGATAGAGCCCCCTGAGGTCTTCACTGCAATAGAGATTGGAACCACTGAGAATGAATCTGGGTCCTGGTAAGAACACTCCTTTGGTGCCCCCAGCAAGGAGCCCCACTAAAAATCTTTGTATGTGATTCATAGTCCTTGTCATAGAATGGTGCCCTGCAACCTCTTTTCTATTGCTGCATAGAGTCCTGGTTTTCTCTGCTGGCTTCCCCATTCTCTGGGAGGCTCTGAGTAGGGAGGAAGATCAAGAAGAAGGTGGCAGTTTTGATGCCCTGTTTCCTTCTCTCTCACCCTGCAACCCCTCAACCTCCCACACCTACCTGTGACCTCACTTTTCCATTAATTGATGTATGTCCAGCCTCATAGACTGAGAATCCATGGCCCGGGTCCTCTCCTAGTCCTTGTTAGTATCTATTTTACATGTCAATGAAGCATATTCTATTGACAGTGCTATTTCTCTCTCTCTCTCTTTTTTTTTTTTCCAAACAAGTTCTTCAGTATTACCACATTGTACCCTTGTCAATGAACAATGAGAACACATGGACACAGGGAGGGGAATATCACACACCGGGGCCTGTCATGGGGTGGGGGGCAATGGGAGGGAGAGCATTAGGACAAATACCTAATGCATGCTGGGCTTAAAACCTAGATGACGGTTTAATAGGTGCAGCAAACCACCATGACCCATGTATGTCTATGTAACAAACCTTCATGTTCTACACATGTAGCCCAGAACTTAAAGTAAAATAAAAATAAATTAGTTAAGTCCACATCTCTTATCTGCACTTCTGAAATCTGTGAAGCTTCATAAACCAGTTCTTCTGCTGAGAAGGCTCTTTTTCCTAACCTTACCTGAACAGATATGAGGCTATTTGTATTCTTTATTGATCCCACTTGTGATGACTGTGTATCTGTTTTGCTGCTGCTACTAGTGTCTTTGATGTATTGCCCTAGACTCTGCTGGGTATGATATACAATAGAATATAAGCAACAAATAGATTTTCTAAAATTGGGAACATTTTGATTTCCAAAATACATTAGGCCCTAAAGGTTTTAGATAAAAGATTGTGTACCTATATAATGTGCCGCACAAGCTGCTTGGCTGTTCTCTTGTTGCCGTGTGTTTGCGATTTTTAAAAAACACTACTCTATCATACAAAGATATAAAGTTACTCCTCACCAGTCCCTCCTTCCTTTGGGATTATTTCCTTGGGTACACTCCTCAGAACTAAATCATTTTATCATAGAGCAGGAGCAGTTTTATAGACTGTGTGTCTGGGGCCAGGTTAGGTTCCCAGAACTGTTAAGTTTGTGAGCACCAACCACACCTGCTCACCTTCTCCTCACTCCAGGGAGGGAGATTTGTGTAAGATACTATCTTGTTCACATGAGGCTGTGAAAGTGAGCAAGCTGTGGGACTCCATATAAATAATCAGTTACCCTGTGAATGTCTGCTTGGATTTCCTCAATTGGTCTCCTCAATTCTGTTGACTGGCTGAGGCCTAGGCTTTCTAGGGGGTGTCCATCTACTCATCATCCATCCATGCTTCCATCTTTTCACCTGCCCATCCATCCATCCATCCATCCATCCATCCATCCATCATCCATTCACCATTCTACCATCCATTGATCCACCCATCCACCCACCCATCCATCCATCCATCCATCCATCCATCCATCCATCATCCATTAACCATTCTACCATCCACTGATCCATCGATCCATCCATCCATCCATCCATCCATCCTTCCTCCATTCACCCTTCTACCACCCATCGATCCACTCATCCATCCATTCATCCATCCATCCATCCATCCATCCATCCATCCGTCCATCCAGTTATCCATCTAGCCATCCTTCCTTCATGGGATATTTGTTGAGATTCTATCCCTTATCCAGGAACCAGGAAGAAAGCAGCAGGCAAGACAGACAAAGTCCTTGCTCTCATGGAGCCTATGATACAATAGGCATGTGGAAGGGGAGGTGGACAATAAACAACAAATAAATAAACAAGATGATGTCAGATAGGATTAAATATAATAAAAGTAAAATGAAGCGGGGTGTAGTGGCTCATGCCTGTAATCCCAGCACTTTGGGAGGCCAAGGCGGGCAGATTGCTTGAGCTGAGGAGTTTGAGGCCAGCCTGGGCAACATGGAGAAACCCTGTTTCTATAAAAAAGTACAAAAAATTAGCCAGGCATGGTAGCATGTGCCAGTTACTTGGTGGAGCTGAGGTGGGAGGATCACTTGAGCCTGGGAGGTAGAGGTTGCAGTGGGCGGAGATTGCACCACTGCACTCCAGCCTAGGCTACAGAGTGAGACCTTGTCTTAAAAAGAAAAAAAAAGAAAAAGAAAAAGAAAAAAACGAGGTGATAGGATTAGGGGAAGCCTGTCTAATCTGATTTAAAAAGAAGTACCTTAAGGACCTAAGAATAAAGGCTATAAACTTAATAAACGAAGAAAGTAATCCACAAGGCTACTCTGTGTTCATTCTTCAAAAGTCACATGACAGAAGGTAAAGACTCTAATAGCCCCAGACACCAGCAATGATGTGTCAATACTCACAAGGCGTGGTTTGAGCTAACATCCATGCCAGGTCCATCAAGACTAGTATATTTCCACTAGTTTGTACAGGGAAATGAAGGAAGGCTTTTTGAGGAGATGGTGCTTGATATGAGGCCTGGATGGCAAGAAGGAAACCATTATTCAAAGATCTTGGGGGAGACGCCTCCAAGCAGAAGGAATAGCAAGTGTAAAGGCCTTGAGTGGGAAGGAGCTGGCATTTTGAAGGAAGACGTGGGGGCAATTTCTCCCCTCCCTCAGCCCCTTGGAAACCATCATTTTACTCTTTGATTCTAGGAGTTGACTATTTTAGATACTTTGTGTAAGTGGAATCAGGAAACATTTGTCTTTCTTTTTTTAAAGATAACATTGTTGAGATGTAATTGGCGCATAAGACCTGCAACATACGGATGTGCACAATTTGGAGAGTTCGGGCATAGGCACACACCTGTGCTCTCATCACCACAATCAAGGTCATAGACATATCCAACATCTCCCAATTGGATAGTGTAGATATAAAACAATTTCATTATAATGCAAAATTTTCTTAGACCATGCTGGTCCAATTTGAAATACAAGCAGGCCTATCATTTTCCAGGGAGGGGCTTCCTTTGGTGACTGTTAGAGGTTGAATTGTGTACCTCCAAAACTCATATTGAAATCCTAACCCCCAGTACTTCAGAATGTAACTATTCTGAGGTAATTAAGATTAAATAAGGTCACTAGGGTGGGCTGTAGTCCAATATACTTGTCCTCCTTCTAAGAAGAGGAAATTAGGATTTAGGCTCACATAGACCATGTGAGACAGTGAGAAACTGATCATCTGCAAGTCAAGGAGAGAGGCCTTCAGACACCTTGTTCTTGGACCTCCAGTCTCCAGCACTGTGAGAAAATACATTTCTGTTGTTTAAGCCACCCAGTCTGTGGCACTTTGTTACGGCAGCCTGAGCAGAAAAAAACAGTGATTTTATTCTTCGATCTGCTTATAACACAGGAGAATGCCTTGAACTCTTTGGGAATTCAATCCTGTTCAGTCTTGGCCTGTGGAAATATACTAGTCTTTTTTTTTTTTTTTTTTTTTTTTTTTGAGACAGAGTCTCCCTCTGTAGCCCAGGCTGGAGTGCAGTGGCGCCATCTCGGCTCACTGCAAGCTCCGCCTCCCGGGTTCAGGCCATTCTCCTGCCTCAGCCTCCTAAGTAGCTGGAACTACAGGCGCCCGCCACCACGCCCGGCTAATTTTTTGTATTTTTAGTAGAGACGGGGTTTCACTGTGGTCTCGATCTCCTGACCTCGTGATCCGCCCACCTCGGCCTCCCAAAGTGCTGGGATTACAAGCGTGAGCCACCGCGCCCGGCCGGAAACACACTCGTCTTAATAGCCTTGGCATGGATGTTAGCTCAAGCCACACCTTCTGAGTGCTGATGCATCATCGCTGGTGTCCAGAGCTATTACAGGCTTCACCCCTCTGTCACGTGACTTCTGAAGTATGAACACAGAGTAGCCTTTGTGGATTGCTTTATTCCTGTAATTAAGTTTAGAGCCTTTAATCTTAGGTCCTTAATGTGTTTCTTTTTAAATTAGTAAACAAGTAACTAATAGACATAAGAAAAAAATTCCATACAGCTCAGGAAAAGCAGGGGAAACTAAATTCTTAAGACAATAACAGTACAGGGTCAGGAGCAAGGAAACCAAATTCCTAGTTCAACATTGAATAGCCTGGATTTAAAAAATGTTATATAATATTTTTATATGTAAGATAATGTTATATAACGATAGTTACAGTATGACTGTGACATTATTACATATATTATGGAATTATAGTTTCTGTATATGTATGCATGTGTATATCTACAAGTGTAGATATATAGTACTGTGGTTTCTCTTTGTCCTCAGTCTTGCTTTTCAAAAGTTCAGTTACCTGCCGGGCACGGTGGCTCATGCCTGTAATCCCAGCATTTTGGGAGGCTGAGGCGGGTAGATCATGAGGTCAGGAGATCGAGACCATCCTGGCTAATACGGTGAAACCCAGTCTCTACTAAGAAAAAATCCAAAAAAAAAAAAAAAAAAAAAAAGTAGCCGGACGTGGTGGCGGGCGCCTGTGGTCCCAGTTATTTGGGAGGTTGAGGCAGGAGAATGGCATGAACCCAGGAGGCGGAGCTTGCAGTGAGCCGAGTGTGCCACTGCACTCCAGCCTGGGCGACAGAGAGAGACTCCATCTTGAAAAAAAAAAAAAAAAAGTTCAGTTATCTGCAGTCTACTGCAGTCTGAAAATATTGAATGGAAAATTCCAGAAATAAATTCCAGAAATAAATTATTCCTAAGTTTTAAATTGTGCATCATTCTGAGCGATGAAATCTTGTGCCATCCTGCTCTGTTCCCCCTGGGACATGACTCATCCCTTTGTCCACCATATCCACCCTGTATACATTCCCTGGCCGTTAGTCACTTAGTAGCTGTTTCAAGTTATCTGAAAACCTGTCTTGGTATTGCAGTGTGGGTGTTCAAGTGACCCTCATTTTCAAAGTGCAAGAGTAGTGATGCTGGCATGTTGTTATAATTGTTCTATTTCATTATTAGTTGTTAATCTCTGTGCCTAATTTATAAATTAAACATCCTAGGGATGTATGTATTGAAAAAGCTATACCATAGTATATATAGAGTTTGGTACTGTCTGTAGTTTCAGGCATCCACTGGGGTTCTTGGAATGTATCCCCTAGGACTACTTTAAATTATGAAGAATCATATTTAAATGGATAAACCTACTGCTCACAGTGAACTTTTCTAATACTGTTGAATTGATCTACGTGCTGCTCCTAATCCCATTCCTTCACCTGTCTTTCAGCAGTAAGTTCTACCCTGACATTTAAAAAAATAATTTCTTTCTCTTTTCTTTTCCTTTTTTTTTTTTTTTTTTTTTTTGAGACAGTTTCACTCTTGTTGTCCAAGCTGGAGCGCAGTGGCATGATCTTGGCTCACTGCAACCTCCACCTGCTGAGTTCAAGCGATTCTCCTGCCTCAGCCTCCCAAGTAGCTGGGATTATAGGCACCCGCCATCACGCCTGGCTAATTTTTGTACTTTTTAGTAGAGACGGGATTTTGCCATGTTGGCCAGGCTGGTCTCAAACTCCTGACCTCAGGTGATCTGCCCACCTCGGCCCCCCAAAGTGCTGGGATTACAGGTGTGAGCCACAGCACCCAGCCTTCTTTG
Organism: Macaca thibetana thibetana; assembly: GCF_024542745.1. Lineage (NCBI taxonomy): Eukaryota > Metazoa > Chordata > Mammalia > Primates > Cercopithecidae > Macaca > Macaca thibetana. Next base: position 25,100,451 of record NC_065592.1, on the reverse strand, counting down.
TTTTTTAACAATAGGGCTTCAGTACTTCTCTGGGTACCCCCTAAACATGATCTAGTTTAGGATTGTTTGTGTTTTAACTTTCTAAAAGTGGTATCATGCTTACATGTAGTACTCCATGAGCTGGTTCTTTTCGTTCAATATTATGCTTCTAGGATTTATTCATGCTGCTTGGAGCTATAATTTCATTTTCTTCACTGTATAGTGTTCCATTGCATAAATACATAATTTAGGGCCAGGTGTGGTGGCTCATGTCTGTAATCTCAGCACTTTGGGAGGCCAAGGGGCGTGGATCACAAGGTCAAGAGATTGAGACCATCCTGGCCAACATGGTGAAACCCTGTCTCTACTAAAAATACAAAGATTAGCTGGGTGTGGTGGCGGGTGCCTGTAGTCCCAGCTATTAGGGAGGCGGAGGCAGGAGAATCGCTTGAACCCAGGAGGCGGAGGTTGCAGTGAGCTGAGATTGCACCACTGCATTCCAGCCTGGGCAACAGAGCAAGACTGTGTCTCAAAAAAAAAAAAAAAAAAAAAAAAAAAAAAAAAAAAAAACCAACAAAAAACAAAACCATAACTTATTTATTATCTGTTGGTAGATGGTTGGGTTCCTTGCAGTTGTCTATGTTATAAACAATGTTGTTTTTAACATTCTTTTACATGTCTCCTATTGTATATTACAGTAGCTTCTCTTAGTTATGTACCTATAATGCTTTTATAATTAAAAAATTTTGAAGGATATTACAAATGTAAAATATGCTTGAAAATAATTCTCTATTTGACTAAAATTAAACAAATAAATATTTTTTTTGTCTGAAACAATCTAGTCATAGAACATTCCAGAAAGCTGATCTTTTATTGTATCATTAACAATTCCTGTAGCTTATCTCATTTCTTATGATAAATAAAGGTAGTTCAGAATCTTTAACTCAGTAGCTTTCATTGAAGTATCTTTAAAAGCTCATATGTGAGTTGTTGTAATCTTCCTTTTATTTTTATGTCTATATCCTGATATCTGGACTAGATCATAAACAATGTGAAGGTATATAATGAAGATATATTGCTTCCATTTACGGGGAAGGAAATTGAGACTCAGTGAAATTGAGTAATTTGCCCAAGCCACAAAACAGAGCTGGGAATCAGTCCAAAACCCATGGATGTCTTGCTATGGGATGCTGTGGGTCACAGATGTTTGTCTCCTTCTCCCCCAACGTCTGCTCTCACCTCTTACTACTGGGGTTGGCACAAGAGAAAAGGAACCCTCTGTATTTGGCAGGCTGGTTGTCTACTAATTGCTGTCATTTCTTAAATGCCTGCTATGTGCTTCCCAGACACAGTGATAAAAACTCTAGCTGAGGCTGAGTTAATCCTCATAGCAACAATATGATGCTGATGTTATTCTCTACATTTCTCAAGTTTAGGGGAATGAGGCCCAGAGTGAATAACATTCAAGATCGCACAGGTAGAAGAGACAGCAGAGTTGGGTCTCTAATCCAGGTCTGTCTTACTCCCAAGTCTTTATTCTTTCTAAAAATATCACATCGCTTTCAGAAGGAGAAAAAACCAAATGTGCTCCCAATGTGGTGTTACTTCCCATCAGGCTCTGATTAAGTATCTGAGCCTATGTTGCTAGAAGGAGGCAGAGTGACACAAAAATGTTTAGAACGATGATGAAAACTTAATTTAGAATTGCCTCTGGGGGAATACCACCCAGGGCTCAAACCCAAACAGAACCTTTGGAGTGATTTTTGACTTGATACCCGAAGTCCTAGTCCCTGCTGGGATTTAACTAGGATGATAAGGAAGTTGGTCTGCATCCACACAGATAATTGATGATCTTCAGAGTGGGGTTGGGTTTAAAAGCATGGACTCTGAAGTTGGGTGGACTTGAGTTCAACTCTCACTCTTCCACTTATGAGTTGTGTGATCTTGGATAAGTTACTTAACCTCTCTGAGCCTAAGATTTTCCATCTTTGGAGTGCCAATAATTAACAGTGACATCTTTATAGTTTTTGTGGTGGTTGATTTAACTCATGCAAACCTCATAAAATAATGCTACTATCAGCTATTATTAGTATTGAGTGATAATAGTAAAGAGACAGAGCATTGAATCAGGCTAAGCTTCAGGGATTCATCAAGAAATGAGAGGAATGGCCAGGTTATTCCACTATGGGTGATTAAAAATCTGTACATTTGTGATGCTTTGTGATCTTTGGACAAAGTCCACTAGATCAGTGGTCCCTAACCTTTTTGGCATCGGGGACCGGTTTTGTGGCAGACAATTTTTCCACAGACAAGGTTGGGGGGATGGTTTCGGGATGAAACTGCTCCATTTGAGATTATCAGGCATTAGATTCTCATAAAGAGTGCACAACCTAGATCCCTCTGATGTGCAGTTCACAATAAGGTTTGTGCTCCTATGAGAATCTAATGCTGCTGCCGATCTGACAGGAGGGGGAGCTCAGGTGGTAATGCTCGCCCCCCTCCTGCTGTGTGACCTGGTTCCTAACAGGCCACAGACCAGTACCATTCCACTGCCTGGAGGCTGCAAGGCTAGCAGTGCCTACGTGATGGCCCTCTACTATCAACGAGAATGCTAGGCCAGGCAGAGAGTGGGAGGACAAGTGACTCACTCAAGGTCTCTCTTGCTTTTTCTTTCCCTCCCTTCCTTCCTGCCTTCCCTCCCTTCCCTCGCCTTCCCTCCCCTCTCCTCCCCTCCCCTCCCTTCCCTCCCTTCCTCCTTCCTGCCTCCCCTCCCCTCCCTCCCTCCCTCTTTCCTTCCCTCCCTCCCTCCCTTCCTCCTTCCTTCCTTCCTTTTCTATCCCTCCTTCCTTTCTTTTCTTTTTTTCAATTGGCAAATAATAATTGTATCTGTTTAAGAGGTATAATGTGATGGTTACATATATATATGTCATAAAATATTAAATCAAACTAATTAACATATCCATTACCTCACCTACTTATCACTTTTTTCCCCACCTGCTTTCTGGGGACAGAACTCGGGGTGGCTTATCTGAATCCTACTTTGGTTGAAGTTTTCCCTCTGTGTGTGTCTGTGCGTGTGTGTGTGTGTGTTTTAGTTTCCGAAGGGACTTAGAAAATAAATACTTCCAAAAATCCCATTAAAGAGGACATTTCCTCTCCATTGCAAAGACCCAAAATGACTGCTTCTTTTGGAATTTATTAAAATGGTGAATTGGAACTGCTTGAGTGTGGGTTCTTATGGAAATCATGCGTGGGGTGGCAACTGTGTTGGCATGAGGAGGATTTGCTTTGAAGCCCTCTGAACTGTTCTAGCTTCAAGGATAATCACCTGTGGCAGAGATTGGTGTTTAAAATAAAGGGTCTTTCTCTAACTTGTGTAGAAATCAGGTATTCTGTTGTTCTTTTTTCTTAGAATTATCCAGTTATGCTTACTAGTGTTATCTTTTTCTTTTCTTTTCTTTTTTTTTGTAATAGAGACACAGTCTCACTCACTCTGTCGCCCAGGCTGGAGTGCAGTAGTGTGATCTCGGCTCACTGCAACCTCTGCCTTCCGGGTTCAAGCCATTCTCCTGCTTCAGCCTCGTGAGTAGCTGGCATTACAGGCGCGCCACCACCACGCCCAGCTAAGTTTTGTAGTTTTAGTAGAGCCGGGGTTACACCATGTTGACCAGGATGGTCTTGATCTCTTGACTTTGATCAAGTCATCTGCCTGCCTCAGCCTCCCAAAGTGTTAGGATTACAGGCGTGAGCCACTGGACCCGGCCTAGAAGTGTTTTCTTTCCACGTTTCCAAGGGGTTGCCATAGTTATAGCTTGGGTTGTCTGTATCAAAAGCAAAACATTAACATGGTATGTTTTAAAGAGAAGTAACATAACTTTTCAACAACATAACTGGGTGGGGAAATTACCCAATCTTGGGCAGAATCCAGTTAACATGCTGCTGCTGACGGCATGGCTGAGCTGGGTCAATGGCTCAGGGATGTAGGGAGATGAACCACAAACATGAAGGTTTGGTGTTTCATGGCAGAGAGAAGGACCTCGGCCCTGGAGGTGGGTGGAGGGTTTGAGGTTTGGCCCTGGTTCTGACAGTTGTCCTTGGTGTGACCTTAGGCAAGTCACTCTCACTCTTGGGTCTTTCACTGTCCCATCAGTAAATGAGGATGTTAGACTAAATGGTGTCAAAGATCTCTTTCACTTCTGAAATTCCACGATTCTATGAGTTCTGTTTTTGTAGCCTTGCAGGCCGTTTGAAAACCATAGCCTTTCCATTTAAGCCCACCAGAGGGCGATATTCCCCACATGTTGGTCCTGCCCCGGTCCAAGAGACCTAATCACTACGTTAAGTGCCCTGGAAGAGGAAGCCATGACTCAATCCCTGCTTCTAGGGAAAAGAGATGAAGTGGACACTATTTAAGTTGCTTCTTGTATCTACGATTGACCTGGGCTCTTCACGTACATTTTCTCTTTGATTTCGCGTCAGTTCCCCGGGCCATATGCTAGCTTCTTATTTCACAGGGAGCCAAGACTCAAGAAATTGAAAGGACTTACCTTGGACTAGGTGGGTTTCCAGTGGTGGGCTCAAGACCTTACCTCTCCATCTGTGACTTGTCCCTCTGGGCCTGTTCCAGTGGATCTCGAGAGGCTGCCTCTGTTTCTGAGGGGCTCCTCCTGAACTGATAAGACAATTTACGCATTAATTGATTAAGTCATAATACGAAAGCATGTTAGAATCAGGGCTAGGAGCTGCACTGCACGGATAGACAAACAGACAAACACTTCTTTCCAATGAAGCTCTTCTTTTGGGATTTGGATTAAATGATCTGTTAAATGTGAACTTCCATAGGAACTACAATGGTCCTGATTCTACATTGCAGACAGTGGAATCCACTCTGGCTCATTTAAGTAGCAAAGGAATTTTTGAAAGGGTATTAGGAAACTCTCAGAATCTCCAGGAGAGGCAAAGAATGAGAATCTGAAATTGTGTAGCCAGAAACCATGACTAATTCCAATGTGGGGGCTTTTCTAGAAAAAAACCCACTCCTACAGCTGCTTGGCACCTCAGATGTTCGGAATTGGGCACCACCATACAGTGGGCTTTGTGCTGGGCATGTATCTTATTTAATCCTATGGGAGGGGTATTGTTATCGCTAATTTACACGTAAGGAATGCAGGCTTGGGGAGTTTAATGACTTGCTCAATGAAACCCAGCTCTCTCTGACTTCAAAGTCTGGGCTCCCACAGAACAAGAGAATATGGACTTTGGGCTGGAACTAGGAACCACCACTAGTCCTCAAAGGGCAAATTCAAGGGAGGAGGGACTTTCTCTGTGTTTCTTACTGCCTTTGTAACTCTTTTATGGTCTAGTAATTTGGAAGAAGAGGAGCACAAAGGAATGTTAAATTCTAATTTTCTATTATTATTTTTTTGCCTCTGGTTCTTCTGATCAGCAGAAATAGCTGCAAAGGAAGGGAGTCTTTCCCATCTGGTGCTTTATGGGCATTACTTGGATTTCTCTTTGAATAAAAAATTGTTGGACTTGGAAGAGACCATGACATAGATTTATTCAATCTTGTTAGTTTATGAACTGGGAAACTGATTAGAAAACTACTTGCTCAAAGTCATATAATGTAATAAGATAATAGCTTTCATGCATTCAACAAATGTTCAATGAGTTGCCTACTACTTGCCAGGCAATGGACACAGTGTAAGACTGACAACTTCCCTGTTGCAATGAAGCTTTATATAAACAGAGATCCTAGAGGTAGCTTCACTTGTAGTTTTCCAACCTTAAAATAATCTGAAACAAAAATACTTTTGGCTCTTGGCTAGCCACATGTAGGAGAATGAAACTGGATCCTCACCTCTCATCTTAAACAAAAATCAACTCAAGATGGATTAAGGACTTAAACCTAAGACCTGGAACTATAAAAATTCTAAAAGATAACGTTGGAAAAACCCTTCTAGACACTGGCTTAGGCAAGGATTTCATGACCGAGAACCGGAAAGCAAATGCAATAAAAACAAAGATAAATAGCTGGGGGCCTAATTAAACTAAAGAGCTTTTGCATGGCAAAAGGAACAGTCAGCAGACTAAACGGACAACCCACAGAATGGAGAAAATCTTCACAATCTGCACATCTGACAAAGGACTAATATCCAGAATCTACAACGAACTCAAATCAGTAAGAAAAAAACAGACAGTCCAATCAAAAAGTGGGCTAAGGACATGAATAGACAACTCTCAAGATATCCAAATGGCCAACACACATATGAAAAAATGCTCAGCATCACTAATGATCAGGGAAATGCAAATCAAAACCACAATGCGATACCACCTTACTCCTGCAAGAATGGCCATAATCAAAAATCAAAAAGCAGTAGATGTTGGCGCATGGATGCAGTGATCAGGGGATACTTCTACATTGTTGATGGGAATATAAGCTAGTACAGCCTTTATGAAAAACAGGAGATTCCTTAAAGAACTAAAAGTAGAACTACCATTTGATCCAGCAAACCCACTACTGGGTATCTACCCAGAGGAAAATAAGTCATTATTTGGAAAAGATACTTGCACATGCCTGTTTGTAGCAGCACAATTCACAATTGCAAAATCATGGAACCAACTCAAATGTCCATCAATCAACGAGTTGATAAAGAAACTGTGGTATATATAGATGATGGAATACTACTCAGCCATAAAAAGAAATGAAAAAAGGTCACTGCAAATGCAGTGAGATGAGACTGGAGACTATTATTCTAAGCAAAGTAACTCAGGAATGGAAAACCAAACATCGTATATTCTTACTGATATGTGGGAGCTAAGTTATGAGGACACAAAGGCATAAGAATGATACAATGGACTCTGAGGACTTAGGGGGAAGAGTGGGAGGGGGGTGAGGGATAAAAGACTACAAATATGGTGCAGTGTATACTGCCTGGGTGATGGGTACACCAAAATCTCACAGATCACCACTAAAGAATTTACTCATGTAACCAAATACCACCTGTTACCCCAAAAACTTATGGAAAAATGAAATAAAAAACAACATTTAAAATAAAAAATACTTTTGGCTCCTTTTCTTAATTTTTTAAAAATAATAAAAATAAAATGGCAATTTTATCCAATGGCAGATAAATAGAAAAAAGTTTATTAGTTATCAAAAAGTACAAACAAACCTTTTTTTCTTATCAAATTGCAAATATTTAGAAAAAAAGACTGCCCAATGATGATGAAAAAAATGTGGAATTCTGCTGTCTCATACACTATTGACATAAATATAAATTAGCTTTTGTGAAGGAAAAAATTTGCAATATGTATCTAAACATTCTTGATCCAGAATTTACTTCTTAGATTATCTCCTGGAAAAATAACTCTGAATGTGTTTGAAGATACATCAAATAAGGATCACAGTGTGATGTATAATAAATAACAAAATCTGGCAATAATCTAAATGTTCAACATCTGATTGATTATATAATGTATGCTACAGCCACTCTATTGGTCAGGATTAGATTTGGCCATGTATAACAGAAAATCCTAAATAACAGTAACTTAAACATAAATGGATTTGCCCTTCTTTGCCTAAACAAAATCTGGAGGTAGGTAGTTTGGGTCACAGAATTATCTAGAACTCAGGTTCCTTCTGTGTTTTCACTATTGCTATTCTTCATGCAGGGGTCAAGCTGTCTGCTAGAGGTTCACATTCAATATGGAAGAGAGGAATGGCAGTATGCACAGCTTATTGGTCAGAACTTGATAATATGTATCTGCAAACAGACTTGGAAAGGTGGATCTTTAGCTGGACACATCATTGCCTACAGCTTTGGCATAAGGAATAGAAATGGGCATTGGGTAGGCCTATGGTCTTCAAAAAACTTTGCTCACATGTTCCTGAAAAAAATTTTGAGTCTAGTTGCGGTGGCTCGTGAGTGTAATCCCAGCACTTTGGGAGGCCGAGGCGGGCGGATCACTTGAGGTCAGGACTTTGAGACCAGCCTGGCCAACATGGTGAAACCCTGTCTCTACTAAATATACAAAAATTAGCCAGGCATGGTGGCGTGCACCTGTAGTCCCAGCTACTACGGAGGCTGAGGTACGAGAGTTGCTTGAACCCGGGAGGCAGAGGTTGCAGTGAGCCCAAATCAAGCCACTGTACTCCAGCCTGGACGACGGAGCAAGACTGTCTCAAAAAAATTTTTTTTTTTTAAAATTATCTACCACTTTGTACTTCTTTAAAGTGTTCCTGATTTCAGGTGTACATGAATATGAAGAATACAATTTCTGGCCCATTGTAAATATTGACATAAAAAATAAAGCTGTTGTATCATCTCTTAGAATACATCCAGTGGAATGTAAATACCATTGTGATGTGATAGCCACCATCCTCCATCTAAAAAATAACTCAAACTGTTGGAAAATCTCTATTTTTCTTTTTTCTCATTCTACTTCTTCTACGGACTTTTTTTCTAATATGGTATATATTTTTCTGCTTGAAAGTTTTTTGGATTGACCACCTTGTACCTTTCAGCCACAACAATATATATAGAAATATAAATTTTAACTTCATGTGGCTTTAAGATTTTTTTTTTTTTTTCGAGATGGAGTCCTGCTATGTCGCCCAGGCTGGAGTGCAGTGGCGCGATCTCAGCTCACTGCAAGCTCCGCCCCCCGGGTTCACACCATTCTCTTGCCTCAGCCTCCCGAGTAGCATGGCTGGGACTACAGGCACCTGCCACCACGCCTGGCTAATTTTTTTTTGTATTTTTAGTAGAGACAGGGTTTCACCGCATTCACCAGGATGGTCTCAATCTCCTGACCTCATGATCCGCCCGCCTTGGCCTCCCAAAGTGCTGGGATTACAGGCATGAGCCACCGCGCCCGGCCTCTGGCTTTAACATTTTAAAAGTATTAAAATGTTTGTTTGGATTATCATTACAATTATTAATACCAGGCGGGGAGCAGTGGCCTATGCCTATAAATCCCAGCATTTTGGGAGGCTGAGTTGGGAGGATTGCTTGAGCTCAGAAGTTTGAGACCAGCCTGGGCAACACAGTGAGACCCTGTCTCTACAAGAAATTTTTAAAAAAATTAGCCAGGCATGGCAGTGCATGCCTGTGGTCCCAGCTGCTTGTGGGGCTGAGGTAGGAGAATTGCTTGAGCCTGGCAGATCAAGGCTGTGGTGAGCTATGTTTGTGCCACTGCACTCCAACTCCTGAAGGGCATGGTATCTGCATAAACTACTTGGTATTTTTTTTGGTATAGCAGATTTGTCTGTTCTCCTTTTGTCAACTTAGTCACTCTTTTTTGTTTATATCAACATAGACTCATGGATATTTATTTTATACTTTGGGCCATAATCCAATACTATCTTATTGATGTGGTTGCTCAAATGGTTCCAGCTTTGGCCATTGGATGATCTTTTAATTGGCTACTGGAACCCTTGGAAATGATCCCATCATTTTGTCTTTTGAGCATTTTCTTACTTTTCAGCATGAGACGCCATTTCTTTTTTTTTTTCTTTTCTTTTTTTCTTCAGCCTTTATTTTATTTATTATTATTATTGTTTTATTTTATTTTTGAGACAGTCTCACTCTATCACCCAGGCTGGAGTGCAGTGGTGCGATCTTGGCTCACTACAACCTACACCTCCTGGGTTCAAGCAATTCTCATGCCTCAGCCTCCAGAGTAGCTGGGATTACAGGTGAGCACCACCACGCCTGGCTATTTTATTTATTTTTTTGTATTTTTGGTAGAGATGGGGTCTCACCATGTTGGCCATGGCTGGTCCCTAAATCCTGGCCTTAAGTGATCTGCCCGCCTCGGCCTCCCAAAGTGCGGGGATTACAGGTGTGAGCCACCGTGCCTGGCCTTCAACTTTTATTTTAGATTCAGGGGTACATGTGGAGGTTTGTTACGTGGGTACATTGTACGTTGCTGAGGTTTGGGGTAGATTGATCCTGTCACCCAGGTAGTGAGCATACAACTCGAGAGGTAGTTTCTCAACCCTTGCTCCCCTTTCTTCCTCCTCCCTCTTGTGGTCTCCAGTGTCTGTCGTTTCCATCTTTGTATCCATGTGTACCTAATGTTTAGCTCCCACTTACAAGTGAGAACATGTGGCATTTGGTTTTCTGTTCTGTCTTAGTTTGCCTAGGATAATGAGATGTCATTTCTGATCACTAAATTAAAATAGCACCTCATCTCCAACCAATGCCTCTCTATGACACAACCTTTAAAATATTTTTATGGAATATATCACTATAAAAATTATCTTTTTTAAATTTAATATTTTGTGTGTTCATAGTAGGTATATAGATTTATGAGGTACATGAAATGTTTTGATATAGGCATGCAATGCATAATAATCACATCTTGGAGAATAGAGTATCCATCCCCTCAAGTATTTATCCTTTGTGTTACAAACAATCCAATTATACCCTTTTAGTTATTTTAAAATGTACAATTATTACTGACTATAGTCACCCTATTGTACCATCAAACAATAGGTCTATTTATTCTATCTTTTTTGTACCCATGACGATTTGGTACCCATACCAAATCCCTACTACCCTTCCCAACCTCTGGCAACCATCCTTCTACTCTCTATGTCCATGAATTCAATTGTTTTGATTTTAGATCCCACAAATAAGTGAGACCATGAGACATTTATCTTTCCATGCCTGGTTTATTTCACTTCACATAATGATCTCCAATTCCATCCATGTTGTTGCAAATGACAGAATCTCATTCTTTTTTAATGGCTTAATATACTCCATTGTGTGTACGTGCCATATTGTCTTTATCCATTCATCTGTGGATGGACACTTGGCTTGCTTCCAAATCTCAGCTGTTGTGAATGGTGCTGTAATAAACATGGGAGGGCAGATATCACTTCGATATCCTGATGTCCTTTCTTTTGGGTATATACCCAGCAGTGAGACAGCTGGAACATACAGTAGCTCTATTTTTAGTTTTTTTGAGGAACCTCTGAACTGTTCTCCATGGTGGTTGTACTAATTTACATTCCCACTAACAGTGTACAAGGGTTTCCTTTTCTCCACGTCCTTGCCAACATTTGTTATTGCCTGACCTTTGGATCTAAGTCATTTATGGAACTGTGTACAATTATCTTTTTTGGATACGGGTGGAGTACAGGAGTGTTATTTTTTGGTGACTAAACCATGTATTTTTGTCAGTGATCACTCTCGCTTCCTAGTAGTCCAGTGGCTCCTATGTAAATAGTCAACTTCAGCCAGCTTAGACCACAGAGCCTCCTGTGCCATGTGAAGAGGATTCCCCTCTACTGAGACAACAAGACCATGAGGAGTGAGGGGGGATGTCGTGTTAGAGATGTTCTGATTGGGCTGGGAGAGGAAGGGGAAAACCTTGTTAGGGTGAGGGTCAGAGGATGCGAAGACTCAGATATGTGTGTCCCATTCTGCCCCTGCTTGTCTGGACTAACATCTGGAAGGGGAGGCCTTCCTCAAGATGAAGGGAGCACCCAAGCAGAGGAGGTTTGTGCTGGGTCGCTGGAGGATGCTTCTGTGCTGGGTCACCCATGTCAATTAGGGAGAGGGGTATGGTGCAGAGAAGAGGCAGCATTTTAAGAAGCACAGAGGCAGAGCTACAGAGCCAGATGTGGTACCACTTGTTGGGCGGGGAGCAGTCTTGGTCCTGGCTGCTCCCCCAAGGAGTGAGAAGCATCCAGACAATTCCTCCATCCATCCTGGGGGCATTCTTCCTGGGGAGGAGACTGTGGAAGAGGCTTAGCATGGGTATCTTTGTCATAGGCCCAGTGGAATATGTGACTGAGACCCAGCAGAACCTGCAGGGCTAGCCAGAGCTGAGGTGGGACTGAGTCACCCAGGGATGAAGACACAGGTCCATATCAGGCCCAGCATCTCTCAGTCATGCATGAGGACCCAGAGGCCAGAGCATAGATTGGAGGCCCCCTCTTTTAATATCATAGTGACGCCACATCAGCCTCCTCACTCACCCAGAACAGAGAAAAAGCAAAGGTGAGGCTTTACCCAAAAGAACCTGAGAAGAAAGAGGCTATTGAACATGGAAATTACTGAGATAACTGTTAATTGGCAAATTGAAGTTTCCCTCTTGTTTTCTTTACTGGTGAATCCCCAGACATTAGAACTGTGCTTGGCACAGAGAAGGCCCTCAATAAATGTTTGAATGAATGAATCACAGGGACAAAAACCCACTTCAGAAGGCCAGACTGGGGGAATAAAGGCAATGTAATCCCATTCCATCTGGTTTTAAAAAATTGTTCTCCAGACCTTTATCCAAACTCTTCCTTCTCCTGTTATAAAACAAATGTTCCCATGGCTATCAATGAATACAGATGTCGTGGGACAGTGATGGTGATTGTAGGGGAGAGGGGAGGATGCAGGCTTTGTGTCTCTAGGAGCATCTAGATGCCAGCTCAGCTTTTAAAAAGGCTTTCTGTGTGCTTTTCTTTATTTGACATAGTTCTAATAATTCACAAGTGTTGATTTTGAATTCAACAAAGGGAAATCTATTCAAACTGCTTTTGACAGCCTTTGGCATCCATTGTTTGGGATTGTTTTGTTTGTTTGTTTTTTTCTTTTTAAATATCAGGAGGCGGTATAGTACAACGGCTAAGAGGGTGAACTCTGGAGTCAGACTGTCTGACGTCAAATCCCAGACAGACATTTGCTAGCTTTGTGACCTCTGGGAAACTATCCTCTTTAAGCCTTGGCTTATTGACTGAGATCCACTTGTCTCTTAGACACTGGTCCAATTTTTTCATACATTCTTGTTACTTTCCATGCTTCTATTTGCATATTTTCTATTGACTTGTCTTCTCCTATGTCTAGTCTGCTGTTAATTTATCCATGGTTTTTAATTCAAATATATTTTTCAGTTCTAGAAATTCTACTTGATTCTTTTTCATAAATTCTGACTCTCTTGAAATTCCTTTCTTTCCCACTATTCTAATTTCTATTTTCTTGACTATATTAAAATAGTCATTTTAGAGTCTCCATCTAATACATCTGAGATGATCTGAATCATCTTTGAGTCTGTTTCTTTTGTCTATGTTTAATTTTCATCATGCCTCATAATTTTGGATCAGATGCTAGACATAGTGGATGAAAAATTGTAGAGGTTCTGCATGATGTTATCTTCCTCCAAAGATGGTTAAGTTTTCTTCTGAAAGGCAGATAAAGTACTGGCAGATCACCTTGAAATTGTCAAAAGCCCGATTTTAATCTTTATTAGAGCCAGTCTATTTCAAGGTTCCTCTTACCCCTAGCGTACAGACTTTACTGTTAGTACATGGTCATTTATTCTAATGGATGGTCTTTTGGGGGACTCAACTGAAAATCTAGGGTATTTACCAAGGTCTTTCACCTTGGCAGGGCTTGAATTTCAACCTTAGTCTCCCAACACCGTGGAGTTGCTGAAAGTTGTTCTTGTCTCTTTAGCTTTTAAGCTGTTTTTTCTGCTGGGTTTCTTGGAGTCTTGGCCTGCGATTAAGCATTTTGGGAGCTGGCCACATGTGGATTATATGTGGAATTTAGGAGTCTTTCTCTGTATTTTCCTGTGTTCTTCAAGTTCTCACCATTTCAGCAGCCCTGAATTCCAACATCTACCCCTTGGCCCACTGAGACTGCTGCTTTCTGTCTGAGCTCTAGTCTTCCACACGGTGATTTGGAAAATGTCCTCATAAAATACACTAGGGAGAATGTAAAGTTTGCCTCAATTGCATTCTCTCTTTCAAAGACTGTAACTCCTTAATTCCTGTCTTTGTTGGTTGTACACCAAATGCTTTGAAATACTATATATTATTATATGTACTTTAACAGTTACTTCCAGTGGGAGAATAATCTGTCATAAACTATTCTATCATGGCTGGAACTGAAAGTTATAGCCTTTTTATTTTTATTTTTTTGAGATGGAGTCTCACTCTGTCTCTCAGGCTGGAGTGCAGTAGCACAATCTCTGCTCACTGTAATCTCCATCTCCCAGGTTCAAGCGATTCTCCTGCCTCAGCCTCCTGAGTAGCTGGGACTACAAACATGCACCACCAGGCCTGGCTAATTTTTGTATTTCTAGTAGAGATGGGGTTTCATCATGTTGGCCAGGTTGTTCTCAAACTCCTGACCTCAAGTGATCCACTCACCTTGGCCTCCCAAAGTGCTGGGATTATAGGTGTGAGCCATTGCGCCCAGCCCATTGCCTTCATTTTTGAAGAATATTTTCACGGGGTCTAGAATTCTAGATTGGTGGTGGTGTGTGTGTGTTTTGTCCTGGTGTTATTCTACTGTTTTCTGCCTTACACAGATTCTATTGAAAAGTCAATTGTCAGCCTTTCTATTGTCTTTTTCCTTCAATTAGCTTTCAAGATTTTCATTTTGATTTTGATCTTTAGCATTTTGACTATTAAAGAAAATGACTGAAATTAACTGAGTTTCTTAAATCTGTATGTTGGTAACTATCACAGTTTTGTAAAATTCTCAGTCATTATCTCTTGATAGCTCTTGAAATATTCCTGATGTATTTTTGTCTCTCTCTCTTTTCTCTGACTCTGATTATGCATATTTTATACGTGTTGACTGAATCCAACATACATCTCTATCTTACATTTTATTCCACTTTTCTTTTGTTCTCTTTTTAAATTCTTGTTGCTTCAGTTCACATATTTTGTATGGCTGGTCTTCTATTTCACTACTCCTGGTTTTTCTGTGTCTAGTTTGCTCTTTACCTATTCTACGTATTTTCAATTTTTGAATTTTTTTAGTTATAGAATGTCCAGTTGATTCTTATCTGTAGATTCAGTTCTGTGTTGAAATCCTTCATCTTTTTAATTGCTTTGTCTACCTCTTGCTTTGTTTTCTTAATCTATTGCTTATAACCATTTAAAAGTCCCTACCTGGTAACACCAATATCTGCCTGTATTGCTTTTTTTGTCTTGATCATTAGTTATATTTTGCTGCATTTTAAAAAATCTTATGGCTGGGCATGGTTGCTCATGCCTGTAATCCCAGTACTTTGGGAGGCTGAGGAGGGAGGATCACTTGAGCTCAGGAGTTCAAGACCAATGTGGGCAACATAGTGAGACCTCATGTCTACCAAAAAACAAAAAAACAACAAAAAAAAAAAAAAAAAGGAAAAAAAGAAAAGAAAAGAAAAAAAAAATTAAGAGGACATGGTGGCTTGTTAGGCCACATAGATGTGCCTGTGGTCCCATCTGCTCAGGAGACTGAGGCGAAAGCTTCATTTGAGCCCAGGAGATCGGGGCTACAGTGAGCTGTGATTGTGCCACTCCACTCCAGTCTGGGTGAGAGAGACCCTGTTTTTCTTGTTTTTTTTTTTTTGTTTGTTTTGTTTTTAAGAAAGAAAATCTTTAATTGTGTGCCATAGAGGCATACCATAGGGGCTCCCCCTTTGCTCTGTTAGATGAAGGGCTGATACTTCTTTCTTTTTTTTTTTTTTTTCAAATTATACTTTAAGTTCTGGAATACATGTGCAGAACCTACAGGTTTGTTACATAGATATAACACGTGCCATGGTGGTTTGCTGCACCCATCAACCTGTCATCTACATTAGGTATTTCTCCTAATGCTATCACTTTCCTTGTCCCCCACCCTTCAACAGGCCCCAATGTGTGATATTCCCCTCCCTGTGTCCATGTGTTCTCATTGTTCAACTCCCACTTATGAGTGAGGACATGCGGTGTTTGGTTTTCTGTTCCTGTGTTAGTTTGCTGAGAATTATAGTTTCCAGCTTCATCCATGTCCCTGCAAAGGACATGAACTCATTCTTTTTAATGGCTGCATAGTATTCCATGGTATATATGTGCCACATTTTCTTTATCCAGTCTATCATTCATGGGAATTTCGGTTGGTTCCAAGTCTTTGCTGTTGTAAATAGTACTGCAATAAACATACATGTGCATGTGTCTTTATAGTAGAATGATTTATAATCCTTTGGGTATATATCCAGTAATTGGATTGCTGGGTCAAATGGTGCTTGTGGTTCTAGATCCTTAAGGAATCGCCACACTGTCTTCCACAATGGGAAAGGCTGCTATTTCAACCTCATCAGTGATTAAGTGGGGTTGGCGCAGAGTTGCAATTTTAGTAAAACTCAGTCAATCTGTGTTTCATTCTTGTTCTTAAGTCATGGACTTTGTTTGTTTGTTTGTTTGTTTGTGATTGAAAGCCTGTTCACTCCCTATCTTTTTGTGCTTGGAAGATTGTGGTACTTTCAGTTATGTAGTTTGTTTGTTTGGGGCTTAGTTCTTGGGCCTCGTATTGTCCACAACTTCAAACACTGGCAGGTGTCTTGATGCCCTGTGTTTGAGCCAGCCTCCTTCCCTCCAGTAGGACTCCCACACACTATGTTGTGAGAACTTTTGCTCTGTCTTTTATTGAGTTTTGCTCTCCAGTCTTCTGCACTGCCCCAGAACTTAGCACATTTTTTTTTTCATAGGGAATTCTGGACAAATTAAGGGGTCCTTAAGTTTTCAATATATATGTATATGGGGTATGATATACATACTCTTGACATCAAGCTATGCATTGTGTTCTGCAACTTGCTTTTCTCAACTATACAATATAGTATATATATCTTTCCAGATCAATATATATGATTCTATTTTATTTTTAAAAACATTTGATCTTCTCTCACTCTCTTTTATTCTCTCCCTCCACACATGTAGCAATTTTTCCATTGATGAAACATAGAGAATTTTACTTTTTTTTTTTTTTTCTTTGAGACGAAGTCTCACTCTTGTCCCTCAGGCTGGAGTTCAATGGCACGATCTCAGCTCAATGCAACCTCCACCTCCCGGGTTCAAGCCATTCTCCTGCCTCAGCCTCCCGAGTAGCTGGGATTACAGGCGTCTGCCACCATGCCCAACTAACTTTGTACTTTTAGTAGAGACAGGATTTCACCATGTTGGCCACGCTGGTCTCAAACTCCTGACCTCAGGTGATCCGCCCACCTTGGCCTCCCAAACTGCTGGGATTATAGATGTGAGCCACCATGCCTGGCCCAATTTTACTTTTTTTTTTTTTTTCTTTTTTAACTGTTACAAACTACCACAGATAATGTGCACATCTTTGTGAATTCTCAACTGTTTAGAGCTGCTAAAATTTTTAAAGAATTTACTTAGTGACGGCCACTATACTAAGTGCTTTTACATGTGTTAAATTATTTAACTCTCACAACAAATCTGTAAGATAGCTGCTACCATTGTTCTCATTTCACAGATGAGAAAGCTAGGCTAAGATAGGCTAGATAACTTGTCTATTACCGCATATTTGGTGGATAGCAGAGTCTGGATTTGAGTTCAGATATGTCTGCCTCTAGAATCAAAGAGCTTAAATACTATGGAATTTTGTATATGAGAAGAATTTGAGAGGTTTCAGGTATGCACATTTTCAAAATTTCCTATGTTTATTCCCAAACTGTCTTTTCAAAAGCTGTACATAGTCTTTCTATCTATAATTCTGCTCTCTATATAAAATAACAATTCTGGCTTTTGATAAAAGTTACATGGTTAAGCCTTAATAAAAACTTTCCCGAAGGTACATGTATTTCTTTACTTTGACATCCCTACCATTTTGACTCTATAGTAGCCATTAGTGCGGCTTATCAAATACTCCCAGATCTTTGCTTTCTGGGTATATGGTAGAATTGTACTTCTACCATCTCTGAATTTAGTATAGTTATATTATTTTCCTTGCCCAAAGAAATGACCAGTGTGATACGTGTCAAACTCCTGGGGACTCACACTGAACATATATTGTGAGCCAGAAATAAACTCTGGTTGTGTTAAGCCATTGAGATTTTGATTCTTTTTGTTAATGCAATGTAACCTAATTTATCCTGACAGATACAGCCTGATCTACAGTCCCAATTTGCTGCTTCGTAATTCTCTAGCACAGAAGCATTGCTCCATTCAGTTTCCTTAAGAATACTTTGTATTCTCCTTCCTCTAACTCCTCTCACTGCCACCCTTCTTTCTGTCTTTTAAAATCCTATTTGCTATACTAATAATGAAGTTATGCTTCTTCCAGAAAGCCTCTCCATACCACCCAAATATATACGCAAAATGTTAAAAAAAAAAAAAAAAGGAAAATTTTTATCTACTGGGACTTTGAATAAAGCAAGACTAAATCTGTTGGTTGCCTGTTCACTCTGATGGTAGTTTCTTTTGCTGTGCAGAAGCTGTTTAATTAGATCCCATTTGTGAATTTTGGCTTTTGTTGCCATTGCTTTTGGTGTTTTAGTCATGAAGTCCTTGCCCATGCCTATGTCCTGAATGGTATTGCCTAGGTTTTCTTCTAGGGTTTTTAGGGACATGGATGAAGCTGGAAACCATCACTCTGAGCAAACTATCACAAGGACAGAAAACCAAACACTGCATGTTCTCACTCACAGGTAGGAATAGAACAATGAGAACACTTGGACACAGGGTGGGGAACATCACACACCGAGGCCTGTCGTGGGGTGGGGGGAGCGGGGAGGGATAGCATTAGGAGATATACCTAATGTAAATGACGAGTTAATGGGTGCAGCACATCAACATGGCACATGTATACATATGTAACAAACCTGCACATTGAACTTAAAGTATAATAAAAAAATGTGTTTTCTGACACTGGGGGATTGACTTTGTGCAGGTAATTTGATGTTTTTGAAGCCTGTTGTATTCATTAAAGAATGTTAGCTACAGCAAGAGATAAACTTCTAAATTTTGGTGGTTTATTACAATATAATTTTTTTCTCTTATTCTAAGGTCACTAATCCCGATCGTAATAGAATTTTATTTCTCACTCACCTAAAGTCCAACAGCAGGGGCCAGGGGCACTCTGCTCCATGCAGTGATTCAGGGAATCAGACTGAAAGAGTCTCTGTCATCTTCAATATGTGGCTTCCAGGGTCCTCTGGGGTATAACATAGAGAAGGAGAGTAAAGGATTATACAGAGGTTTTTTTCTTTGTTTTTTGTTTTTGTTTTTGTGATGGAATCTTGCTCTGTTACCCAGGCTGGAGTGCAGTGGTGCTATCTCAGCTCACTGTAACCTCCACCTCCAGGGTTCAAGCAATCCTCCTGCCTCAGCCTCCCTAGTAGCTGGGATTGCAGGTGCGTGCCACCATGCCTGGCTAATTTTTGTATTTTTGGTAGAGATGGGGTTTCACCATATTGGCCAGGCTGGTCTTGAACTCCTGACCTCAAGTTACCCACCCAACTTGGCCTCCCAAAGTGCTGGGATTACAGGTGTAAGTCACCATGCCTGGCCTATACAGAGTTTTTTTAGGCCAGGTCTGGAAGTAGCACATGTAACTTCTATTGGGCAGGACTTATAGCTATACCTAACTACCAGGAAGTCTGAGAAATGTAGTCTACATGTATGAACAGTAAAAAGAGAACATAAGTTTGTTCAAAGCTTGCTAGTCATTGTTGTATGGAGTTTCTTCTCCCACCATATACAGAATGTAGGGACTAAATTCCATCTCATGATTTATTGTGAGAATTGAATGAGTTGCCATATGGAAAGCACTAATACAGTGCCTGGCATATAGTAGGTGCTTGAAAATGTTTTTTTTTTTCCTACCTTTTGAATTTGTGCCTTTAATTTGGGCCTTATACGCAAAACGGCCTCAGCTTATAATATGAATTCATCACTGAGCTTTCCACTGAGCAAGATCTGATGACGGACATAGCGCAGGTGTTTGATACAAATCTGGTGGTTGATTGCATTTGCTGAGATGGGGAGAAGGTTGAAACCTGCAGGCTCCAAAAGCCCAGAAGCAACAGACATCAGATAGCATAAATTAGGCTCGGCTCTGAGCAGACAGAAGTGGTTTGTTCTAGGCAGAATAATTATGGTGATATGTTACTTCCTTTTTGCATGATTGCCAGAAGAAGCAAGAGCAGTGGGCCCTGCTATGACACCAAGACGACAGCAGCTGAGGAGCTATGGGTGTGTGAGGTGAGGCCAGGGAGTAGGTGGGGACAATTCTGCCATAAGAGGAAATGCTACCTTTTCTCAGATTTGACCTCGCTCCATACAGGAACCATTTTAACCACGGGTGAAGGGCTGGCAATTTGTGCAGTGGAGATAAAGGAAGTCCAGGCGCCAACTCTGGTGGGGAATTTGAGATGAACAGAAATTACTAGGGGTGAAATCGCTTGGATTTTCTTCCTTTGTTCTCCTAAACAGGAAGTTGGAGCTTCCAGGGTAATATTATTGATGATCAGACCCGTGTTGATTTTGGGAATTTGGCCTCCTGGTGTTCCCTTGTTTTTAGGAAATATATAGTTAGGAGGGGTTCTCTCCTAGCTCTACTTCTTAACTTTATGACTCTTCACCTCACAGAGTGTTAGAGTCTCCATTTAAATGATGGGAGGAGTACTATTTATTTCACAAGGCTTGTTGCAAACAGCACATAAATAACATATGATATTAAATGCACCACCATCCTATATCCTGAACCAAACTTGACCTTCCTCTAGGGTCATTTAGCTTTGAGAGCAACACTACTATGCACTCAATTACTCAAGCCAGAAATCTGGGCATCATACTTGTACTTTCTTCTTTCAACTCCTACATTTTATCAATTGCCAAAGGCTGCTGTATATAGTTCCTTAATATCTCTGGCCCTCATTCACCTCTCCATCCCTCTGCCAACACTTTAGTCCAGGCCAGTGTTACCTCTTCCCTGGAGGACAGCAACAGTCTCCAACAGGCCTTCCTAACTCCAACGTCTCTCCCAACCAATTTCTTCTCCTGAGTGTGGCCAGACTAGCCTTCTTGAACTAGAAATCCTACCAATTCTTCCTCTGTTTCAAGCATGTGCACAACTCCCCGCAACCCTCTAGAGAAGGTCTGGAATCATTAACGTGGCCTACGGTTCACCTTGTTCCTTGGCACCCTCTACTGCTCCAATGTCCTCTCTCTGTTTGTGCCCCTCATCTTCCCTTCTCACCCCCAGTGCTCTTCTCTCGTTGTACTCAAGCCCCTCCAGTTTCCCACCCTGTCTTGTACCTCCAGACCTTTGCCTGGGCTCTCTCCTTGCTTAAAACAGGCTCTTTTTTGCTAAGCTAACTCTTATTCAGTCTTGGAGGAGTAGCTCAGTTGTTCCTTCTTGCCTTGGGACAAACTTTCCTTGGGATACCCCTTCACCCCCTTCATTGCCTGTAATCATCTGGTTCTTTGTCCATTTCCCATACTAGACACAAGCTCCTTAAGGCTAGTACTATCCATAGATCTAGGGCACATAAGGTCTTTAGCTGATAATTATGGGATTAAATTGAAGTGATTTAACCATATAGAATCCCTTTTCTGAAAGGCTTCCCAGCCAAGACAAGGTCAATAACTATGATTTATTAACTCCCCAAACACTAGCACTATGCTAGGTACCTGTTCTCTGTCTCTGAATCAAAGAGATTGGTCTAAAACAGCCTGTTTTCATGTCACTGGAGGCTACCATGTAGTACCGGGATTGTAGCAGAGATGGCACCCTATTGTTACTAAATTCTTCTAAATCTCAATCAAAGAAGGTCTAGTTCTATGTGAATGACTTCCACGGGTCCCCAGGATCCAGAGGCTGAACAAGGTTGTTTGTCTTATCAGTCAGAAGGGAAGAAGAAGGGCACAGGAGTCAGCAGGGGGAATTTTTGGAGGGGACACTGAGTTTGTGGACTGTCAACTCTCCTTTCTCTTCCCCTCCTCTGAGGAGGGTGTTTGACTTGTCCTTCTCCTCCCTAAAAGAATTGCCAAAGTCAAACTCTTGTTCCCTCACCCTCTTCAACACATTGAAGAGGGCCAATTAGCTTACTTCTGAAGGCTTTTGAATCTCATGACCTGGGGAGAAAAAGAAACCTTGAAGCTAGGGGTTCTGGTTGTGGAAAAGGGTAGGTGAGAGCAGGTGGAAATAAGAGAGGAAGTGTGGGCAGGCTGGGCTCTCAGGGAACTGATAGGGAGTCTCCCGTAGGTTTAGTGGGCCCCAGGAAGGTGCCTGGGGCTTAAACTTTCTCGCTGATTCCTCTAAGTGGACCACCAATTGGAAGAAGGGGCTTTTGCAGGCAGAGGCTATATGATGGACCACCTGCAGAGGGGAGGGTTGAGAGAAGAGGAAGAGGTCAAGCCTCAGCTGGATCTGCCACACCAGGGCAGATCTGCCATACCAGGGGACCGGGTAGAGGGCAATCCCCAGTGAGCCCTTCAGAGAACTGTAAACTGCCTCTACAAAAGGACCTGCATCCGAGCACCAGGCCTGGAGTGAAACAGCCAGTCCTTTCAAGAGGGAGACTAAAAAGCAGAGATATCCGACAAGAAGGGAACTCAACATCACCCCAGAAGAACCTGTGGGTTTGCTCACATAAGGGAACAGGAGTTATGAGCAATGAAGAGAACAGCCACATCCTCCAGCAATAGTCAAGTGAAGACAAAGACAAATTTCCTTCTCCTTCTTTCCCATTCCAACACCAAAGGAGGGTGGCCAGAGAACAGTGGGCCAATGGGCCAAGAGTGCACCACATGTAGTGCCCTCTGCCCTCTGCAGCTGAGACCCAAGCACAACCTGGGCAGAGGGATCAGGGAGAGGAGAACTTTTATGAGATGGGAATTCAAAAACAGATTGGACTAAGCTATAATAATAGAAATGAGACTGTTTTATATTTAAGCTGACTGGGAAGTAGCAAAAATGGACAGAACCATATTTAAGGGAGCGCATTACCCAGAAGCAAAAGAAGGCTGGACTGAGCGTGAATTTGCCAGGAATTTGAAAAATAGTCATTTGTGGTTTATATACCAAGCTGAGCGTTTCTGAATCCTTCCAACAGTCCTGCAAAATCAGTACTATTATCTTCATTTCCAGATGAAATTGAGAGTCATTTAAGTGACTTGCTAAAGATTGCCCAGCTAAAAGGTGGAAAATTATATCACAGCGTGACAGCCACACAGACTTCAGAAAGCACAGAAATAGGAAAAGGGAGGGTAGGATTGCTCCTATCTTGGAGGGCTGCGGGTTTAAGGAGGGTCTCCTGGAGGAGTTAACAGTTAAGTTGGGTTTTGAGTGACAAATAGGAATTTCCCACCAAGGGGGTGGTGAGGATCTCCAGAGAGAGTGAAGGGAACATGTAAAGGCATGAAAATGCCAATAAGCTCTGTTCATAGAACAACATACACTTTATACAGCTGGAATTTTAATAACTATTGCTGAATGTTCCTCCTGACAGGCAAGTTTCATTTAGACTTTATTTGACAATATATGGGAGTGCTATTTTCCCTGAGCCTAGCCCACCTTGGGTGTTCAGTTAAAAACAATTACTGGCCGGGTGCGGTGGCTCACGCCTGTAATCCCTGAACTTGGGAAGCTGAGACGAATGGATCACTTGAGGCCAGAAGTTTGATACCAGCCTGGCCAACATGGTGAATCCCTGTCTCTACTAAAAATACAAAAATTAGTTTGGTGTGGTGGCACCTGCCTGTAGTCCCAGCTACTTGGGTGGCTGAGGCAGGAGATTCACTTGAACCCAGGAGGCAGAGGTTGCAGTGAGCCAAGATTGTGCTACTGCACTGCAGCGTGACTGACAGAGTGAGATCCTGTCTCAAAAACAAACAAACAAACAACAAAAATTGCAACTTAAATTTCTGGAAAATAGAGTCTCAGCATTTGAATTGCATTCTTTGATTGCCGGTGAAGTTTAAAGTTTTATTATCTGCTTATTGGCTATTTTGTTTTCTTCTTTTGTCTATATATCCTTTGCCCATTTTCCACTGGAGTGTTTTCTTTTTCCTTCTTGATCTGAAATAATTTTTTAAATAGTAATTTTATTGATAATTTTCCTAGTTTTTTATTTTTTTATCTTCATTTTTGATTTGTGGGAATTAAAAATATTCATCTAGTCAAAATGCCTTTTACTTTATGACTCTACTGTCACAGTTTTTACGAAGAGCTCCACCTTTATTTTATTTTATTTTTTTACCATTTAATAGTCTTCTTTGGGGATAGTTTTAAAAATTTTTTAATTAAAATATTTTTATTTCAATAGTCTTTGTAGTATAAGTGGTTTTTGGTTACACGAATGAATTGTATAGTGGTGAAGTCTGAGATTTTAGTGTACCTGTCACCCAAGTAGTGTACAGTGTATCTAAAATGTAGTTTCTAATGCCTAACCCCCCTTCTACCTCCACTTCTGAGTCTCCAATGTTCATTATACTACTCTGTATGCCTTTGTATACCCATAGATCTCTACTTTTGTATGTGCAATAGTTTATCCATATTTTCTTCTGGTACTTTTACTGTTTTATTTTTTATGACTATTTAATTTCCTATTTCTCAGTTTTCATAGGTTTGTAAATTGGAAGTTAAGCTTAGCAGAATGAGGGCCATGGGGGTGTGTGTGTGTGTGTGTGTGTGTGTGTGTGTGTGTGTGTGTGTTTGAGTACTCATGACTTTGAGTGCACACAATTATGAGTTGTCTGAAGTTTTTCTCTCGCCTTCCTCACTTACCACAAGTTCTCCTCTCAACCCACTTCCATCGGCTATGATTCTGTGAAATATTAAAGATGGCTGAAAATTCTTTGCCAATCTCATATTGAAAGCTGAAGTCTGTTTCCCCTCCCCTTGATTCTGGGCTTACTTTGATCATAGAACATAGTAGAAACAGTGCTTCCTGATTTCTGAGGCTAGCTCATACAAATCCTTGTAGCTTCTGCCTAGATGTCATGGAATGGTCTCTCTTAGGACACTGCCTTTTAGAACTGAGATGCTATAAGAATCCCAGGCCACATGGATAGCCCAAGTGTAAGCAATCTGGTCCATAGCCCTAGCTGAGGTCCCAGCCAACAGCTAGCATCAAATTCCAGCCACTGAGTGAACCCTGTTGGATATTCCAATCTGATCAATTCCAGATGACTGTAACTATCCCAGGACACCATACAACACTGGATGGAACAGAGGAACAATCTGTCATCCCACAGAATCATGAGAGATGATAAATTGTTCTTTTAAAGCCTTAACCATTTGTTGATTTGTTATGCAGTGACCACCACATTGAAGTTTGCCAATGATCTTGTTGTCAAATCTGGTGGTCGCTTCTTGGCTCTCACCTCGTGTGGCCTCCCTGCAGCATCACATTTTGAAACACTCTCTTTTCCTTGGCTTTTTGACTTCTCACATTCCTGGATTTTTCCCTGCTTTGTTGACTGGCACTTTTCAATTTTCTCTGCCTTCTCTTTTATTCAACCTCTAAGTCTTGGAATGCCACAGAGTAGTCAAGAGCCTCTTTCTCCATCTATGTCTGTACAATCTCTTAGGTGACCTCATCAGTCCCATTGCTTTACAAATATCTTTGTGCTGATGGCTCCCAAGCATATTGGCTGGTGTTGACTTTTCCCTGGAACTGTAGACTTACAGAGCCCATTGTCTGTCTGACACATCTACCTGGCTATTGCATAGGCATCCCCCAACATACATAGTGAAAGTATAGCTCTGGATTCTCCCTGTACCCAAGTCCATCCCTCTATCTGTTGACCTCACCTTGGTAAATGACAACAACAGCCACCCAAATGCTAAAGTCCCCCAAATTACGTGTTACCTTCATCTATTTTCCTCGATCCCCACAATCAATCCAGTATTAAATCATGTGGAATAGACTTGAAAAACATAGTTTAAAATAATCAATTTCTCTTGAATCTACATATAAAGATCACAGCCCCATTTTCTCTTGCCTTGGTTCATCCAAACAGTCTTTCAACTGGTGTCCTTCTCTCCACTCTTTTGCCTCTCCAATCTGTTCTCTAAACTGCAGGTAGATTGATCTTTGAAAATATAGCTTAGATTTTGTCACTACCTTGCTTATGTTTAGTGGATTCTAATTGGCTTAAACTCAACGCTTTCTCCTTATCCAGAGCCCTCCATGATCTGGCCTCTGTCTTCTTCTCTGACCTCATCTCCTACTGCATTCCCTCCCACACATTCTTCTTGGATCACACCAGCTTCTGTTGGTTCCTTGAACACTTCAAGCTCATTCGTACTTTAAAGCCGCTGTGCTACTTAATCTCTGTGCCTGTAATTGTCTCTCTTTTTATCATCAACAACTCGTTCCTTTCTGCTCATCCAATCACTCCTGATTCCATCGCTGAATTTGTTTTTTACTTCCTCCCCTCAGCTTTATTTTCCACAGCAGACATTTTACACACTCTCCAAAATTAATAAATAAGATTTTGTCATATTTACTTCATGCTGTTTTTTTAAAGAAGTAAAACTTTATAGCCTTCTCCCTTCCTTCCTTTCCAAAGGTAATAACATTCACAAATTTTATGTCTATTTTTATACTTCTACTAAATATGTAACTACCCATAAATGATATATGTTATTTTCTGTGTATTTGAAAAAAATGAAGTGTTATTAATTATCCTATACATATTGTTATATAACTTGCTTTAAAAACAACAAAATAAACATATTTTTGAGGTCTATCCATGTGGGTATCTATCTATTGTCATATAATTCTATCTAGCTATGTTCTCCATGTAGCACTTGGTTTGTTACCAGCTTCCCCCAGTAGAATGTTATCTTCATGAGAACAAAGACCTTACCTATCTTCCTCATTATGATGCCTCCAGAACTTCCAAAATAATGTCTGGCATGCGACATGTACTCAACAAATGCTCACTGAAATAACTCTTCTTTTTAATCTCCTCATCTTTTTTGTCCTCTTTGAGACAGAGGTAAGTAAAATGCCACAATAAATGAAAAACACAAGTGGGTCACCAGGGAGGAAGCACACTAGAGCAAAGTGATCTCCTAGAAGCACCATTTTGCCTAACGATATACAGTGACTCTTACAGCCCTCGCAATAAAGCCTCAGGACGTCCACAGCCCAGCTCCACCTACCACTGTGGTCTCACTGGTTATTGCTGTTCTATGCCAGTCTCTCTCCCAGTAAACTCATCTTCTTCCCTAAATAGCCAACTCCTCTCCCTGTGTTCCTGTATAGCCAGCTCCTCTCCCTGTGTTCCTGTATTTTTCACACTGTTTCCACGACTGAAGTGCCTATTCTTTTTTGTCTCAACATAGGCTTCAAAATTCACCTTATGCCCCACCTCAACAGGTTTGCACACCTTTATTAAGCTCTTTTGTCAAGTGAGGGCTTTTTAGTCATGTGAGCTCAGGCAGGCCTCTTAGTGGCAGTCAGGGCAGGCACCACACCTTATGCTCATTTTACAGATGGTCCTGAACTTGGTCTCTAGACAGGTGAAGAAAGTCAAGGGAGGCTGCATTGGGTGAGGGAGACTCTCAGAGTTTATCCCAGATCTCTGCACCAGATAAGGCCTTCTTTTTGTTTGTCTTTCTCTCTTTCTTTCTCCTTCCTTCCTTCCTTCCTTCCTTCCTTCCTTCCTTCCTTCCTTCCTTCCTTCCTTCCTTCCTTCCTTCCTTCCTTCCTTCCTTCTCTCTCTCCTTTCTCTCTCTCCCTCTCTCCTTTTTAAGAGGGAGTCTCACTCTGTCACCAGGCTGGAGTGCAGTGGCGCGATCTCAGCTCACTGCAACCTCCGCCTCCAGGGTTTGATTCCCCTGCCTCAGCCTCCTGAGTAGCTGGGACTACAGGTGTGTACCACTACACCTGGCTAATTTTTTTTTTTTTTTTTTTTTTTGTATTTTAGTAGAGACGGGATTTCACCATGTTGGCCAGGATGGTCTCAATCTTCTGACCTCGTGATCCGCCCACTTTGGCCTCCCAAAGTGCGGGGATTACAGGCCTGAGTCACTGTGCCTGGCCCGTCTTTATTTTTTTTTTTATACGGTAGAATCCCATCTAACCAGGGTGAGCTTTTAAAGGCGGCCCATGAAAACCCCTTTGAAAGACTTAGCTTTGAAGAGCAGACCCATGGGCAACACAGCCAGTTTTATATCCAGTGGGGCTGCTGTTTCTTTCTTTCTGATTTTTTTTTTTTAAAAGATGGTGGTCTCACTGTGTTGCCCAGGCTGGTCTTGAACTCATGGCCTCAAGCAATCCCCCTGCCTTGGCCCTCCAAAGAACTGGGATTAAATGTGAGGCATTGCACCTGGCCCGCCGTTTCTTTAGTTGAGCAACTTTGTCCTCTGTTTGCTGGGAATATTGTATAAACAACACACACCTATACCTTTAAATGACAGAATCAGCTTCAGCTCACATTCTTTTTTTTTTTTTAATTAATTAATTAATTATTATTATTATACTTTAAGTTCTAGGGTACATGTGCATAACGTGCAGGTTTGTTACATATGTATACTTGTGCCATGTTGGTGTGCTGCACCCATCAACTCATCAGCACCCATCAACTCGTCATTTACATCAGGTATAACTCCCAATGCAATCCCTCCCCCCTTCCCCCTCCCCATGATAGGCCCTGGTGTGTGATGTTCCCCTTCCCGAGTCCAAGTGATCTCATTGTTCAGTTCCCACCTATGTTCAGCTCACATTCTTAAAAGAAGTGTGGGGTGAGACCCTCCAGGGGTCCAGTAGTGTCACATCTGTTGCCCTGGTAGAACGATCAGCAGACGCCCATGAGATCTGACTTGCTGATTTTGTGTTCTCTCTTTTTGTGTGCCATGTTAGTTGAGATCTTGCCCACTGACTGGTGCGTTTTCAAAGCATCTCACATTCACGTAAACATCTCACTTTCATGTAAACACCTCACATTCAAGTAAACATCTCACTTTCATGTAAACATCTCAGATTTACGTAAACATCTCACATTCACTTGAACATCTTAAAATATTGAAATCACAGCTCTATACCTCATTGTCTTCTGTGCTTCAGCAAATTGCTGAATTTGCATTATGCAATATTCGTGTGCAATATGTCTTTGAGAAAGTCTGAGGCTCACAGTGTAATTATTGCTTCGAAGTTCTGGGAGCAGGGAATTTATCACCTTGTGCCATAACTACAAAAGTTAGTGACACATCATTAGAAATACGGATCCCCAGAATGAAATCAAACTCTTCTGGCTAAAAAGAATGCTATCAAGATGCTTTAAAAAAAAATCCTGACTTCTCGGAACTTAAGCCTATTAAATTAGCAAGGTTGAGAGAGAAAGTTTCCTAATTGAGTAAACTTAAAGCAGCTTCATTAAGTGTGTGGGAACTGAGTGATTAGGGTTTTCAAACCCTTGTTAAAATACCCTAGTGCATTTCGGGAGGGGAGTTTTCCTGTGGCACCAGATGAACAGAAAGGACCTATAGGCTTGATGTCATTTTATGAGGTTACTGTATCCAGTTTATTCATTCAGTCAATATTTATGGAGTGCTTATTTTGTGCTAGACAGTGTTCAGTATGCATTGGTTATACTATTAACAACATAGGTAGGTCTCCCCCCTCAAGATTATTCCAGCGGAATGGGGCTGGAGAGATATACGTAATAAAAAAAAAAAAAACAAAAACCCAGCATGATTTTGGAGAGTGGTGTATGCTGTGTATGGGCAAAGTAGCAGTTGGGAAGTGCTAGGAACAAAGGATGGGGATCAGGCTTGCTAGGGTTGAGAAAAACCTCGCCAATAAGGGGACAGTTTGTTGTAGAACCCTAAAAGCTAGGTTCAAGTACCTGATGCATAGTAAGCCAAACACTGACACATCAGTGCTTAGGAGCAGAGAAAGCTTTATTTGATTTGGCCAAAGTGTGAGGATGGGAGAGGCAAACTCTCAAATCTGACTGGTCTTTGAACATAACTGGGGGTTTTTGTGAGTAACGTAGGTATGTGGAAAGTGAGATCCCCAATGATCAAAGCTGCTTGCGTCCCTCAGCTGATCAAACTTCTGGATACCATCAAGGAGATCTGCATGACTAAGCGACATTGTTCTTTGAAAGAAAACCAGGTTCATTAATCTTGTGGGTAGCACGCGGGGTCAGTATATGAGGTTTATGAATTGTTAGTGACTACCCTCTACCAAAATGACTAAGTGCAAGCAAGATGCATGGAGGAAGAACAAAGATTTTTATAACATAGGCTTTGTTACCATTTGAGCTGAGACCAACTAAGGGGAAGGAGGGAGCTATGCAACATTCTGGGAGGACCATCATAAGCAGGAAGACAGCAAGTGCAAAGTCCCTGAGAATTCCTGGAGGAGGAGGGTTGGCATAGCCGCCAAAGGCGGGTGAGAGTCTGGCAGACCACAGTCAGCAAATCCCCATAGTGGGGATTTGATGCTAATTGCAGTGGGAAGCCATTGGAAGGTTTTAAGCAGGAGAATGGGATCATTCATATATAATCATTTCCTGCTTGCTGGATGAACTTATTCCCCTGCAGCAGGACTAAATCAGACATTCTAAATTATATCACAGAGAAAGGATTAAAGTAATACCTAGATCCAAGCCTGACCCTAGAGATTCTGATTTATCAGGTTGTAGAGAATTGGTATGCTGGCCCCTTTCCGGGTATTTCTGGTGTTCAGCCATGATTGAGTGCCACTGAATTAGATCTTATTTTGCAGTAGATGTTTACAAGTTGGAAAATGAAGCCCATACATTATGAATTATGTACATTCCTGCTTAGATGGTAATGAAGCTTACAATTAAATAAATGTAACAGAATGATTAAATTAGGAAATTATGCCAGAAATGGGATGCTACTACTGTACTATTTCTTTGTTGAGAACCGATTATATATCTTAGGCATTGGACTAGTGCTTTGTGTATCTGACCATATTTATACTTATAAGAAGCATGGAAGGTAGGTATATTATCCCATTTGGACTACAGATAAAGTCTAAGGTCATGTGACCGGAAAGTGCATGGTTGGGCCTTAAGATAAGAAGAGAATTGTTGTAGAAATAGGGCGTCAGACAGGACTGGTTGGTTCCTTCCTCTTCTACACAGACAGACCCATCATTTTCACATTGTGTCTTGGATTTGAGATAAACTCATACATTCCTAGCCATAATCAATTAGAAAACAGCCTCTCTCATTTTTCAGACGGTCTGAATTTATATCAGTTTATGGTTTTAGAATTTCCAAGCCCTAGACCTTATAGATTTCATCTCCTGTAAAGACTGAAATATTGCCTCTTTTAGAGTCTCAGTTTTGCTCCAGTTTATGTGAAAAATTCTAGACCTATCCTGCCAGGCTGGGCTTCTTGCTCCTTGTAGGTTACCTCCGAAGATGGGGATTTGCAGACTTATACTCCAAAGTCCTTGTCATAGCCTATGAAGCCCCCTGCTCATCTCCCTATTCCTCCTCCACTGCCCTTCCCTATTCACTCCCCTCCCACTCGCACATCCAGCTGCACTGACCTCTCTGCTGTTCCTGGAACATGTTAAGCTTCTTCCCCTCACAGAGCATTTGCACTTCTTATTCCCTCTCCTTGGAATGCTCATCCCCCTGATCTTTTCATGGCTGGCTCCTTCCCTTCATCAGGTCACCTTCTCAGAAATACCTTCCCTGACCACTGGATCCAAACTATGTCGCTCCCCCAGAATCCTTTATCACATCACCATAACTTTTTTCCTTCATGGATGTATCATTATCTGAAATTATTTTGATTTTTTTCTCAATTGTTTGTTTTCTTGAACAAGGACTTAAGCACTATGAGGGTCAGGATTTTTCCTCTCTTGTGTGCTGCTAATATCCCTAGTGCCTGGAACAGGCACAATGCTCAATAAGCATTTGCTGAATGAATGAATCTAATCTAATTGTTTTAGGACTTCCCATCTCCCCAAGAGTGTAATCATGTCCTGTACCAAATATTAGACAGAATGTCAAAATATAAAGCAAATCAAAGTGATTTGTCTCAACTGAGGCAGTGTCAGGGCATGCCATGTGCAGTGAGGGCAGTATCCCCTCCTGCCTGTAGATGCCAAGAAAATACTCTATGGCCACCCAGGGCTCTGTGGAACTCCATTTGAGAACTACTGCTCTAATTGCAAAGCTAGGAAGGCTAAGACTGACAGGGGACAGGGCATGCCCAGGTTCAGTGACTCTGTGGTGCAAAGAAGACTGGTAAAACCCTGTCTTCCTCCCTCCCTCCCTTCTCTCTCTCTCTCACTTCCTCTCTCTCTCTCTCTCCCTTTCTCTCTC
Organism: Macaca thibetana thibetana; assembly: GCF_024542745.1. NCBI lineage: Eukaryota > Metazoa > Chordata > Mammalia > Primates > Cercopithecidae > Macaca > Macaca thibetana. The sequence continues at coordinate 25,068,422 of NC_065592.1, read as the reverse complement.
TCTCTCCTTCCTTCCTTCTTCTTTTTGATGGAGTCTTGCCCTGTTGCCCAGGCTGGAGTGCAAAGGCACCATCTCGGATCACTGCAACCTCCGCCTCTCAGGTTCAAGCAATTCTCTGCCTCCGTCTCCCGAATAGCTGGGATTACAGGCGCTCACCACCATGCCTGGCTAATTTTTTGTATCTTTAGTAGAGATGGAGTTTTACTCGAACTCCTGACCTCATGATCCACCTGCCTTGGCCTCCTAAAATGTTGGGATTACAGGTATAAGCCACCATGCCCAGCCTGTTTTCCTTATTTCTATAGGTCACGGCTTTCTATAGAACTCCTCACGTCCTGACAGTGTTATCCACTTCATTCATTCCTCTACTCTTTAAATAACTATTTATTGAATACATTATAGGCACTAGGCTTCAAAAAGGGATTCAACTATGTAAGCTTTAACCCAAAGGGTTTCTTTTAGGCAATGGCCCTTAATGTCTCAGGGTTTCTAGCCTTGAGCTTCTTATGTTTTTGTCCAAACATATCAGAAAATAACTTGCAGAAAGTGGTTCTGCATCAGTAGCTCCTCACTTCTTGTTTACCTGTGTGAGTAACAGAAGATGCACATTCCACAAATGTGTGGTGGGTTCCTGCTACATGAGAAACATGAGGACACAGAGATGAAGAAAGCATAGCCTCTGGCTCAAGTAGCTCACAGTCCAGTGGAAGAGGCCAGTGTACACGACAGTGGCAGAGTGGATAAGCAGGTGAGCTAAGGCCTGCCAGGGAGCAAAGAGGGAGAAGCTAACCCAGCTGGGATGTCTGGTCAGAAAAGACTTCCTGGAAGAAGGGGCATTCCACCTGAGTCCTAAACAATGAATAGGAGTGAACCAGAGAAGGTTGAGGGAGGAGAGGGGACTGAAGGTGGGAAAGAGCTGTCCAGATTTTTGGAATATTTCATGTAAAGACATTAAGTTGTCCAAGAGTGTTTGAGAGAGCTTCAAGTGGCTGAGAGTGCCAGATATTCTGGGAACTGAGTACAAAGGGCTCTGTGGGAAGAGGGGCTCCTGGTTTTATTGTATTAGAATTGATATGGTTGAAGACAAAGATTCCAATCCAGTTTCCAAGTTAGTTTTGCTCCTCTACTCTATTGACATCGTGCCATATCATTCTTTGAACCCCCAAAGCAAGGGCAAAAGTTACAGGACTAGCAAAGTAGGATCATTCTGCTCCCTCTCTAAATGTGAGGCCAATGGTATGTGGGACTGGTCCCCTGAGAGGTAGAGCAAAGGGAGTCTTAGTTTCTTTGGGTGAGTGTGCATACATTGGGGTAGTGAGTGTGCAGATATATACAAGTGTGCGCATGAATGGGGATGGAATGTGTGTGTATGTGTGCGCATGGGGTAGATTGTGTCAATGTATGTGGATGCATGGGGGTTGAATATGTGCGTTTGCATGGGACGGTGAGTGGATGTGTGTGTGAATGTGTGTGCATGCATGGGGTTGAATATGTGTGTATGTGCTTGGGGGTAGATGTGTGTGTGTATGTGTATGTGTGTGCATGCATGAGGGCACTGGAAAGTGTATGTGAACATGTGTGCCTGCATGGAGTGTGCTATCGACTGAATGTCTGTATCCTTGGTAGATTCACAAGTTGAAATCTTAACCCCCAATAGGATGGTATTAGAAGGAAATTAGGTCATGGATTGTAGCCCTCATGATTGGAATTACTGTCCTTATAAAAGAGACCCCAGAGATCTACCTTGTCCCTTTTACCATGTGAGGTCACAACACAAATATGGTCATCAACGAACCTGGAAGGTAGTGGGCCCTTACTAGAAACCAAATCTGCTAGAACCTTGATCTTGGACTTCCTAGACTCTAGAACTGTGAAAAATAAATTTCTGTTGTTTATAAGCCAACCAAGCAATGGTATTCTGTGATAGCATCCCAAATGGACTGAGATTTCTTGAGTTTCTGGCCCATTCCATCTTCTGATTTACTGAACACCCACTATGTGCCACAGCTGAGCTAGACACAAAAAGAATATGACATGTCCATATAAGCTTATGTCCATAAGCTTATAGAGAGCAGGGATCATGTCTGTCTTGTCCAGTGCTGGGTCCCAGGTACCTAATATAGTGTCTGGCACCCAATATGCACCCAGAAAATTGTTTGAATAAATGAGTAGATGCCTGAAATTTGGTTTCTTTGTGGAATTAAGACACTCAGCATATCATTGATTCACAGCAATAAAAGTGCTTTTGGAGAGGCGAGTAGATGTACAAGGTGATCCAGAGAGTTCTGAGGACTTCCCTTCCTATTGACATTTCAGAAAAAGCACTGATTTTGGGTCAGACAGATCTGGCCTCAAAGCCTGTTCCTTCCACTTTCTCTCTGGGTAAATCAGGCAAGTCATTCCCCTTCTCCAAGCTTTGGGTTCCATCCGTAATTTGCTACAGCGGCCCAAACAGTCTAACCCAAGGGGTGAATATGCATGTGTATTCACGAGGGGCGAATGCATGTGTGTGTGAATGTGTGTGTTTAGAGTGATTGTGTGTACATGGGGGTGAATGTGTACATGTCTGTGCATGCATCGAAGGTGAATGTATCTGTGTTTGTGTGCATGGGAGTGTGTGTGAATGTGTGTGTGCGTGTGAATGTGTGTGTGTGTATGTATGGAGTAAATGGGAAATGTGTGTGGCTGTGTGCATGAAGGGTGAATGTGTGTGTGTCTGTGTGCACAGGGGTGAATGTGTGAATTGAGAGTGAATGTGTGTTTAGAGTGATTATGTGTGTGTGTGTTCATGAGGTTAATGTATATATGTCTGTGTGTGTATAGGCGTGATATGTGTATGTCTATGTGTGCATGGGCGGGGGGGACGAATGTGCATGTGTGTGGTGTGCAGCTGGAATGAGACGAGAGGAGGGCTGGGAGCCAACACAATGAAACAATACCACTTCTGAGGTCCCACTTTGTTCTAGGAGCCAGAGGGTTAATAGTGATTTCACAAAACCAGCATCTTTGGCTAGAGAAGCACCTGGCAGCTTATCTCACTCTCCCTAGAATTCTTGTTTCACCCTTGTAGTAAAATTTAAATTAACTTGCTTTGATGGCCTTGAGTCCACATGGCAGGCTACACAAGATAGAAATGTGCTCACATTAGCAGAAAAGAAAAAAAAAAAATACAGGCTCGCCCACAAAAGCTGACTCAAATCAGTTGTGAGCTGATACCTCCTAAGAGAACTTTTACTTTCCTTCTTGAATACTTCACACAAATGGAGAAGGGCATGAAAACATTAGATAGTGTTCAGCCCATGGAAATAGAATTCTGGGATAAAGATAATAACACTCAGAGCTTAGAGTGAGCTAAGCTGTTTACACGTGGGGTCTCATTTAAGGCACACAATAATTGAATGAGGAGGCATAATTATCCTCATTCTCATTTTACTAATGAAGAGGCCAGGGCTCTGAGAGGTTGCCCATGGTCCTGCAGCTGGTGGAATTTAAGAGATCATCAGTTGCTTGCCCAGAGAAACTCAGCAGGTAAGGAGAGGAGTGAAGAACAGAACCGCGGTAGTTTGACTCCAGTCCTCGACCTCCCAAGGTGTATCCACTGTCGAAATTTCTCTAAGATTTGCAATCACTGTGGGGCTCCATTTGGAAAGACGCTCACTGCTTGTTTTTTAATGGACTGGGGTAAATATTTTTCTTCAGAGAAAAATCTTCAAGGATCTGCATTTTTCTGAGACTTTGGTTGTGGAAAGGTCTGTGAAATTAAGTGCTTAGAATAGTTTATGTGTTGGAGTTGGTAGATTCTGGCATTCTCAGGAAATCCAAGGTGCATGAGTTCCAGCTCCTACTTCAACAGAAAGACCTGTCAGTCTTCACTGGTTAGGTCATTCACCAACTCCCACTTTGGCTTGGTGCTCATTGTACCTGGGCCTTGTTGGGAGGCTGAGCTCTTGGATCCTAGTTATCAGAATGTGGCCATTCTTGAGTTTCTGGCCCATTCCATCTTCTGATTTACTGAACACCCACTATGTGCCACTGCTAAGCTAGACACAAAAAGAATATGACATGTTCCCTGCCCTTATGGGACTCACAGTATAGTGGGGGTGACAGATACAGACACTAAAAATTTGACTACAGTATGGCTACATAAAATGATAGGGAGGTACTTGTACAAGCTCAGAGCAGGCCTCCAACCTGGTGGTGGCAGAGGAGGGGAAGGAGGATGTCAGGAAATGCTATAAATGACATCTCATCTGAGTCCTGAATTAAGAGGAGTTGGCTAAGTGAAGAGGGGTATGTGTGTTTGAACGTTAAAAATGGGAAGCAATGTGCAAAATCAGAGCTAAGTGACTTAAGTGGACTGCAATACAGTTTGCAAAGGGAGAGTGGTGGGAGGTGAGGCAGAGGTATATATGAGCTGGATCATGCTGGGCAATGCCTGAGAGGAGATGGAATTTATCCTAAGGGCAATGGAGAGTGACACTGGAATATTTCTCTTCGAAACCAATCATTGACTGCCATGTGAGGGCCTCACTGGAGAGGTCAGACTACAGACTGGCAGTCTGTCTAGGAAGCCATTGCAGGGGTAGGACTGCAACTATTATGGAGGAAATGAAATTGCAGTCGAAATGGATGGAATGAAGAAATGATAAGGAAGGGTTCCATCTATGTCCTGAAGAAATCTGCAGATTAGAGTGTGAGCCTCTTCATGACAATGTCAAGGTTGTCCTCTTTTTAAAAACTGATGTGCAATTTACATACAGTAAAATGCACAGATTTTAAGTGTACAGTCTGATGAGTTTTGATAAATATATATATTGATGTAACCCATATCACTATTGAGATATAGACTATTTTCTTCATTCCAGAAAGTTCCCTAGTGTGCCTTCCCTGCCAGTCCCTGCTCAGAGGATAACATTGTTTTGATTTCTATTATTCTGATTTTTATCACTGTAGATTAGTTTGGCCTATTCTACAACTTCATATGAATAGTATATATGCCTTCTTTCATATATTGCTTTTTCATTTAACATGATGTTTTTGAGATTCGTACATGTGGTTGCACGGTGAGTAGTAACCTACTGTATACAATACTGCAGTGTGTTTATCCATACTCTTGTTGATGGACATTTGGGTTAGTTTCAGATTTTGGCTATTATGAATAAATCTTCTCTAAATATCCCTTTTGGGGATATGTATTTTAATTTCTCTTGAGTATTACCTAGGAGTGAAATTGTTTGATCTGGGTGGTTATACATGGAAACTTTACAAGAAGCTGCCAACTGTTCTCCGGTGTGGCTGTACCATTTTACATTCCCTCCAGCAACGTGTGAGAATTCAAAATGCTCAGTGTCTTGGACAACATTTGCTGTTGTCAGTGTTTTTAATACTAGCCATTCTGGTGGGTGTGCTGTGCTTTCTCATTGTGGTTTTATTTGTATTATCCTAATGACTAATGATCTTAAGCACTTTTTAATGTGCCATTTACATATCATCCTTGGTGATGTGTATGTTCAAGTCTTTGTCCGTTTTTGCTTTGGATTATATAACTTTTTTTTTTTTTTTTTTTTTTGAGACCGGGTCTCACTCTGTTACCCAGGCTGGAGTGCAGTGGTGTGATCTCGGCTCACTGCAACCTTCACCTCCCAGGTTCAAGTGATTCCTATGCCTCAGCCTCTTGAGTAGCTGGGACTACAGGCATAAGTCACCACACCTGGCTAATTTTTGTATTTTTTTAATAGAGAAGGGATTGCATCAGAATTTGAGGCAAGGTTGTTCTCGAACTTCTGACCTCAGGTGATCCACCCACCTTGGCCTCCCAAAGTGCTGGGATTACAGGTGTGAGCCACTTCGCCTGGTCAAGGGCTATGAATTTTAAAGGTTGAGTTATAGGCATTCTTTTTATGCATTCTGATGTCTAATTTATTATTTTTTCTTTTATAGTTAGTGTTTCCTGTGTCCTGTCTAAAGGATCTCTGTCTACCTCAAGGTTAAGAAGATATACTCTTTTGCTTTTAGCTTTTGTTTTTAGGTCTACAGTCCATTTCAAATAATTTTTTTGATTCATGATGTGAGTTAATATTTTTCAAAAATGTATCTAGTTGTTCCTGCATCAATTATAGAAAAGACTTTCCCCTTCGAATTATTTGACCCTTTATCAAAAATCAATAAAAGGCATAAATAAAGGAGTATTCTTGGAGTCTTTATTTTATTGCACTGAAATATTGATCTCTCCTTGCGTCAATATGAAACTGCCTTGATTACTATAGCTTTACCATAAGTCTTGAAGGCAGGCAGAGTAAAACTTCCAACCATATTTTTCTTTCACAAGATTTTGTTGGTTATTTTAAATCCTTTGCAATTTCTTATGCAGTTTAGAGCCAACCTATCATTTCTATTAAAAAAAAAGTCTACTGGGGTTTTGATTTAGATGGTAATGAATTATTTATTAATCATTAATAGAGAGAAATGATATCTTAGCAATACTGAGTTTAATAATCCAAAAAGTGGTAAATGTCTGCACTTTTGTTTTTTTGGAGATGGAGTCTTGCTCTGTCACTCAGGCTGGAGTGCAGTGGTGTCATCTCGGCTCACTTCAACCTCCGCCTCCCGGGTTCAAGCGATTCTCCTGCCTCAGCCCCCTGAGTAGCTGAGACTACAGGCGAGTGCCACCATGCCCAGCTGATTTTTGTATTTTTAGTAGAGACCAGGTTTCACTGTGTTAGCCAGGATGGTCTCGATCTCCTGACCTTGTGATCTGCCTGCCTTAGCCTCCCAAAGTGCTGGGATTACAGGCATGAGCCACTGCACCTGGCCAATGTCTGCACTTTTTAAGGTCTTCTTTAAATTCTCCAAACATTGTTCAGTAATTTTCAGTGTAGAGCAGGTGTGGGCAAGCAATTTTTTGGTAAAGCTCTAGACAGCAAGTATTTAAGCTTTGTGGCTAAGAGGCAAAATAGAAGATATTAGGTAGACTCTTATATAACAAGATAGAAAACAAATTTTCACAATTTTATTTTGATGAAATAAAAATATTGACTGCATTATTTTGGTATCTTTCTGTTATACTCTTTCAGGTTCTCTCCATTTTCTCCAAGGCACTACTAAAACTAAGGTTTACTTTCATTCTAAAACGTTACATCCCTATGCTCTCAATCTAACTCTTTTAAAACTATCACACAATTAGAGTTATTGAATTAGATGAAAATTAAAATGCTTAAGGTTGCCAAAATGAAAAACTCTTGTGTCCTGAAAATTCAGCACCAGAAAACTCTATTAAGGAGGAAAAACTGTAGATATATTGTGGCTTTAAAGATATTTTTGTAATGTGGTTTAAGCTGCAGTATTTTTAATGTATTTCATAGCTTTAATAGGTCTCAGGAATAGAATTAACTTTTTTTTGTAGAAATATTTTATTTATATGCTTTAATTTTGACTTCAAATATAAAGTCTTAACATTTTTAAAAGACTCACTATAATTAAAAATTGTACAGCATTTCAATGTAAACAGTTCAAGATGTATAGTATCTAAATTTCTTCCTTTCAGTAGGCTATTTCTCAATTAAGTATTCCTTCATTCAGCATATTTTCATTATGTGCCTACTATTAGGCTGGTGCAAAAGTAATTGCAGTTTTTGCCATTTCTTAAAAAAAATGGCAAAACTACAATTACTTATATACCAACCTGATATATGCAAGGCACTGGGCCAGGTGCTGGGAGTCAGCAGTGAGAAGGCAGATGTGTTACTACTACCTTAAAACACATTAAAAGAAATAAAAAATAATGCAAGAGGCTATGAAGGAAACGAAAGAGATGCAGAGCTCTATGTAGAGTGATCTGGGAAGGTCACACTAACGAGGTCATCAATGAATTGGCTGACTTTGAATAACTATTGGCGAAAGCATGGATGAGAAGGACAGTCTCAACAAACCATCTGCGACAACAGCAGACTCATTTCAGATTGCTTATGGCAATATGGGATCTAGTTTCATTTCCTTTCATTCAGTCTTAGAAGAGTTTCTATATGTGACTGCTGAGCTGGAACTAATATGTATTGTTGCTGTTGAACTGTGCTAACTGCTGAATTTTTAGTTCATTCGTCCCCTGAAAGAGCTGCTGCTGGAAGTTGCAGTCAAAAGGGCCTGCTGCAGTAGCTTCTGAAGAGTCACTGGTGCCTTAAATACCAAGATGGTCAAACTGTAAGGAATCCAGAGTACCTCATTCCATAGCATCCTGATTCTGAATCTCAGGATCTGAAAACTCTTCTACTAGTGGCTTATTAGCTGTAGAGTTAGGAAGAGACCCCAGGCTATCTGGGGGATTATTCTGGACCCCAGATGCTCAACTACTTCGGTTGGAGAGACATAACAACTTCTAGGAGTACAAAGAAAATCTTTGTAATTAACTTCATTCCATTTCTTTGGAAAGTATTGAGTTTCCCACCCCTTTCCCCTAGGTGGGGGGTTGGTCCTTGGTTTAAGGGCTTGTTGAAATGAGACTAAGGTAGTGTAGTACAGCCTACTCCTACTCATGGTCTTTCTAGAGTCTCAATGAATACCTGTGGTTACAGTGATCTGTTTCTACGCTGGATTGTCATAGTTCCATCTTATCCTAATAGTGTGAGATCTCTGTAATCCCCATTCAGCTCTTGGGCCCCTGCAGCTGTTTTCTGTGAGGCTTCTGCACTTGCATAGTTTAACATTCAACCAAAGGGACCTACATGAAGATTTCTGCAGCTTCTCTGCATAGCATCCTTCTTTCCTTTATTCTTTGCTATAAATTCTAGTGATTACTACAGCCCCAAAACCTGTTACATATTTCCCCAACCTTGTAAGATTGATGCTCTCTCTTTGGGTTCACTTTCCTGGGTCACTGGCAATTTTACAGGCAGAAAATTGAGGTAAACATGCAGCACATCTCACATATTTTCCTTCTCTCAAAGACTGTAGACCTGTTATCTGTTGTCTAATGTCCAGTTTTATAGTTGTTATAATAAGCAGGCAAGTCCTGTAGCCATTGCTCTGTCTTGGCTAGAACTGGGAGTTCCAATGTTTTATTCATCTTTGCTTTTCTCAGAACTTAGAGTAGTTCCTAGAACTAAGTGCTTGGGGTTAGTTGAATGAATGCACAAAAATTTTGTTATACTGACCTGGATAAGGGCACATGGCAAAACAAAATGTTGTAGACACCCAGGTCTCTGGTCTCTTGGTGTGGGCTATTCTATGCTGTATCACACAGGGCTTCATTTTCTTCCCTGTGGTTCTGAATTGGGGCTCACAGTTCACTCAACATATACCTGCGTGGATAAAAGGCTTAAGTTTCCCATAAATGACTTTTTTTCCCTCCTTTATAAAATTGATACCCACGCTTGTGATGAAACCACATTTAACCTTTTGGGATTCACTTTGGGGGACTGTGGGGGAAGCACATGGAAATGTCTGGAATTTTTCAGTACTATCTTCTTAGCTTCCTTCTTCATTTAACAAAGCCACAGAACATGGCTTAGATCATTTGTCTGATAAAATGCTGAGCTACTTCCCTGGTTTCTTGAATAATTCTATTGATTAGCCAGGTCCTCTTGGGGCAACTATTTATTGGCCTACATTCTTTCAAGTTGATGCTGAAATATTGATTTTTATTTAAGTCACTTTCTTAAGTGGCTTAAATATAAATTAAGTGGCTGCAGGGGGAAGTGGGGTACAGTTTAAGTGGCTGCAGAGGGAAGTGGGGTTAGAAGCTTGTCTCAAGGTCAGAAATGTGGACCCTGGAAGGAAGAAGGCTTTTGAAAGCTAAGATCTATTGTGTATGAGATATACAACATTAGCCAATTTTCTCAAGCTCTCTGAACCTCAGTTTCTTTATGTGTAAAATGGGAATAATAATACTTATCTTCTATACATAGTTGTATTAGTCTCTTCTCACACTGCTATAAAGAACTATCGGAGACTGGGTAATTTATAAAGAAAAGAGGTTTAATTGGCTCGTGGTTCCACAAGCTGTACAGGGAGCATGGCTACAGAGGCCTCAGGAAACTTATAATCATGGTGGAAGGCGAAGGGGAAGCTGACACATCTTCATATGGTGGAGCAGGAGAGAGACGAAGAGCAAAGGGGGAGGTGCTACACACTTTCAAACAACCAGATCTCGTGAGATCTCACTCACTGTCATGAGAACCGCAAGACAGAAATCGACTGCCATGATCCAATCACTTCCCACTAGGTCCCTCCCCCAACATTGGGAATTACAATTAGACATGAGATTTGGGTGGGGACACAGACCCAAACCATAGTAATAGTTAAATGAGTTAACAAGGGTAAAGCACCTAGTGTTATACTTGCCTCAAGGAAGGTTCTCAATAATGGTGTGAATATTCCTTTCTTTTCTTTTCCTTCCCTTCTTTTTTCCTCCTCCTCTTCTCTTTCTTTCTTTCTTTCTTTCTTTCTTTCTTTCTTTCTTTCTTTCTTTCTTTCTTTCTTTCTTTCTTTCTTTCTTTCTTTCTTTCTTTCTTTCTTTTTTTCTTCTTTCTCTTTCCCTCCCTCTCTTTCTTTCTTTCTGTCTTTCCTTTCTTTCCCTCTCTCTCTCTCTTTTTTTCTTTGTTCTCTTAAAGAGGACAGGGAAGAGAGGAATAGTATGTTTTATTATAGTGGGTAACAACACGGTTTTTGCAGTCAGCCAGACCTTGGTTTAAATCTTGGCTCCACAGCTCATTACCTTTGGGACTTTGGAAAAGTCACAGCATATCTTCAACCCTCAGTCTATTTAGCTGTAAAACGGAGGTAATTATTTCTGATTGATAAAATTATTGTGAGACTTGAATAAAAACTGAGTAAATGAGAAGTGGCCACTTAAACCTGTTCCATGGCAGGTGCCCGGGGTTCTCTCTTCCAGTTTAGCTGTGGGTCAATTCCAGTTGTCACCCTACAAGCAGCTACTTGATAAGTCTAGGTCCTTCCATTCTGAGTCCCTCTCCTTTTTCCTCACTAGGGAAAGTTGGTCTGGGGTGAAGATATGAGTGGAATATGGATTTATATTTATTCAAAACCATAAATGATTAAAATGCATTTTGCAGATTTGGGTTGGAACTTCCCCCTCCATTTTCCCCAACCTGCTTCTACTTCCCATATAAAGCCTGTTTTTGGTCTGGGTGACATCCTTGCGAATAGGTAGGACTGAAAGAAAACTGGAAATTGGAAGAGAAATGTATATAGGGAAGGAATCCAGATATGAATCTATGTTGAATAGTTTGTCTCACAAACATTTAGTAGGGTTCAGCTGATGCCAGTTCTTAAAAGTGAGTAAGACACCATCAAATGGGGAAAGACAGATGATCAGACAACAAGCCTGAGACAAGGGATGGGGAGGGTGCCTGCGAGAGACCCTGCACGAGGCATTCAGGGTCAGCCCCGCAGATGAAGGGACAGCTGAGCAGAGTCTTGACAAATGACTAGCAGTTCACCACGGGGTAGGGGAGGGCAGGCATTCTACCCAGAGTGCTTTAATCAGGGGTGCTAGGGCCAATGTGTACCAATTTACAAGAAGGGAATATTAAATTACTAGGGGTTTTGTGAGATGGTCATTAAACACAACCATAATAAAATTAAATTACATAAACCTACATTTATATAAATTATATTACAACGAAGGTAATGAATACTCCTACATTATCGCTTCTTAATTATCACTACATTATACAATTATTTATCCTCTTGCGGTTGTAAATGTCTATTGTATCCATATGGCTGAAATACATTCCCTCTGAACTCACTGGCAACACATTGGTTGCTTGTAATTGGTCATGGTGGAAATATTTACAATACAGATAGCAACAAATGGTGCAAATCAGGGCTTTACGTTGGAGAGCTGGATGTTCACCACTTATTAGCACATCACTGCCTCTATAACATAGGCAGATGGGACATGGGAAACCAAATGAAGCAGAGAGGTTGGTAGAAACTGGATCAAGAAGGGCTTTGAATGCCAAATCCAAGAGCTTGAATTTCCCTCTAAAGGTGATAGGAAGCTACCCTGGCCTTTCAGAGAAGGAGAATTCTATGACCTGTTTTTGTAATAGCAAGACCACTCTAGTTGCTGTAGAGCATATGGACTACAGTGGGCTTCACTTGGTGCAGGGAGACCAGTGGGGAGGCTATTGACATAAAGAAGGAAAGAAGGGGTCTAATTTGAGACCCAGGAGTTGGCCTTAGTGAGTGATTAAATGTGAGGGATGGGGAGAGTGGCCAGCCTAAGATGACCCAGGGTTCTGTCTTGGAACACTTGGTGAGAGATGGTGATGCCTCAGAAGAACAAGTGCCCATGGGCACATGGACAGAGTGTGACAGTGTCCTGGAGAGAAGGGCAGGGCAGATCCCAAAGCATTCAGACCTCACTCCTCAATTCCGGCCTTTATCAAGCCCATAAACACAGGGATTTATTTTTGTTAGACTTGCAGAGTGGGGTCTCTCTGACCCTTTTGCCCATGGACTGAAACCCTAAGACAGCATCATGGGACTAGAAGCATGATACTGGATTTGGTCAGATCTGGCTCAGTCCCTTTATTCCTATGACTATGATGGCTTCCTTTCTGAGCCTTGATTTATCTTTTTGTAAAATGGGTATTCACATCCAGACTGTACTTTCCTCCCCATGGAGCTCTTGAAAGAAGGGACACATGATGATAATTTTCCTTATCCTTATGATGTCAGATTATGTTTGTTAGCGCAAGGGCAAAACCCAGGAAAACTTCCTGGCACACACGAAAGCAAAGTCTAGTTGGGCGTCATTCTTGAAAAACAGTAGGGAGTGCCAAGGGCAATGTTGGATCTTCCTGTAGTGGCTGCAGGAGGAAAGTTTTCCACTGAGAGCCTGGAGTGGAGCTCTAGGGATTGGTGGGGTTGTCATTAACCATGCCAGTGGATTCTAAGGCACAACTTGTTTGCTTTGGCCCAGAAACAGCTGGCAGTTGGCCAGTGACCAGCCACTTTGTCCTTTGCCCACGAAGGCTCTAGTAATTAGCAATATTCACTGAATGAATCACAATTGCTATCAGCCAGTAATTGTGCTATGGAGTCATGAGTCTAAATGTTAACTAAATCAAACACACTGTGCAGAGTGGCCTTGGAGAGGCCTTCACTGAATCACTGACTTGGAAATTGGGTCTGTTTTTGTTCTCTGTCTTTACAGCCTTTTTTTTTTCCCTTTAGATAACTCATCACAATATATTATTGCACAGTAATTCCTTTATTGTAAACCTTCCCATACCCCTCCAACTTCAACTCAATAGCATGGAAGCTTTATGAGTTTAGTAGCTATGTTTATTTCATGTGCAGCACCTGGCATTGAGGGTACTCATTAGGTATCAGTTGCATGAATGAATAACCAAGTTTCCAGCCCTTTATGTGCCTTTTTATTATGATCTTATAATTTCTATAATTTGGTGTTGCTTCTTTAAATGTAGAAGAGAAGAAATAGAGACAGCAGAATTTTCAGGTAATTTTCTAATAGAACAACTGCTTTATATTGAGCACTGATGAGGAGCCAGGTACCTTTGTGGGTTTCATCTCATTTTATCCTCACAAGGGTGTGGTGAGGAATATACTACTTTCTTTTTTTAAAGCATTTCATATTTTTTGAGACGCTTTCCTTCTGGTATTGGCAGGTACCCATGAGCTTTCAGTTCACAGTATATAAACGTTTTAATGTCTTTATTTACAAAACACAATACATTGCATTGTCTAAAGCATTCTTAAACCTTGGCACGTAGGAATAGCTTTATTCTGCTCTCATTCAATGGATGAATTGTGGTTTATGTAATTAACATAACTAGAGTGTCAAACTCAATGGGCATAACTGTGTATTGGGGAAAAATCAACAACAAAGGAATCCAGTCCACTGAGAACTTTTATGAGATATCAAAAAATATTGATATTGTATTGGTACTAGAGTTCTCATCTTGACATGGTCACTGGCCAGGTATGTGACTCACAACATGTACTACTTTCATTCCCATTTTGCAGATGAAGAAATTGAGTCTCAGGTAGATTAACTCAGCTCTCTGAAATCTCATAGCTAAAAAGTGGCAGAACTGAAAACATAATGCACATCTATCTAGCTTCAGGGCCCTGATCTTTCTCTCATGTGCCAGTGCTTTGAAAACTGTGATTCTCAATTCTGGCTGCGCACTGGAATTACCTGAGAGGTTAAAGAAAATATATCATTGTCTGCCATGCATGGTGGCTCATGCTTGTGATCTCAGCACTTTGGGAGGCTGAGGTGGGAGGACTGCTGGAGGCCAGGAGTTTGAGACCAGCATGAGCAACATAGAGAGACCCTGTCTTCACAACGAATTCAAAAATTATCCAGGCATGGTGGTGCATGTCGGGTAGTCCCAGCTACTCAGGAGGCTGAGGTGGGAGGATTGCTTGAGCCTAGTAGTTGGAGGTTGCAATGATTGCACCACTGTACTCCAGCTGGGTAACAGAGAGAGGCGTGAGACCCTATCTCTAAAAAAACTATTGTGTGTCTTCAATCATTAAGGATTCTGCTTTAATTAGCCTGGGGCATGACCTAGATACTGGGCTTTTTATTCTATCCTCATCCCTGTTCCCATCAATGTGCAGTCAAAATTGAGGACTGTTGGGCTGAAAGGTAATGAGATAACCATGGAACCCATTAAGTATCTTTCCTCAGGAGCAGCCACAGCAGAACTTACTGGGAAAAGCTTTGGTGATGGTGCTTCATGGTTCCCTGGGGTAGATGCACAGGCTGAAGAGGAGAGGCTCTGGGTAAGATGCCACTTAAAAATTGAGACCTGACTTACCTGGGAATGCTCAGCTGGTCGCTATTTAGCTGGAATCCTAGAAATTTTGGGCTGAGAGTGAAAGTGGCATTCCTTGCCGAGGCCCAAAGAAGTTAAATGACTTACTCAAGACCACACAATGGTTAAGAGGCAGAGATGTGGGCAAACCTGAGAAGCAGACCAAGACAGTTGATGAGAGGTGGGAGTAACACTGACCGATGGGTTCAAATCCACATTTATCATTCTGGCTGTGAGGCTTTGGGAAAGTCAGTGTGCTTCACTGAGCCTCAGATTTCTCATCTGCAAAATCACCATGATGATAATAGTACTTGCTCTCCAGGGTTCTGTGACGAGGAGAGGAAATTGTATTTGCTAAGTGCTTAGCACAGTGCTTGGCCTGGGGTAGGTGCTCAAATCTTTCTGTGGTTGACAAAAGCAGAATGGAGAATAGAGACAAAGGCAAAATGGGCACCAGAGGCCAAGCTTGGTGGAGGGTAACATTGCAGAGGATCCTGAGGCCAGTGGAGAAGGGAACCCCATGATCCTGAGGTTGGTAGCTGGAGCTGGTCTGCTTGTGGCCAGAGCTGGGGCTCCCCAGCTCGGGCAAGGATAGGCTGACAGGATAGTGGTGGTACCAATATTTCTATTACAGGAACCAGGGATGGGGGATCAAGCAGGACCTGCGTTCTAGAAAGAGGATATCCTTGGATCCCTTTGGGGTCAATCAATAGTAGCCAATCAATGGTTACTATTTTGAATAGAAGACCCAGTCATCCTTTGCAGATTTGATGGCTCATTCCTGGGAATGCCACTTTTGGTAGGAGTAGATGTGCTTATTGACTCAGAGCCAGAAATCCACCTTTGATTAAGGATTGCGTTTTTTTTTTTTTAGACAGAGTGTTACTCTGTAGCTCAGCTACAGTGCAGTGGTGCGATCTTGGCTCACTACAACTTCTGCCTCTGGATTCAA
The DNA here is from genome assembly GCF_024542745.1 of Macaca thibetana thibetana. Lineage (NCBI taxonomy): Eukaryota > Metazoa > Chordata > Mammalia > Primates > Cercopithecidae > Macaca > Macaca thibetana. Next base: position 25,052,660 of record NC_065592.1, on the reverse strand, counting down.
GCAATTCTCTTGCCTCAGCTTCCCAAATAGCTGGGATTACAGGCACTGCTACCATGCCCAGCTAATTTTTGTATTTTTAGTAGAGATGGGGTTTTGCCATGTTGGCCAGGCGGGTCTTGAGCACCTGACCTCAAGTAATCCTCCCGCCTTGGCCTCCCAAAGTGCTGGAATTACAGGCATGCGCCACCACACTCTGCCCTTGATTGAGGATTAAATGAGATGATACAGATGAAGTGTCCAGCACTGTAAATACTCCCAAATGTTTGCTGCTATTATTCTCTGTTGGCAATGAATTCAGCAAGTGGGGCACTTTTATCCTGACTGAGTTGGAAACTTGTTTTAACTGAGTCATCCTGCGAAAGTGGACTTAATCCCTCAGACCTCATTTCCCTCATCTATAAAACAAGAGGATCATGCTTATCTTATCGCATTGTGAAATAAGATGAGTTATGTGACGAGTTGAGCTCAATGCCTAACATGGCCTAAGAACACAGGAAACACTAGCTGGTTTGAGGACTGGTATTAAGGTCCAAAATGAGCCTGTGAGGATGGCATCCTTGGCTATACAGAATGGAAAGTGCGCCACCAAGCCCCACCAAAGGTCAGAGAGACTAGGTGGGGAGAGGAGGAATGAAGTGCTGTCAAAATGGGACAACATTGGCAGACCTGGGAGTTCACAGCTCAGTTCCAGTTACCTTTCTATTTCCTGCACTGAAGAGGTAAAAAGTCCCCATATATTGACTGGAGAGCTTTGCAGTCTAAGGTACATGGGGGGATTTTGCTTTTTCTTGGAGAAACCCTCTTGTCTTCTACCACATACCTGAAAAAAGGGAGCTTATTTGAAACTCAAACAATACAAGCACAGAATTATTGAGACCTGCAAATGGAAGGGAGTTTAGCTCACTTCATCCACCCCTCCTCTGGTTTCTCAGAGAAGGATACTGAAACCTGTTGAAATGGTTGTTCAAGGCCTTAGAATTTGCCAGTTTGGCAGACCCGGGTCTGGAGCCCAGGGCAACGGACTTCTGATCCATTGCATCTTTTTCAATCCCATCTTCGGCATTTTTAGTATGGCTGATGATGAAGATAATGATGATGTGCGCATGTTGTGGAGGGGGGAGTGGAAGCAGTGTAAATAGGAATAGTAGTCAGAGTAACAACCAGTGTGGTATGAGCATCCATTAATCAGAATCACATCTAACAAATTGGAACAGATGCCACCCATGTGTGTCCTGACTGAATGTTAACTGGGGTTTGGTTGGACACTAGATATCCCCTGTGGACAACTGGACAAACATCAGGAGAAACCATTGGATAGTTTTGTCTCTTTGCTCCGAAGTTCTTAGGCATAGAGGGTCCATTTGAGAATTAGTTGAAAAGGTTGTCTTTGGTGACCTAGATTAAATGACTATCAATATTTTTCCTTTAGAGAACTGGTACTATGACTTTTGCAGATACTTGGTTTTTAATAAATTCAGGGAAAATAATTCACTTCTCTCCCCAAGTGTAAAAATATTTTGTTCTTATCACCCCCAGGAGTAGAGTGAGAACTGAATTTCAGAAGGCCATCAATACATACATTCTGGTTCCCCACGGGGAGGGAAATTTTTGAGTCTGATATTTTAGAGGAAAGCCTTACCCCCTCTCCCTTAAAGTTGATTCTACATACAACTATCACATGGAAACAAATGAAATTTCTGGCATGTGACCCCTTTTGACCTTCGGAAATGGCAATTTAATATGGTTCAATCTAGTATCATTGACTGAGCACCAACAGCAACCCTAGTTACTGTGCTGGAAAATAGAAAGTGATGGATGTGTTGAACCTTTTTGACTCCTGTGGATTGCTGTTTTGATGCGAGGCAGAAGGTGTAGTGTCAGGGAGTGACCTTGATCCAAATTCGAACTCTTCCATATACTGGCATGGGTCTTTCTGGTCTCTCTTTCTTTTACAGGGTTGTTCAATGTGAGATTAAGCTACTCAACTACGAAGTCTTATAATTCATAAAAGGAACCCTGTAGATTCTCTCCTTCCCTTCCTTTCCCTCATCTGACCAGAATGATACCATCTGTGATGTTCAGTTTAAGGTTTATTATAACCTTAAAATTAAGTTTGTTTTAAGTTTTATTATAACCATGGAAGTCAGTTGCCATTTTGCAGCCAAGTACATGGAGAATTAGATGCTTTTTTTTTTTTTTTTTTTTTTAAATCCCAAGAGGTTACCGTTAGACTTAATCTAGAAAGAAAAACAAAGGAACACATTAACAAAAGAATTGACAATTAGTGTGAAAATTCTTCAGTCTTCAATGCCAGTTTATTAAGTTACATCTATTAAATATATTAACACATACAACATTTCATTTACAGAGATTAGAATTCATACACACTAGTGCCCAAAGACATGGGATGCATACCAGTTAAGTATGTATCCAACAACATACAATATGCATTTTACCTTGGGGTTGATGTTTTAACATAAAACATAAAATCAATGAAAGCACATGGGGTTTGTCACTAAAACCACATAAACACCTACACTTTACACCCCTGAAACAAAAAAAGGGGAACATTACATGCTTTAATGACTTTAAGAATAAAATCATTTGATGAAGTTCAGCTACTTTATTTATTGACACTGTGTGTCTTGTTCCTCCTGAATGTATACACTGTGAGAGTAGGACTTGCCTGTCACGTTCCCTCTCACCTCCCTAGTATCCGGGTAAGTGCTGCCATGTGACAGATGCTCAAAATAAAAATGATTTATGAATGAAGTTGAAAGACTGCTGGGCTTATTGTTAGGAGATCTAAATTCTACTTTTAGCACTCCAACTAGCTACTGTCTGGCACTGGCCACCAAGGGTGACAGGGCATGGAGGTGATGGCTCCCTCTGAGCCTGGGTTTCTTCATCCTTGAAATGATGTAACTTGGAATAAACTCTGCAGATACCGTCATCTCTAAAATTCCATGACATTTCTCTATTGGCCAAGATCTTAGGGGTATTTTGTGTCGGACACTCTCTGGACAAGTGGGAAATGATGGCGGATTACTGAACTCTTGAGAAGGCCTGCCAGGTTTGTAATGATCAACTAGAACACATGGAAGTCAATGAAAAAAAGGCCACATAATCATAGATTTGAAAAAGACCTCAGAGATCCTTTGGCTTAATCTCTCCCCTAACCTCTGTGAAGAATAGCTTCTACAAAAATCCTTGTGACAAGCCCTTTGTTTGAGTATCTCCAGGGACTGAGAAATAGCTTCCTAGAAAAATTCTATTTTGGAGTAGAAAGTTCCTTTGGGGATCAAGCCAGAGAGGGCAACCTTGTAACTGCAACTCTGTAGCCCCAGCTCTCTTCTCTGGGGAGATACAGAAGAAGTCTCCTCCCACTTCCATGTTGTCCTACAGGTATTTGAAAATACTTCTCCCATCTTCCTTCCAATCATTAAAATGAACTCTATTTGCTAAGAGTAGAGCGGTTAGAAGAGTCCAGGATTATGGTTCAGGAAGACAGCATCCTAGTTCTAGATCAGCTCTTAATTCATCATGTGGTCCTGGGCAAGTAACTTCTTCCATCCAGGCTGGTATGGTATTTTCATCTTAAAATGGGGTGATGGAAGGGGTGGAGGCAAGTGTGTTTCAGAGCTGGGGAAGTTGTAAATGTGGTTATTAGAGAGTGACAGGGCATGGATGTGGTGGCTCTGATCCACATTCTCTCACCACTGGTGCAAAAGAATTCAAGGGTTATTAGGTTAACAGTCTACTAAATTCTCTGTAGGTCCAGCTGCCAATATGATGCAAAAATGTTAATATGCAGGATAATGATGTACACTTGAAAATTCTGCTACAAATATTAAAACACTTCTAGGACTCTGGGCCATAGGAAAGCCAGAAATCTTGAGGCAAGAGACTTTTGCATGTGTTTTTAAGGTACAGAATATAAACAGTTCTGTCCTGCAGAATTAATCCCCAATGTCACAATCATGGAAACAGAATTGGGTAAGGGCTTGGGAAAATACATTGCAAGAGAATGTTGGCAATGGCCATGCCTTGTGTACAGTGAGTTAGTTAAACTTTTATAATCCAGGGGGATTATTGACTAGCACAGAGGCGGAATTTCCTCTGGGGTGATGAGAACTGAATAGTTTAGATTGAAATGGAGCCAAGAGTTCTGGTGTGCTCTGTTATTGATTCAACCTGACATATTTCAGGGAGTGAAAAGGTACACTTTTCCCTTTTCTTACTGTAGCTTAGTAAAAAAAAAAATTAGAAATTTTAGTAGCATAAGCAATTCTGTTCTCCCAAATAGACTGAAACCATGCTAGCATCAAACTGTTAGTGATTCTGTGCATTTTGTTCATGGTCTCTGTAATTGCTGAGAAACACAGATTTTCAAAGCATTTCTGGGTCATCTATGAAGTTCTAATATTTTTAAGATTGTTGATGATCAAACTTGAGTATAGCAAATAATAACCTCTCTCTGCCTGTGACTTAAATAATGGATTCTACAAGAAAAAATGGTAACTTTGTTTTTTACCTTCTTGATTTATGGAAAACTATCCTTGAGTAGCTATTTTTTAAAAACCACTTAAACACAAATCATTTTGTTAGTCATCAGCCTTCATCAAATGGTATCCATTTTCATAATGAGAATAGATCCACGTGCCTAAAGTTAGCAAATTAATTAGCAGATACAGCCAATATAAATTAAAGAATCTGCAGACAGTAGAGGTGCTGGGAAGTTAGAATGAGCGCGTCTGAGACTAAATAATTTATCTCTGTGTCCCCAGGGCCAGTAGGTACTCAGTAAATGTTTGTGGCATTGATTTGAATTCAGCCTTTTGAGCGACATTTAACCAGCAAAGCATTTTCTCCCTAAATTTACTATTTTCTAAAGCATGCTTCTTCCTCCCTCCCAAACCCTGAATATACCCCATTAACCCCTTTTAGGGAAACATCACATGATCTTAAAAGCATTTTCCCACCTCACTTTTGAAAACAGTGCACTAATTTTTGCTATGGAGGTAATGCCTTGGGAACAGAGGTTCTGACATGAGCCATATTAGGAACGTCTGACTGTGCCTTTCTGTAAAAAATATACTGTACTGTACAGAATTTAACAAAATCAGCAGTAAAAACTTGAGCTATGATACATTCTTTAAAAAACAAGCTTATGACAGGAGCCAAATAAATACACAGCAAAAAATTTCCCAAAGCCTCAATTGTCTTCGAATATCAGGAAATTCCTGTCTTGGGATAAATTTCCAGATCCACCAGATCACCTACAGAACAGTGGGCAGGTTTGAGCAGGCCACTCTTCTGTGCAAATCTCCTCCTGCATACCCAAGCTGCTTGGTACTCTCATGCACCATGAAGACTGGTTCAGAAAGAACATTTTATGCTTTTAATGAGTGTTAGTTCTGATCATGGAGCTAGACTAGAGTTTTTGAGGAAACATTCTTGATCTACCAATAAATATTGTCCTAGGAATTGGTTGAGGGAATATTCTCTCGTCAAGCAAGTTTTGGAGTTACTGAGAAATCTTTCTTTTCTGCTTTAAGTCAAGGGTAATTCCCCCATCTGAGATGCCCTTTCCCTGTGGTCATCTGGGGCCCCCCCAGTTTCTTCCAGGCTTCACTTCCTCTATGAAGACTCTGGTGAGCCAGGTGGAGGTGACCACACTCCTCTGTGCTCCCACTGAGTCTGTGCTGACTGTTTTGAGAAACTGAAGGCAAGAAAAAAGCCTGGTTTAAGTTAGCCTAGCAGAGGGTAGAAAATATATTTAGAGCCTTAACCTCCAAACTGAGGAATCAGAAATTAATTTTTATTTAATTATAACTCAAGAAATACTGATCAAGTACTCCTACTACACTGGACACTCTGCTCAGGAGCCTCTCAAATGCATCTCTGCCTCTACAGTCTACTGGAAACCAGCATGAGAGTGATTTTGGTGCCAGATTTGCTCTCAGACTCATCTGTGAGGTCTCCCAGAATAGGAAGTATTTATAATAGGGTCATATCATGCCAAAATGCTCAGATGGCACAGAATGCATGAAGTTAACATGTTTCATTCTCATGAGCTCATTTGCTCCTTGGAAACAAATGGGCAGATTCCTGCTTTACAGGCAAGTCAACAAAGGCTAAGAGAACAGAGCTGCCTCTCCTGCCCTTGACGTATTAGCATAGGAAACTCATACAGACTAGAGGATATGAACCCACTGAAACACAGAAGGGACCTCCGCAATGTCCAGCCTCTCCTCCAGGGAAGGTCTTGGCTAGGCTCATTGGCTAATCCCATATGTAAATCCCTTTGAATATTTTAAAGGGAAAATACCCACATAATACTCTGTATATAAAGTTGCAAATCAAACCTCAAAGATCTAGGTTAACTTCTTCAGATTTTGTGATTGACTTCTTTTTTCTTCTCCCCCAGGGAATGAGTCCATTGTCTCCCAGCATCCAATGAGTTGGCAGTATATAGTTGATCTAGTTAACTAGGTGTCTGCCTTCAGGTTTCTTCAGGGAACTAATCAGCTGGCTATCCACAGTCAGTTGGCTATCTTCCACAGTCAGGAGAGTGCCACAAATCTGATGTAACAGTTTCAGATGATATTTTCTAAAGACTTGGAGTTATTATTTTATTTTTTATTTTTTAGAAAGAGTTTTGCTCTTGTTACCCAGGTTGGAGTGCAATGGTGCGATCTGGGCTCACCATAACCTCTGCCTCCCCAGTTCACACAATTCTCCTGTCTCTGCCTTCTGAGTAGCTGGAATTACAGGCATGTGCTACCACGCCCGGCTAATTTTGTATTTTTAGTAGAGACAGGGTTTCTCCATGTTGGTCAGGCTGGTCTCAAACTCCTAGCCTTAGATGACCCACCCGCCTCGGCCTCCCAAAGTGTTGGGATTACAGGCGTGAGCCACCATGCCTGGCCAAAACTTGGAGTTATTCTTTAGAGTATGCTGGCTGATATTTGATCAGGAAGCATCTAGTGGTGTTCATGTAAGTTTTGAGTGAAGTCTGTCTTGTTTTTCATAGTGTCTTCTGGGTTAAGGTAGCACCCAGAACATAATAGGTGGTCAAGAAAACTCGGCTGAATACAAGCAACTGTTGTATTTTTGATATACACGTAAAACTCATCCTTGCTTATTTTGATATCTGTGTATATAATCAAAAGAAAGGTAGCTTTTCTCATATGCTGTAGATGACATGAAAAGCAACTCCTTCTGTGAGAGCATTCATGAGACATACCAACTCTCTGTTAATTTTTTTAGGCAAGGCAAGTATGCGGAAAAATTGGTGAAGGATTTTGCCTCTGAAGGTTTATACTGTTTTCTAGAGCTTTCCTTGGACTTCCTTCAAAGCTCCTGAATTGAAGCAAATTTATGATCAAATTGAACAATAACTGGACCACTGGTGACCATTGTGTAGCAGGAAGGTGTTGAAATATTTCTCTTTCAATCCTGACCTGAGTAGATCATCCATTCGTTTAGTGATCAGTGTCTTAATATTTAGAAACTCACCAATCCTCCAACCCACCATAATAATATATTTGCTCTCTTCAGCCTTTTTCCAGTTAGTACTTTCATCAGTAAGGCACATGAAGTGTGAAATTTTGGGCCCCAAATTTCATAGCTAAACCATTGTCCCTGCGGAATGCCCCCTACTCCCGGCCCCAAGAAAACCCCTGGTTGTAATTACATTTGAACGAAGAAAATTAGGAACTCGGTGGCAGAGGACTTCACATAATGATATTTGCTCTCCTCCTATAGTAAGAAGGCTCCAAAGAAGGTTTTATCTTCTTTTGTGTAATCCACCAAAGAGATGTCACTGACGTTCACCATGAGCTTGTCCCCTTCTTGCAAGGAGAACATGGCTCCGAGGTAGATGGGCTGGAACCAGTTACTGCCTACTTCACACACAGACTTGGTCCCCATGAGGAGCTGGGTTGGCTCAGGGTAGCTGTCTGTTACCTTGGTGATGACCACAGTGATGGAGTCTGGCTTGTTTGGTCGGCCTGCTTGTCTGATTTCACTGCACTCAGAGGTCATCCCACGGAATGTGACCTGGGAGTAAACGAAGTAGTCTCCCGACTCTGGGATCAGCAGGAATTTGTTGGTATAGTTCATTCGGTTCTTGGTGAAGGCCAGGCCTAGTTCATGTTCCCAGTGCAGAGCTGGGAACTGATTTTTTAAGTGCTGTGTGGGAGTTTGTCTCACAACTGCAAAGACAAGAGAGAGGATTAATTTGCTCATTTGGAAACTGTAGACTTTGCTAAAAAAGGGTCTCATCATTTTCAAAAAAGACTAAAGTGATCGAATATACCTAACAGCTAAAAACTGCTTTGGGGAGGAACGAATGAAGAATATGTGACTGGACAAACACATTTGTTCAAAGAGAATAGTATCTTGGACTAGTGACCTGGGGCAAATTACTTTGTCTTTCTGAGACTCAGTGGTCTGACCTGAAAATTTTTAATTTTACCCGAGACCTATGATCCTGGAGAACAGTGAAAGTTAAGGAATCCCCCTATTCTTCTGTGTTTAGGAAAATGGCTTGCTGCAAGAATTATCCTTTCCCAAATGACTCCAATAAAACTAACGAATGCCTCTCTTGTTTACCTATGACAAGGCCAGGCACCAGACCTTTCAAATTCCCATTCTTTGCCCTGTGAGTAATTGACTGAACTGTTTTATCCCCATTCATCAATTGGAACAAAACACTTGTCTTACAGGCATAAGGTAAGTGATAGAAACTTGGCATCTCCCTGGTCCTAATCCTCACTCAGAGCTCACCACAAATAATTTCCTCTTAGTCAAATGATAACACCAATGTCTTGGGCCACAAGGATATCCCCCTGCAGATTGCAAATTTTCTTATAGGTCAGGAGGGTATGCTTCCTTTTTAACCTTCTAGGTTTTCAATGGATTCTAACATATCCTTCTGTACTGTCTTGCTCTTTCCTCTGGAGTCACAGAGGTATAGGAACTCTAGGTATGAGGTGCATGGGATTTCTACACTAGACTTGGAAAGTTGGCCAACTGGTGATAGTATGGAATTTCTCTTGATTTCCATACACCGATGAAAATTCTTTGGAAACACCTCCCTGAAGGTAAATGTTTAGTTACATCATCTTGAATAGGGCACAGATGAACTAGATAAATTGGCAACTCTGGGGACTTTTTGTCTGTGACCAGATCCAGAATTACTTGCAGGTCTTAGTTGGAGAGAAGCCATTTCTGAATGACTCAGTGTATAAATGAGAGAGAGAGACAGGAAAGAAGGAAAGAGGGCTGATAGAATCTGAAAGAAAATGTCCAAGAGATATGGGCCTTTGGACCACCCACAGGGAAGAAGACATCCAAAAAACCCTCCACTGAGACACCTGCACTCACATGCTTATTGCAGCACTATTCACAATAGTAAAAATATGGAATCAACCTAAGTGTTCATCAACAGATGAGTGGATAAAGAAAACGTGTGTGTGTGTGCGTACACACACACATATGTATACACACACACACACACACACACTGGAATATTGAGGGGAGGAGTCTCTTACCAAGGAATGTAGTTTTCAGTTTAAGCCCCTAGAATGAATTTTGCTAAACTGCTGAAAGAAATCTCAGGATTCTGGCCCATGGTCTCCCGTAAAACACAGCAGGGAGGCTTACCTGTCAGGTGTGCCCTTGGCTTATCTCCATCTGCTCTAAGAGGTGCATCTGTAAGAAAAGGAGAAATGTGCTTCATATGAGACAAAGGGTGACTGAAATGAAGATGGCCCTTTGTGAGTTGCACGGTGCCTATGATAGGAGAGAAACCTTGATCTCTTCCAGCTTGGTCCAGTGCCACTCCTTGCAGGATTTTGGATTGGAATGTGGCACCTGCAGCAAGCACCAACAAGAACAGGAAGACTCAGAAGAAAGAGTCTTGAACACAAATGAATCTTGGCCCCATGGGTTTGGGCAAGTTTATCTAGCCTGCCTGAGATGCTGTTTTCTCATCTCATCTAAGATGGGCACAGTATAGATGGAGGTGCTTAGCATGAACTTTGCACATGGCCAATGCTCAATAAAGCACAACCCACTGCTCCTTCCCTCAAACTTCCTTCATGGGAGTGAACTGGCTTTTTGCCTTCTTCCATGGTCCCTTTAACTATATTCACTGAATAGATGACCCAAAAGAAATGGGACGAGGAGTGGATGGGAACTATTCTTTAGCTATATGACCTTGGTGGATCCTTTTCCCTTTCTGGGCCTCTGTTTGCCTATTAGTTCTGGAGAAGACCTTAGAATTTCCCTTTGATTATCAGAAACTATTATGTTGGATTAGGCATGGTCTAATTGCAGTTATAAATATGGTATTGCTGATGATAAAAAGCAAAAATCGGTTGCATACTTTTGATGTGCTAGACATTGTTCTAACCCCTTTATAGGAATTATCTGATTTAATTCACATTAACCCTGTTGAGTAGGATCTAGCATAACCATTTTTACAGGTGAGTAAATGCAGGCAGAGACAGGTGAAATTATTTTCCCAAAGTCACACTGCTAGTAGCTTCCAGAGTTGGGGTTTGAGTTCAGGCCATCAGCTCCACAGTCCACGCACTTGGCCATGGTGCCATTTTGCCTTCTTCGTGCCTGCAGCGGAGCCTCACTTCTCCTCTGGATTTGCATCCCTCAGCTTGGCAACTTATACTTAAAGACTTATCTCTGAACTTCCTACATATAGAACCACTAGAAATGTTCTTGTTCCCCACAAGGAAAGGCATTGAAGATGAGCATACTTACAAACTTGCTGATGTGAAGGTGCAAACTCCTGTCCTTTTAGATCCTATTGGGAAAGAAAGCATAGTTTAGACCAACTGTGGTCCTTTTGATCCCAACACTCACACAGCTGCCCATAGCACAGGTATGATTACAAAGCTTCTGCTGCCCAGCCTGGGTACTCTGTGATGAGGGAAATGAGAATGAAAATATTTTTGTTGATGGGAATCTTGCCTCTCTGCTGTCCACTTTCCTCCCCTGACACTTCTAATGACCTTCCTCTCTTTTAGGCTTGTCTTGAAGCTCAACTTTAAGGTTCTTTTTTTGAGAGCTTTTCCTGTTCTATTCTAGGGGAACTCAGCACCTTGTCTATGCTTTTGTTATTTGAACAAATAATGGCACTTGCTTTGTTTTCTTTTCTCTACCATAATTTAAAAACTGGGACTCTTCTTAAAAATGATACAGAAAAGGAAATAATGACTATATTCTTTTCATCAGCCTCAACAATTCTTCCTTGTTTCTTTGCAATACATAAAGACTTTTTAAATGACTGCTACCCTAGTTTGTGAGCTATTTCAGATACCACATGATGGTGGAAGAGTAAATGCCTTGGAGACAGACAGATCTGAATTTAAATCTTTGTTCTATCATTTATTAACAATATGACCTTGAGCAAGACTTTTCCTCTCTGAGCTTTGGTGTCTTTATTTCTAAGGTGGGAATAATAACACACTTAGCCTTAAATTACTCATAGGATTGAGGTGAAGAGCAAATCAGAAAATCTATGAGTCGGTGCAAAGAATGCATGGATAATGAAGGAACAACCACTCACATACCTGAGCATAAAGCTTAATAGCAAAAGTATGCTCTTAGCTTAGAAATAATATCATACATTGGACTATTATACATGGTTGATGGGAATATAAATTAGTATAGCCACTATGGAAAATAGTATGGAATTTCTCAAAAAAACTAAAAATAGAACTACCATACAATCTAGCAATCTCACTACTGGGTATGTATTCAAAAGAAAAGGAATGAATATATCAAAGGGATACTTGCACTTACATGCTTATTGCAGGACTATTCACAATAGTAGAGATATGGAATCAATCTGATACACATCTCTATCAAGATATAGATGGAAGGATAAAGAAAATGTGGTACATATAAACAATGGAATACCATTTGGCATAAAAAATGAAATCATCTTATTTGCAGCAACATGGATAGAACTGGAGGTCATTATGTTAAGTGAAATAAACCAGACATAGAAAGACACACTTTGCATGTTCTCATTGATATGTGGGAGCTAAAAGAGTTGGTCTCATGGGGGTAAAGAGTCGAATGACAGACAATAGGGGCTGGGAAGGGTGGGTGAGTGGGAGAAGACGGGGATGAAGTGAGGTTAGACAATGGGTACGAATGTACAGTTTGATAGAAAGTTTAAGTTCTAATGTTTGATAGCAGAGTATGGTGACAATAGTTAGCAACTATATATTACACTGTACATTTCAAAGTAGCTAGAAGAGAAAACTTGAAATGTTCCCAACACATAGAAATGATAAATACTCAAAGTGATGGATACCCCTCAATACCCTGACTTGGTCATTACACATTTTACATATGTAAAAAAAATCACATGTACCCCACACATATATAAAATATTATGTATCAATAAAAATAAAAATAAAGCAAAATTTATGATATTAAAAAAAGCCTTCTCTAATATGATTTTGACTCAACCCAATCTTCTGATTTGGTTTTTGTTGCTACACAATCTCCACTAATAGAGTGATCCTCTTATTATATGAACACTTGATCTATTTTACGTCTCAAAATGTGTGTATCGTGAGTGTATAATCAGGTTCTATGATTTCCATATCTGCAGATTCAACCAAGTGTGGATCAAAAATATTTGAAAAAAATTACAGCCATGAAAAATAATGCAAATAACAAACAATATAGCATAGCAACCATTTATATAGCATTTACACTGTATTAGGTATCATAATTAGTCTACAGATGATTTAAAGTACATAGGAGGATGTGACTAGGTTATGTGCAAATACTATGCATTTTATATCAAGGACTTGAGCATCTGTACATTTTGATATCCATTGGGGTCCTGAAATCAATCCCCGTGGATGCTGAGGGAGGACTGTCTCATGAATGAGGAACTGTGTGTCTGTGTGAGTGTGAGAGAATACAGCTCCATCAGTGGGGAGACTATATTGACGTGTTTTAGCATCTGTGCACGTGTTTGTGGTGTGGCATCATATGTTTGGATGTCTTGCTATCTGCCTGTGTAATCATGTGGATTTAATTGTGTCATTGCTGAGCCTAGGTCTATGAGCAGGTCTGCGATATCAGTGATCTTGTTAGAGCTGGGACATGCAGCCTTTTTTCACTCCCAGGTCATGCTACCTAACCTCTACTAGAAGCCCCTTGAGGGCAGAAATCTTGTCTTTGAATGACTAACTGACTTTATGGTCTCTCCAGCCCCTTTCCGTCCACTTCTCAATTCTGTTAAAGCCACCATTACTGCTTTCTCTCAATTACCAGTCCTGAAATTTTCTTTTTTTCTTCTTCCACAAAACCAAGGGCTGTCACTTCTATTTTGCTGTGTTTCTCATGGGGTTTCAATTCCAGGCCTTGGCTTGCTGCTCTTCTGGATTCTTTCATCAGCCCCTGGCAGGGTCTTTGTACTTCTGTTTTCTCCTTTTCCTTGATCTATTTCCTGGCCGGCCTTCAGAGGGCTTTTTCTAAAGCATCACTTTGTCTAGATACTATGCTGCTCATAAACCTTCAATGACTCCTCATGGCCCTTCAGACCCAGTCCAATCTCATTTTGTCTTGGCATTCAAAGTCCTAACTTATCATCCCAGTATTGCTATCCATTATTTACTTCTCTCTAAGCTCTCTGTGTTCCAAGCCATGAGAGGCAACCACTGTGAATTGATTCAAGGTATCTGAAGAAACAGAGTAAGTGTAGTTACTTTATTGAATGAGTATTCATTCAATAAAGATTCTGGGACACAAAGACCTGGCCCAGAAATGGGAGAATCAGAAGAAATTGCCCCTGAACAGAGTCTTGCAGGTCTTGCAGGTATTAGCCAGATGATAAAAGAGGTAATGACCATTCCAGACAAGGCCAACAGCTTGCACAATAGCAAATGCCTCAATACCCTGCATCTGTGATGTGGTGTCATATGTATGGATACGACATGTAAGGAGGCTCAACAGGACACGGGGATAGTTGGAAAACATCAAGACTTTCTGCTGGGAATTAAATACATTATGTGCATTTAGCACAGGGTCATGAGTACGGCAGTCTTTGAAAACCTAAGCCCAATTGCTGTGATCACTTATCCAGAATCAATAACTTGGATGGTCTTGAGGGAGTGGAGAAGCAGCCCAGAAATGAACTTATTCTGTAGCCTATTGTCTTCCTTGATATTGACACAGCTGAAGGAATTGATCCTTTGACAAGGCAGAAAACTGAAGGTGGAGTTCTCAAAGAGAATCAGAGAGATCTTGATTGCATCCGCTGGTGTAGGAAAGGTACCTGCCCTGGTTGGCCTTCTTTTGATTTATTTAATTCTCTGCTGAGAAATTTTGAATATCCTGCTTGTCTTTGGCTAAGATGACACTCAGCTAAGAGTTTACAACATTCCTTCTTGACTCAGAATCCCATTGTCATTAGCATGTATCTGAGCTGTGGACACATTTCCCTGTTTGTTCTGCTGGACTTCTATAACTTGGGCACACATTTTATTTTCATATATGCATAGACAAACATGGTCCAGTGTGTCACTAAACATCTGGAGGTGGTGACTGAGCCTGTTGGCAGATGTTGAAGACTACAACATTCCAAGAGTCCACAAGAAGGACATCATTTGAAACTCTTTCTCCAAGAACAACATCTAAACCTTCCGTTGCTGCTTCTCTTAGTAACAACTCTGTCTATCACAGGAGGAAAATTATTGTGAAAGGAAGCAGTAATGAATGAGGAAGAAATTTGACAGGATGGAATAATAGCTTATTTGGGAAAAGGTTTATGCACTACAATTGTCCCAATGCCTGCTCTCAGGCTGGTTCCTGGGAACACCAGGCCAATGCAGTGTCTTCTGTGTTCCAGCCCTGACTCATCTCCATCACTTGTCGTTTTTCTGGGGGCACCAAAGAGATGTTGGCTCCTGAGAGGTGCTGGTCATGGCAACATTAGCCTCCAATTGAATTGACATAGTGTCTGATAGTGAAGATTATTCCTCTATACATATATTCTCAAACCACTGGCTGAGATCCAGGATCCAATTTTATTATTTATTTGTGTGCTTATGACTTTTCTCACTGTGAAAATTCAATCTGCCTACATGTGGGGACCTGTATTCCTAGTGCCTCAGACAGTGCCTGGCACTTTTGCCAGATTATCCAACTGGCAAAATGCACAGATTGTCAGGCATCAGGAAGACAGAGGCAGACAAAGAGAGTCAGAGAGGGGCTGAGGATGCAGTGACTTCAGCCAGAGTTTTACAATCCAAAAATCTAGGAAAGACAACTTTTTGTTCCTATTAAAAATGTTTGTCGTTTAGTACTAGGGCCTCTAAAGGTCTTCATCATGCTCTGTGTGGAGCATAGCTGTGGCTCTAGAAAGATTTGTTGTAAGTGGCAAGGCTTAGCCAGGAGCCAGAGTCGGAAAAAGCAAATGTGTATGGCCATGGGAATGCATCTCAGAGGGAGATGGGATGCTTGCTCCCACCAGCATATGTTAGGCCCAGCCAAAAACAGCTGGTACTTCCCTTCGTCTACCCTCCTTAGTTCTTGTAGGTCAGGGAACTTTTCCTCTCATTTGCTTTTTTTTTTTTTGTATGTTGACTGGTAATCCCTGACTCCAACTAACCATGGTCTGTTACTATAGGTATTTTTGGAATTACTTTAATTGTTTAAATTGAGTAGAAGAAAGCAGAAAGAGGAGATTGAAGTTTAGTTGAATGCTTCCCAGGTGCCAGGTCCTGTATTGGGCATTTATGTGTCTGCCTCATCTAATACTCCAGTTACTTTTAAAGGAGGGGTCAGCATCACCTTTTTGTGGCTTAGAATGGCATGAAAAGAGGTTAAGCAACTGTCCGAGGTCAAAGAGTGCATGGAGGGCTTGGGATCTGAACCTTTAGAACAAGTACAGACCCTGGCACGTATTAGGAGCTTCATAAACATTAGCTGAATGTACAATAGATGAACGAGCCTGAAGCAAGATAGTCTTTGGGATTTCCTGGCATTTCCCCAGAAAAATCCCCTAAGTGTATTTTAACTAATGATCCATGTAGCCTTTCCTCTCAGGTACTATAGTCACTCTCTATCTCTATTCACAAACAGGGAGAGATATTCATCTCTTGCTGTCGTAAATGCTGTAATTGCAAAGGCATAAATGTTTTATGATCCTAAACATCCTCCCAGCACTTCCAGGAGAAATATGCAGAAGTTTGCCTCTTTGCCTCTTCCTTTTGCTTCTCCCTGTTTATACTTGCACAAAGATAATGCCAACCTGGAAATGTTTTATTCTGAGGTCATTTCATTTCATCATCCTCCAAGGTGCCCTGGATAGGGCTTTATGTGCAACGTTCAGCACAGTGCAAAGCAACGATGCTGGTGTTTACAGCTGAGCAAATTTGGAAATTCCAGCTCCATTATTTCCTGGTGCTCTGATTTTGACATGTCACTTGACCTCAATGGAACTGTTTCCTCATCAATAAAAGCAGACAATAATTCTTTCCTCCCAGGTCTATTGTGATGGCTCAGAAAGGCCACATACATAAGGTTGATTTTCCTTCTTTCTTTGGGCTCAGTGTATGATTGTAGGCTGTATTGTTGGTTCTGCACATCCTCCTTTTGGTCTTACGACTTCAGTTGTACAAGAAGTCACCCTTGTATCTCTTTATCACAAGGAGTAGATTTGGATGCTTTAGGAGCTCTGGGAGGCATCTGCTTTTCACCAAGGACAGACATTCGATAGGCTTCCTCAGGCTTTTGAACTTCTGCCCTTTCAGAACGCAAATGGGTTGAGGGAATGGAATTTATGCCCTACCCACTTCACATCCCCCGCTTGTTGCTGCTGTCAGCTACAAGGAGGGGTCAGGCTGGGAGATGACCTCTTGTAGCCAGTGTGTGGTCTGCAGTGTGTGCTCCATTGGGTGGGGATGCAGGAGCTCTCCAAGCTGCCCTGGCACTCAGCAATATGTTCACTTTAAATGGATTCTGCCGTTACCAGCTGCAATATGTTCATGTTCAATATTCAATATGTCTGGCATTACCAGCTGCAATATGTTCACGTTGAATGGATTCTGCCGTTATCAGCTGCAAGCTGCCCGGATGTCCGAGATTCACAGCCAGGCTTGCTCGCCCTTCCTGCCTCTGCGCTTCCTCAGTGCACCTTCACTGCTTCTGGTTTCCCTTCCTTTTGCCCACAACCTGACTTTGGAGTGAATATCTTCCAGGTATGCTGATGCTTCCTGAGGTTACAGCAGGGGAATCTTCATCGAGCGATTAGAGGTCTGCAATTTATAAAGTACTTTTATCTCAACTACCTGTTTGTTTTCTCTAGACAAGACTGAAAGAGATTATCATGATCCATCATCCTTCCGAAAGAGGAAACAACTTGAGTGAGATAAGAGGGCTCATCCCAGGTGGAGTGGGGATGGGGGAGGGAATCACGTCTGCTGAGCATCTACTCTATGACAGCAGCTTTCTGGACATTTTGCAGAATTCTCACCCTAGTGCTATATAGAAAGTGTATTAATCTCCTCATTTTATAGACAGCGAGTCTATGTCCCAGGGAGATCTAGTACCTTGCCTGCCCTTCCAACCCTCCCTCCATCCAGAAAACACTTAGTGCTTTCTGTGTGCCAGGTACAGATAGGTGCCCACAGGGGAGGAAGAGGACTGGCATTTATTGAGCACTTAATATGGGGTAGGCGCTTTTCATAGTTAAACCCTCCTGCCTATTCCAGGAGGTGAATACTTGGTTGGACTTATTCCCAGAGGCAGACAACATGGTGATTAGGATAAATATATAGAGTGGATTTAAATCTTAGTGTCACATTCTTTAACTGTGTCGCTGGGCACATTGTTTAGCCTTTCTAAACCTCAGCTTCATCATCTCTAAAATGTGGATAATAATAGTAGTTTCCTCATTGTGCGATTTCCATTGTTAACTGAGATGATGCATGCAGTATTGATAGCAAACAAGTATTGCACATGTTTACCTACCAGATACCATGCTAGATGCTTTATAGGTGTGATCTCATGTACTTGTCTCAAAACCTTTAATGTGAAAAAATTTAGCGTGGTTTCTGCTATATAATAAGTTATTAAGAAGTCGCAGCTGTGATGTGGTGGAGCCACGGCTTTTCCTCAAGTCTGTGTGACTCTGAAGCCCAAGCCATCACTACAGGACCCTATTGGTCTGATTGGAGACCAGGAGGCCTCAGTGGGGAAGAATGGTTCAGGGAATAAAAGTCATGAGCATTGTAGAGATTTTCAGGAAGGTGTGGAAGTGAGGTTGGAGGAAACCAAGGAGAATGTGGGGAGAGTGTGCAGATGATGCTAGAAGTGGGACTGAAAAGGGAAGGACTGAAAAGGTTGGGCAGTGGTTAAATGCTGGGCAGGAATGCCTCCTATGGCATGCCTGAGGATTCATTGTGTGGTACTGAGTGCCACTGCTGGGCTTGGGCTGAATCACCTTGGTGCATTCTGCTTTGCCTGCACAGACTCCATGTGCCAGAACTGTGTCCAGAGAGGATGGAAGCCTGGTCTCAGGGGACCTGGGCCAGAGTAGGGCCTGTGGACCCAATCTGAGGGCAGTGGAAGATACTGTAGGGCCCAAAGAATACCCAGCCTACAGGGCTGTCAAGTGCAGCCAGGCAAAGAATGGATTGAGAAATTAGTGGGGGTTGGGAGGCAAGACCTGGGTGGGGAATGAAACACAGAGACAGCTCATAAACATGGACCAAGAATCCCTCTAGCATCAACTCCTACTCTCTGGCCAGGCGACGGCAAATTCCAGGGCAGGTGAAGAAGTTGTCCTCTATGATGTAATTTCCCTGAGCAGGGAAATTCCCTGATCATAATAAAAATAATTGTTAACATTTACTAATCCCTCACTCCATGACAGACACTGCAAATACTTTATTTGTAATTATCCCCATTTCACACATAAAGAAGCCGAGGCCCGAAAGAGTTAAAAGTAACATGGTTAAGAAGTGTCTAGGCCAGAATTCAAACTGGGTTTTAACTTTCAACCCTCAACTCTTCCAAGATACATTTGCCTAATATTCTGCAGAAATCTAAAGGTCCTACCAGGTTTTATTATTTCTATACTTTTTTTGTATAGGTAGCGTACACATTTTGTATGAAAGAGGCTAGGTTTATAAAAGACTCCCTCCTTCCCTTGTTGACAAGCCGCCCAGTTTTCTACCTGGATGCTGGCAGAATTACCAATTTCTTTTGTGCTCTTCCTGAGATATAATATGTATTTACAAACATGTTCGTATCAGTAAATATTTTCATAAAATGAGTGTACCATATTATATATACTGTTATGTACTTTTTTTTTTTTCCAGTTAACTTGTGTGTAATGGGTTGTATTTGCTTGGCTGCATAAGAGGGTAAGATATCTGTCTTTGCCATCTCTTGGTAGATTGCCTGTGATGTGCATCACATTCTGGTTTAATGCTTATTCAACAATAAAACTGTTTTCTTTCTCCACTACCTTTGTGGACAGGATTTCTAGGTTGGGAGAAGAATTTGTTTTTGTTTTTGTTTTTGTTTTTGAGATGGAGTCTTGCTCTGTCACCCAGGCTGGAGTGCACTGGCGCGATCTCAGCTCACTGCAACCTCCACTTCTCGGGTTCAAGTGATTCTACTGTCTCAGCCTCCTGAGTAGCTGGGACTACGGGCACCTGCCACCACGCCCGGCTAATTTTTGTATTTTTGGTAGAGACAGGGTTTCACCATGTTAGCCAGGATGGTCTCGATCTCCTGACCTCATGATCCACCTGCCTCGGCCTCCCAAAGTGCTGGGATTACAGGCGTGAGCCACTGCGCCCGGCCAGACTTTGTTTTTAATTGTATTTCTGTAACATAAGCATGCTGTGCTAGCTCTCTGATTCTTAATTCTCTCTTTGGAAAAACACAGGTAGCCTCACTTTCTGCTGGGCCAGGAGTTCTCGATGGGTGACTCTACGGGTGACATAAGATTTGCCGTGTGAAGTTCCTCACTGGGAGAGGGGTGAGGCTCAGTAACTGGTATAGTTGTAGTAATAGTTTTCTCCATGGTTTTACTGATCTCCTTCTTCCTTTGATCCATGGTGTGGCCACCTGGCACTTGAAACAGCACAAACATGGCTGCCTGAATGCACAGGGAAGGAGGTCAGATGGTCCAGTTTCAAATCATGGCTCTGTCACCGACTAGAGGTACGGACTTGGGCAAATCTCTTCAGTCCCCTGGGCCTCAGTGTCCCTATCTGCAAAATTAGGTGCTTTAGGCTAGCTGACCTTCAAAGGCCTTGTTATCTCCAAAGACCTGTGATCATCTGACTGGTTTTTATCCATAATGGGGTCTGTGATCTGGACCTCAGCCACAGCATCTAGCCCAGGTGCCTTCCTTCCCTCCTCCAGAAAGCTTTTCCTGAACCACCCCTATCCCTGTGACTGGGCCAGGAGAACATCTGGAATTCCATAGTGCCTCTCTGTTGAAATAGCCTACTTCCTGAGGCGAACATCAAATTTTCTCAGTAGTTGCCTGGTGCCTGGGGTAGAGTGATGATCACATCACAGCCACTCTGTGCATGTAGCTCTCCCCACATTTCCAACATGCATAGTGCTCCTCCTGCACACGCCTTATTGGTGCTGTCAGAGTATTGATATTAATACCCCCTTTGGAGAAAAGGAAAAAGGCTCAAAGAAATGAAGCCATATGCCTATTTTCATATCCAGAAGTGAGCCATATTTCACTGTATGTTTACCCAAGCTCTCCTTAGTGCCTTAGTTTTCCCTCCTTGAATCCAGTCTTTTCCCATCTCCTCTGAACCATTTCTTCTCCATCAGTCCCTCCAGATCCCCTCTCAGCCCTTCCCGGGCCCTGCTCTGTCCTGTGAAGCTGACTCCTGGCTCAGCTGCCCCTGGACCTTTGAGCCCTGGTTTCCTGCTGAGCCTGGTCAATGGGATTGGATTGGAGGCAGGGTGGGGGATGGGGGAGCAGTCAGCATTCCCTCCTTCCTTCTGCGCTCTCGCTGCTGTTTTGGCAGTGACTGCCTTTCTCTCCAGAGCCCTTAGGTCTTCCAGGCAGGCCCTCTGCTAGGCTTTAGTTCTCTCTGGGTTTCTCTAACACTTCTCCCTCCATGTGCCCTTCGCACCAAGGCATGGTCGCTGGTTTCCCACTGTTGCTAGTCCTGGATGCTCCAGCCCTTTCAGTTCCCTTCAATCTGTCTGCATCTCAGCAAAGAGGTCCTTCTTTAAACCCCTTCAAACTCTTTAAATATTCTTCTATAAACACACTTTCTTGAGTGAGCTAGCTGTTTCTTTTCAGGACCCTGATTGCTACATGAGCCCAGCCTCACCACCATTTCCCTCTCCTTTTCTTCTGACACACTAAGAAGTTACAGAGCCTGGGCAACCCAGAGCTGCAATCATCCCCATACATCTGCTCTCCAGGAAGATGAGTTTAATGATAATGGAATGGATGGTGTCAGCCTTATTCATTTCTTGAGCATCTGCAATTGGACAGGCACAGTGATAGATTTGGCAGGGTAGCAGTGAGTAAAAAAGACCCCGTGGCTTTCTTCACTGAGCTTCCTGTCTTGTAACAGCGCATGTCTTCATCTCACCTTCTGGCTGGGCAAGTCATGGATCCTTCTTGGACTGTGACATTCTGCTTGCTGGTTTTCTAGATAGACAAAAGTATTCCTTGCCTTCTGCTGACCAAGGGCTCTCAGACATCATCTTGGTGGCAATGGGAACATGTCATGCCTCTGGGCTTCCTTCAGACCCCACTGCAGGTTTCTGGAGGCCACTCAGTGTCTCATTCAAGGACAACTGTCTCCTCCTGGCTAAAGAGGGACAGAGTCCCAGAGCACCAACTGGGGGCTGCAGCTTGACTTCTAGCAGAAACTGGCCCCTTGGTGGTCAAGGGGTCAAAGTCTGACTTCCCATGACCTGCGGTTCTCCTTTATCATAAACAGCGTTTCCGGGTTGTCTGTATATTTCTACATTTTACAAGCAATGGCATCTGGCTATGAACGCTGCTGCCTGAATCACAGTCTGTTTGTTGACCCTGATGGGGCAGAGAGAATTACAGATTTTCCATGGCTTACTCATGGTGTCTATGCTTTGAAGCTGGCCAGGATTGCTTACAGACGAGGTTTCCAGTTACACCCATTGAAAACCCAATTTTTTTCCCTTTGCAATTTAATACTTTGAAGTGAAATGAAATCAGCCATCATAGATTATGAAGGGGCATTTTTAAAAAGGATATTAATGGAAAGACACATTCCTTAGGTTTTGAGGTACATCTTTGATGTTCCTAGCCAAGAATTATGCTTTCTTCTTGACACCTATCCCTGCCCCTACCATTGTTCTCCCTAGACCGTATATTCTTTTTCTGACTAGGCTTCTCCCAGGCCCCAGCAAGACCTTAGAGATAGATAATAAGGAAGGAGGTTCTTTCTTAAGCTCTAAAAAGAGAAAAAGTTCTAAACCCAAGAAAAAGAGTGGGTAAGAAATTATAGCTTCCACATATAGGAATGTGTATCTATAGCATCATGCTGTTGTGAATTCATTAGCATATAAATAAAATCGTAATATATTAGGAGACTCAGAATAATCTATCTCATTAAAAAAATTCCATTTTACATCTTACATAGAATTCTGTACAGAATTCTATATCCCAAACTGTTAACAGTGGTCAGTTATAAGAATTATGGGTAATGATAACTTTCTTCCTCTCCTTATATGTATTTTCCAACTTTTTTTCAATGACCATGTGTTAGTTATGTAATTTTAAAAGTTTTTTTCTTAAATAAAAAGAATGTTCCCAAATTACCAGTATACTATGATTATAATTATCTAACAAATATGAGGCTTAAGGTTATTCCCGTATTAAAAGAAGGGACTATTCATTCCCTAGAAATACTGAGAATAAACACCAAATTGAACCTCTCCACCCCTCCCACTCTACATTTCCTCTGCATGTAGAAACAAGAAATGTGATACACCAAGAAACTCTGTCCTCTGTCCAGAGCTGAAATAGTGGCCGCTCCCTGCAGAGAGTCCACTGATCTCCCCCAAGGTCAGAGTGGCATGTGGCTTACCTGGAGCTGCACACAGGCCTCTCCTTGGGCCCGGAGCTGGCTGACAAGCAGGTAGGTGGTGAGCCCTGCAAGGAAGGGGAGCAACACCAGGCAGCAGGTGAGAGCCCAGCATGCGCTGCTGCTCCTGGCCTTGGGCCTGCAGCTGCCGTGCTCTGGCAGCATTTCCACACTGGCTGTCTCCCCAAAGCTCAGTCCCAGATCCTCGGCCATGCTCTTGCTGCTCCTGGAGGCACCTCTGACTCCTGGGCAGAGAGAGCCCCCATTAAATAGAAGACCAGCTCTCACAGCGGGTGACTTAATCACTCAGTCTCCTCCTTCCCTTTTCCTCTCCCCTCCCCTCTTCAAGAGCACACTGTGGCCCTACCCTGCTAGAGAATGTACCGCCTACAACAGAAACCAAGTTTGGTTTAAGGAAAAAAAAAAAAAAAAAAAAAGAAGAAGGAGAAGAAGAAAGCTTTCCCAAGCATATTTATATACAGTATGATCATGTGCTCCTTCCTTCGTTTACAGAAGGAAGTTAGGAAAGTCCCTGAAGGAGGAGAGAAAGAATTCATCAAGTCAGTGGGTGGGGCAAATTAAAATATACCTGTTCCCTGCACTGGAGGCTTACCAGCTGTGCCAGTCTGGGGAGTGTGCTTCTGGAAGTGAAAGTGAGGGATGGGAGGTGTGTGGTTTGCAGGTTGGGAAACGGAAATCACATTTGCATCAGCCCTTTGCGAAGTGCTGCCTAGCCCTCTGTCATTTTGAACCTCCTAGAAACTCATTCTCAGTGTACAGATGGGAATAGCAAAGTTCTAAAAGGTGAAGGCACTTGTCCTAGGTCATCCAAGGATGAAGACAGAGGAGCTAGGAAGATGACCTAGTTCCAAATCACGGCTTGGAGTTGTAACCTCTAGCACATGACTGCCTATGAAAGGAAAGTGTATTTCCAGCCTGCACTGACCATTGTTTAATCAGAGTACGAGGTCACAGATGGAGGTGACTGTCTGTGAGGGTAGAACATTAACCGCTACTCCCTGATTAAAGTTAATTAATCATGTGATGTGCTTTGCCTGCAATTCGGTGTGGGGGCCACAACATGTAATAAAAGGTTATATTTATTAAGTGCTTACTTTGTGCCAAACACTGCTCTAAGTTAAATATATCAATAAAATTATTCTATCCTGAGATAACTTTTGTGACAATAAAGCTATCATTCTCATTTTACACATAAGGAAATAAAGCACAGAGGGCAAGTGGTAGAGCCAGGATGGGGACTCAGGCAGGCTGGCTGCTGGCTTCTTCACCATCACACTTCACTGTAGGTGCTGCTGGATCATGTATGTTCATAAATATCTGCACCCTCTTAACCAGGAGGGAGTAATACCCTGCAATGAGGGGGCTGAGGGGGCTTCCTGGAGAAAGAGGTGGTGTTGGAACTCGGCCTTAGAGCTCAGGGAGGGTTGATCTCAGAGGAGAGTAGAGGACCCTGGGAAAAGATGGGTTCTAGAAATAGGAAAGTTTAAGGAATGGCCTGTGATGTATGGTAGAAACCAGTTTGACTAGAGCCTCCATCCAGTTGCTACTTCTGGTTATTTCACAGCCTGGACTCTTCAGGCTACTTGGAAAGGCCTTTCATGGCTTGGTCCCTGCTCACTGCCACCCCTCCCCAGTGTCCAGCCTCAACTTTTACTACTTTCCCAAGCTGCAGTTCCCTGGATACACTATTGACTAGCTGTACTGTTGCAAAATGGAAGTGTTCAGTCCTCTTCCTTCATATCACTATGCTCCTATGCTCATTCTAGCAAAGGATGATTTTCATGTCCCATGGCTACTCATTCTTGGTTTAACAAATCTATTAAAAAATGTCTTTGAGACTAACCTAAATCTCTGCTCTTGTAACTTAACCTTTCTTTTCTATGCTCCGGTTCCTTAATTGTGTGGAGAAACCATTCTTGTATCTCCCTGCCTCCAAGATTGGGTAAGATGCTCATATTCTATGTTCCTATTGCTTCCCTTTCTTCCCTATCATTGAATACGTCCTACTAGACCATGTTTGACCATTTCTTCTGTCTCCCCATCAGGTCTGGGAGAGCAGGTATTAAGTCATATCCCTTTCCCATGACTATTGCTCCTAACTGTTATGCAACAGACTCATTACCACCTACTAAAATAAGCATCTAATGTATTTTCAAAGAATTCTAGTGAAGGATGATTTTCAGGTCCCATGGTTACTCATTCCGGGTTGAACAAATCTATTAAGAAATATCTTTGAGATTAACCTAAATCTTTGCTATTGTAACTTAACCTTTCTTTTGATGACTGAGTAGCATTCTATGGTATGGATACACAGCAGTTTGTTTAACCATTCACCCACTGAAGGACTTTTGGGTTATTTCCAGTTTTGAGTTATTATGAATAATGCTGTTGCAAATATTTGTGTACAGATTATTTTGTGTGAACATGTTTTCACTTTTTCTGGTATAAATGCCCAAAGTGAAATTGTTGGCTGTCTGGTAAACACATATTTAATTTGCCATGGTAAAACTAACTGCCATGATAAAAACATACCATGGCAGTTACCTATAAAATTTAAGCAGTTGCTTAAATATGGCAGTTACCTACAATTAATTTTGTAGGTAACTGTATGGCAGTTACCTACAACCAGAGTGGTTGTATCATTTTACTTCCCACAAGTAATGTGTGAAAGATCCAGCATCCTCTCTGTATCCTCCCTCCAGCATTTGGTGCCTTTACTATATTTTGCTTTAGCCATTCTGATAAGGGTGTGGTCATATCTCACTGTGGTTTTAATTTGCATTCCCCTAATGGCTAATCATGTTAAACATCTTTTCACATACTGATTCGCCATCTGTATATCCTCTTTGATAACACAGAGATCTATTTTGGCTGTCACGAGGTATTTCTTGTTTCCTTCTTGAATCTCAGTGGATTCAAAGGCAAAAGGTAAATCACTTACAGATAAATGATGAGTTACTGCACTTGAGTATGTACAAGATAGTGTTCTAGGTACTGTAGATAAAGCAGTGAAGAGAACAGACAAAACCCCCTGCTTTCATGAAGTTTATATTCTGGTGGGGGGAGATAACCAGTAATTAAAACAAATAATTTACAGTATATTAGATAGCCTTAAGTGGTTTAGAAAAAAAAGAAAAAAGATAGAAAATGATCTTAATTGCAATTTAAAATAGAGTTGTCAGAATAGACGTCATTGAGAGGAGATATTTGAGTGAAGACTTGAATGGGGTCGGGGAGGCCATGGATGTGTCAGGAGGAAGACAGCCTGGCGTTGAAGCCAGTGTACATGGTGTATTTACGGAGCAGCAAGGTGGCCAGGTCAGCTGGGGCAGTGGGTGAGGGTGAGTGGCGGGGGCGGGGCACAAGGTCAGAGTGATGGAGGAGGCTCACCGTGTATATCCTCCTGGGTCCGGGTAGGACTTGGCTTCTTCTTCACTGAGTTTGACGGGAAGAGGGGTGGTGGAGAGTGGAGTAGGGGTTCTTTGGAAGGTGATGGGCGGAGAGGTGGCAGGCTCTGATTTTACTTTGAAAAGATCATCCTGTCTGCTGTGTTGAGAACAGTCTGAAGCAGGAAGTGTGAAGTCTGGGAGACCCATTTGGAGACCACTGCAATCATTCGGGAGAGGCAGGATGGTGGCCTGGATGAGGTGATGACACTGAGGGTCACAAGAAATAGTGGATCCTGGACATATTAATGTTTTAAACTAGAGCAGACATAATTTCATATTATGCTAGATGTGGAGTGAGAGAGAAAGAGAAAAGTCTGAGTTGAGGGTTTTTGGTTTGAGCATGGGGTGTGTAAAGACGTCTTTAATGGAGGCAGAGCAGGTTATGGCTAGATGCTTGAGAGCGGAGACTGAGATAAACAAAGTCTAGGGGGACTTTTAGATGACCAAGTGGAGGCAATTAATAGGTAGATGGATGGTTATGTGGGGCTTCCAGGCAGAGGGTGGCGTGGAGATACTAATTTGAGAGTCATGCTTGACACAACACCTACCACACGGTTAATGCTCAAAGCGGAGGTTCTCCATATGGTTGCAGGCCCTCAAATCCTGTATCTCAAGTCCTTGGAGCCAGGTTTCAAAAAGCATTCAGTTGAACTGTCTGAAATTGCATATATCTGGTCATTTTGGACCTGTAATAATAATAGTTATATATGGTTCTCCTGAATAATCCATTACACATACCTTATATTTCATAACACTTTTGGTGGGGTCTGAAACAACACCTAATAATCAACTACAGAAATAATTTTGCAGCCCAACATGCTCATACTGAATACAATAGGTAGTGATTCCCAACAACACATGCCCTCTCAGGTCAGCTTTTGCTGCCAAATGCTTTCAGTTTTTAGAGATTTTTGGATTTTGTTTATGGGCTGGTATTATTATTATTGTTGCTGTTATTATTGTTACCATTCTGTATGGCATTCAGGGGGTTGAACTAGGCAATAAGTAGAAGTTACTGAAAGGCACACTTCAGCTCAATTTAAAGACTTTGTCAGTAATGTCCAAAGATAAATCATGTTTTTCCAGAGGTGGGAGCTCTCCATTTCAAGGGTAAGGACAGGACCTGGACGGCCACTTATTGAGAATATTTTAGAGGAAATTTGATTATTGGAAAAGTGATTGGAGTTGATGTCTTTTACAGCTTCTACTCTTATTTAAACAAGATGACTCTACATTTTTTCTACTTTTCAGGCCTTCTTTTCTCCATGTGTTAAATGGGGAGAGGGAGCTTAAGGATGCTTCTACCATTAACGTTTTCAGGGTCTCGTGCTTCCCTGTGTCTTCTCTTTGCTTGTTGGTTGTTCCTTCCACCCATTTCTGCACATCTTTGCTTACATCCTTGTTTGCTAAGTAATATATTTTTCAGAATGTGCCATAGCAATTTCCTCATGATGTGCAAATGAGAGATTAGCAAGGGCGGCTGGGTTGGGTCAGCAGATGTTTTCTCTGTTGCTCTAGTTAATAAAAAAAGCTCATTTTTCAGCAATTACTTCTAGCTATTTTTTGGACTTGAGCAATATCCACAGCCTTTCTGCAAGGGTGCTTATTTGGGCATAGCGCTACTTTCCTGGACTGGCATTGATGGTTGGCAAGACCTCCCCTCTCTGGTTCTCTTGGGAAAAGAGCTATTTGATGAAATAGAAAATTTCAGTGGCTAACTTACTGTCTTCTAAGTGGCAACAGAAAAAGTGCAACCATTTTGAATAGAAACCTTTCTAAAATATGGTTTAAACTTTTAAAGCAGTTTATTTTTTATGATTATAAAAGTAACATTTTAACTTTAGAAAACTAAAGAAATAGAAGACAATTGAGTCTTCTGCACTTATTGAATCACAAAGAGCAATGTTATTCCTATGCGGAATTTGCCCTGAAAATCAGGCTTTCAGAAATCTTTCTTCTTTTCCTTTCTTCTTAATTATTTTCTTTCTTCCTGCTTTGCTTAAATCTAGCTTCCCTTTGGATTAATCAAAATTCTCAAGAGTGTAAAAGCCAACTATTTCACTTATAGGCATATACCCGAAAGAAGCCCTCACATATGTTCAACGGGAGATATGTATGAGGAACAAGGAGCTTAACTGTAGCACCATCATCACAGTGGCACAAACCTGGATGCACACCAGATGCCTATCATCAGGGAGGCAGCAAATAAACTGTGGTGAGCCACACAATAGGGCATTGTTCAGCCATCCAGATAAAGGATCAACAGCAACATGCTTCAATGCGGATAAATCTTAACATAACAATATTAATTGAAGATGTAAATTTCCAAAGATTATCTACAACAAAGCTTACATAAAGTTAAAAATAAGAAGTGCATATTTGTGGTACACACACACACATATGGACATATGTACATAGCACTCATTGAAATGGAGAGCAAAGCACTGATGAATACAGGAATCTGGGTGATAGATACTCTGAGCAGGGGGTTCAGAGGGTGGGTTGGCAAGGGGTTTCTTATGGTGTCATCTGATGCCCCATCCAGGTCCTAGCTTTCATTTTATGTCATGAGTTATTAGGTACTTATAGCATTGCAACTAATTAACTAATTGACTTAATAAAAATAAGTCCAGGTATGAACCTTGATGACAATGTGACATAATTTGAGAATGATGATGATTCCGATTTTGTGTATCTGAGATCCAAAAATAGAAAAGAAATGGGAGTCAGTGGACACTGTTTGCGGTCCTAACAAACTTTCCCTGAGTCATGGGATGAGCATTAGTGCACAGATTTCACAGTGTCTATTTTGGCTTCACAGAGAAACATTTTTAAATTCTTTTTCTTTGTTCTTGGCGCTGGTCCAGGCAGGGTTGCCGGACACATGAGATCTTGCAGAACCTGGCCCCACTCTTAAAGCTAATAAGCACTTCCTTGAAAGAGCCTGGAGTTACGACTTTGAATTTGATGGCTATTTGGTTCCAGTTAGAATGTAGGAGTAGACCTGTCTCTGGGTGGGTGATGAGCTCTGGTTGAGAGAGTGGTGTCCATGTGGAGAGAGGATTGGCAGAGATTCAGGAATAGAGAACAGCCAGCACCGAGGTAGAGAGATGCACCTGGTAGTGACAGAGCATCTGCAATTCTGAGCCAGCCAGGTGGAGCCCAAGGAGTCTTGGCCAACCAGACTATTTCGTTGGACCCTTTCTTCCTTCTCTGGCCTTGAGATTATTACTCAGTTTTAACTAAGAATGCTGCTAAATTGTGAG
Organism: Macaca thibetana thibetana; assembly: GCF_024542745.1. Classification (NCBI taxonomy): domain Eukaryota; kingdom Metazoa; phylum Chordata; class Mammalia; order Primates; family Cercopithecidae; genus Macaca; species Macaca thibetana. The sequence continues at coordinate 25,022,798 of NC_065592.1, read as the reverse complement.
GCCTGGCTGAGAGTATGGACCATCTCTCATTCCTTGGATACTGACTCTGTGGCCCAGACTCTTTCAGAACCTGGAGATATATATGGAGCCTCGATCTGAAGTTGGAGATTGTTATTATTTTTCCATGGTTGTAGCCATACTTCTCACGAGGACAGTACTAGCTTTTAGTGCTGAGCTGCGTTGAGTGGATCTTGCTATTAAGGATCTTGCTATTAAGGATCTTGCTATTAAAAGCAAAGTGGATCTTGCATTTACAGTGGCAGCCCCAGGCAAAGTTAGAGCTCCCTCTTTTGAGTGTGTCTGCAGCCCACATCTCTATGACTGTATTCTTATCACATTGCATTGTCATGATTTATTTACCCGTGGCTGCCACCCACTAGCCTGTGAGCATCTCAAGGATAGAGTTTTGTCTTTTTCATTGCCAAGTCTCCCAAGTCCAGGGTACAGTGTAGGTGATAAATAAGTGTTTTGAGGGGACACCGTACATTACACTTTGTAGCTGATGCCTGGTGAGTGAAATTCAAGGTGTGGATAGATGATCACTGGTTAGGAGGGATCCAAGGGGAATTTAGAGTGAGGAAGGGGTGGTTTGGCTTGGGCTTTGAGTGTATTTTATGGATGGAGATGATAGGGAAAGTGAAGGTGGAGATGAGGGAGTTTTGGTATTGGTGGTGGTGGTGGGGGATATTCAAAGTAATAACTAGAACTGCATCCCTGCTGACCCACCAGAGTAGATTCTGGCTGTAAACAGTCAGCATTGCCACTCCTGTGCCTCCTAGCTACAGGTCAGCCCTGAAGATGAGAAGGGGCATGGGGCCATGATGGTGCTGTGGTAGAATGGGAATAAATGTTTCAGCATCACCACCTTTATTCCAGCTCTGTATCAGGACCTTTTTGTATATGACCTTTGCTGATTCTCATACAACCTTGACAGGTAGGCACTATTACTTCAATTTTGAAACAGACTCAGAAGGGTGACACGAGTGGCAGGGCTGGAGCTGAAGCTGAGCCCAGGTTCCTAGTTGCTAGGACTGTGCTCTGTTCTCTCTGGAAGGTATGGGCAGTAGGGATCAGAGAGAAGATGCCTACTGGGTTTTGAGCAGGAGCCATGAGATAGGCCCAAGGGTGAATGTGGGCAAAAAGCAGGAGATATGGCTTTAGAAGAGGTCTAGCAGGGTCCTTAGGGCTGGAGTGGATAAAGTACCCTATTCAGGCATCTGTGTTCAGGAACATTCTCTTCCTTCATTTCTGAGGAAGCTCACACCCTTGGCATGACCTTGCTGGGGAATGTTTCTGGAACTGGACACAGAGCTCAGGGTCAATGGAAGGAAAAGTGCTGCCCTGGAATCAGGGCCAGAGACAACAATTTTAGAATTTAGAGTGGAGAGGTTGAGCACAAGGTTTCAGTCACTGGGGCTGGAGATGAGTAATGCCTGCCTGGATAGGGGAGAAACTTCATTAGAGGGATGAAAAGAAAGTGATTAAAAAAATAAAAAGACAACAAGTCAGAAACTGAAGATGCAGTTGAACAAGTAAATGGTTTTAGTACCAGCTATGGTGAGAGAGAAATGCTCAAGGACCAGTTTCCTACGGGTGCATTTTTCATAAAAAAGTGTTTGAGTGATTTATTGATGGAGGCAACTTGTATAAGGGAGAGATAGAGGGAGGGTTGGGAAAGAGGTGAAAAGACACACAGAAACAGAAAGACAGACCGAGATGGAGGCAGGAATACACAAAGGCAAAAGAAATACAAATACAGTAACCCAGAGACACAGAGGAGGATAACAGGCCGGAGGTCCAGGGACAAAAGGAAACCGGGACAGAGAGAATCAGAGACAGGGAGAAAAGGACAGAGACAGAAAGAGGAAGCGGCCCAATGACACAAATGCCCAATGCATAGCTGTGTTTAATGGAGAAAACACACGGGAGGCTGAGGCAGGAGAATGGCGTGAACCCGGGAGGCGGAGCTTGCAGTGAGCTGAGATCCGGCCACCGCACTCCAGCCTGGGCTACAGAGCGAGACTCCGTCTCAAAAAAAAAAAAAAAAAAAGGAGAAAACACAGTGAAACTTCCCGGGAAGTACTGCATCCTGGGCCTTGGGGCCTCCCCAGGAGGATGGGTTCTTTGGCTTAGCTGAGATACTGCATGGTCCTAAGTCTCTGTGCCTTCCTCACTGTCTTAGTCTGTTATGGTTGCTATAGCAAAATACCGTAAAGTGGGTAATTTATAAATAATAGAAATTTATTGGTCTTAGTTCTGGAGGCTGGGAAGTCCAAGATCAAGGCACCAACAGATTCAGTGTCTGGTGAAGGCTCGCTCTCTGTTTCAAATATGGTGCCTTCTTGCTGTGTCCTTACATGGAGGAAGGGAAAAACCAACTCCCTCAGGCCTCTTTTATAAAAACACTAATCCCAAAGGTTCTGCCCTCATGACCTAATCACTTCTCTCCACCCATTAATACTATTGCATTTGGGATTAAGCCTCAAGATATCTTTTTTTTTTTTTTTTTTTTTTTTTTTTTTTTTGATGGGGCGCACAGACCTTCAGACCATAGTACTCACTGACATGTGGAAACTCCTGGGCCAAAGGCTGCCTTTAATACAGATTTTTCATGTAATGATAGCATCTTAGCACCAGAAGAGAGAGGCCTTGGAGCCATCTCCCATTCTCTTATCTCAGACTGCTGCTTGCTCCTCTGCAATTAACTCCAATCACCAGTTGCTCATTACTCTTCCAGAACATCATTCCTTAAACTGAGCTATATCCCTGTGATTTCCACAGTTTGGGAGTGACACATGAGCAAATCTAGTGTTGATTTTTCTCTTGGCTCTTCAGGTTGTTGATGATAACAACCTTGTTCCCAACTATGTTCTTTCTTCTTTGGGTCAATCTCCTGCATTTCCTTCACTGGTGTTATTAGTCAGGACAAGCTAGGTTATGCTGTAGTAACAAACAAATCCAAGATCTCAGGAGCTCTTAGAAGCAAAGGTTAATTTCCTGCTCACACTATGTATTTAACACAGGCTAAAACAACTTTACTCTGCTCCAACCCATATTCACCCCAGGACTCAGGTTGATCAAGTAGACTCTATCTAAAACATTGCTGATCATGGTGATTGAAGAAAAAGAGAACACGAGTCTTCATACCCTGTTTCTGAAAGTTTCTACCAGAAGTGAAACATATCACCTTCACTCATGTGGCATTGGCCATAGCCTATGCCAATGAGGTGGGGAAGGGAAATTTGCTCTTAGGAAGGGACAGCAAATATTTGTGAACAATAATAGTCTACTACAATTGGCTTCTCCCATCCCACAGTTTCTAGCTCTCTATAGAAGCTACTCCCCTGTTCATGGAGGCTTCCAAGCTTATTGATGTTTCTCTTGATATTTGGGAGCCAGTACAGAACAAGCCACTTGGAGGGAGGTGATGCTCACGGGGCACCAGGTGATCATACTCATGAATGGTCCTCCTGTGTCTTAGAGCTACACCATATACATTACGTGTCCACTGAGTTTGCCAAGGCCATGAAGAGAGAGGAAGCACACCTTTAATCTGATCTCTTTACCCAGGTTAAGTGGGCCTTTATCCCTCGAAGCCTTTTGAACAATCTCGTCCTTTATTGCTTAAGTTCTAGAAGCAATTTTCTCCTCTGTAGCTCCAAGACGAGAAAAGTCTTCCCTACTTTCATTGGATTTTGAATGAGTGAGTGATAAACATTTATTTTATTAATCCACTGAAATTTTCAGCATTTGTCTGTTTTAGCAGCTAGTGCCAATTAGTCTAATGCAGAAATTGATACTGGTAGTGAGGGTGCTTCATTAAAAAAAGGGTAATAGAAATGATTTTAGCTTAGTGGTCAAGAGACAGGTGATTGGAAACTGAACCGTAGACTGGAAAGATGGAGATCAGGTTACGCAGGGGCAAGGTTTTGGAAAGTTGTCACCTGTGATGACTAGAAGGGCAAAGAGTACTCATTGAACTCATCACTTCAGGGTAACAAGTAGGAAAATAGGGTGATGGTAGCATAGCTGTATTTGGCAAGGTATTAGGAGTATTACATGAGTTCAAGAAATTGTTAGATGAGTTGCAAACAGAAATTCAGAATAATAGAGCCCAGAAAGATGGGACCTTGGAGTTGAAACAGCAGACTATTTCTAGGTTCCACACAATATGAGATGGAATTTAAAAGGGATTTACGTGGCAAAGGCCCAGTAAAATCTCCTGTTTGGGAAATGACTCAGGTCAAAGATCAAATTAGAAGTGTGGTCTTGTCATTGATTTTTCCATGTAGCCTCAAGGTAGCTGCTATTAGGTGAAGAGAGAGAGAAACAAAGTGATGAAAAAGAAAAGGAAAAGGCAGATTTAGGAAATGTATCTTAAAAAGAACTTTGCCTGTGTTCACTGGCAAAGACATCAGAAGCCTCTTAAGTTATTGAGTGAAATGCAACACCAAAGAAGCCTCAAGTCTGGGCTGCACAATCTTTGAGAGTTAAAGCAATCCCTGGGATGCCAGCCTCCCATGAACAGAAAGTGGATTAAGGAAACTATTTAAACTCCAAGGAGTGTTGTGGGAAGGAGAACTCTCCTGCAACTCCCAACCAAAGAGTGGATCCAGTGGTCATGAGAACAATGGACAAGGCTGAGCTTCCCTGACAGAAGATTCACAGCCCCTCACCCAGAGCTGGAGCCTTCAGGACATCTGCCCAGCAGGATTTCAGAGCAGCTCTGAATCTGTGACTTCTGTGTGTGTCCCATTCTTTCCAGCAGGTGTGTTTCCTGTGGCTGTCCCGTCCTGTTCCATCTTTGTATCTTGGATTTGTAGTGTGTGTAGTGGGGTATAGGGGTTGTTGGCAGAGAAGGATGTAGAAAATGTACTTACAGATCATAGGCCTAGGGCAGTGACTCTCAACTGGGGGTACTTTTGGCTGTAGGAACTTTTGTTAATAGCAGCGGGCGTTTTTGGTTGTCACGACCAAAGGCGGTGGTGATATTGACAGCTAGTGGGCTGAAGGCAGGATTGCCATGAAACATTCTACAATGCAGGGGACAGTCCCCCCATGACAATGAATTATCCATTCTAAAATATCTACATGACCAAGGCATTTATTCCCTTGTCTAGGGAATAAAAGGCACAACATCCCAACCTAATAGGAAGATTATAGGATGTCACCTGGAAATCAGAGAGCCTGGTGTGGAGTTGGTGCTCATTTCTTCATTCAACAGACACTGAGTATCTGTGGGAGGTTGAGGGAGGTAAAGCAGTGGGGATTTGTCAGGGTAATTAACGCTAGTTGCTGCAGTAGACAAACCCCCCAAATCTCACTCAGTGTATTAAACAATAAAGTTTTATTTTTTCACATCATGTCAAAGAAAATTTTTCTTCTGATCATCAGATGTATATTTTTTCTCTTATGGGCAGTGTAAGCCTGCTAATGGATTGATTTTCCTCATTGATTTGGCTACTAGGCAGCTCATTATAACAACTGTTCCTTGCTGTTTACTAATGTTTCCTGGCTTTTCTTATTATCTGACATTTGCCCATTACTTTGATTCTTCTCCTGCCTGCTCCCCACTACTGTCAAAACACCTTTGGGATGAGATAAGCTATAAACTAATGAATGAAGTAAAAACATTCTTGCTGGCACACGGCTGCTGTGAAAGAGAAATCAGGGAACCGCTGTGTGCCTCTTTCCTTTTTTAAAAAGGAAAGTGGAGCTTTGAGTTCTGGTTTAAAGATGTACAGAATTGAAACATTTTGGGGTTGGGATCTTCAAACAGCTTTTCTTTTTGCATTCTGTAGTTTTACTTACCCATTTTAAGTTGCTATATTAACAATCCAGAGTCTCATTTGCTTTAGCTGAGCAAGGGAGGAGACGAGAAACTAAGGTCTTTTCTCCAAGATCTTTTGGGGAATCACTTCATGCAAATGTCTTTGCATCAGAAGGAAACTGTCAGAAGGTCAGCCCCCTCTCCACTCCTGAAAAGGCATAATTCAGAGTTGGTATTTTTAGTTTTGCTTTTCTGTTTCCAAATACGAAACAGACAAGGAGTCAGGAGACCCATCACGTACTTGCTATGTGACTTCAGGCTGTTCACACCCCTGTCTCTGGTCTCCAGAAAAACAAGAGGGCTGAGAATCCACCCAGATGCATGGTTTTTGTGTAGCTGGGGAGTGGGCTATTCCAGTGAAATGTGCGTTTTGATGATCATGGCTAAGTGGGACTTTAGTGACTGTAACCCTGTGTTCAGATGAAGCCTGCTTAGGTCCTATAAGCGTAGAGGAAATGAGGGTTTTGGAGGCCCAGGTTGGGGTCTCACTGGACAGTCTCAAGAGGTGGGAGTGAATGTGAACTCTGGAGCACATTGGTTTCCACGTGTCCCTCTGTTGTGTAACCCCAGGCAAACCATGGAGCCTCCTTAGGCCTCAGAGTCCTCATAGACTACAACAGGATGACAGAACTACTTGTTATGAAGAAAAAGTGACATGATGCTCATAAAGTCCTGGGTACATTCTGCAATTCACATTCCTGATTACTGCCCTTCATTGGGTCAGACGTGACTGGATTGGGGTATGACCGCCAGGAGGACTGGGCCAGGATGCCCTCACCCAGGGCACCGCTGACTGGCCTCTTCCCCCTTGAAAGTGGTTAGAAAATAGTCACCCCAGCAACTCTCCCTGAACAAAGAGCAAGAAGGATACAGAAACATCCTTACTGATAAGGTTCCAGACAGCCAGCTTGCAATTTTCAGGGTCTTCTTCCTCTCCATCCAAACGTTCCTTGAGACACAAGCCACTTTTCCTTTTTGGGTTTCCATTTTCTCCTCTGTAAAATGAATAAATTAGATTAGATCATTCCTAATCTATCTCTGGGTACAGTGGCATGTGCCTGTGATCCCAGCTACTTGGGAGGCTGAGGCAGGAGGATTGCTTGAGCCCAGGAGTTTGAGACCAGGTCAGGCAACACAGTGAGGCCCTGTGTCAATAAAGGGGAAAAAAATGTGTGCCTCTCATCTAATCTTGGCACGACTGGCATTTCAGACCAAGTAATTCTTTGTTGATCTGTGCACTGTAGGACATTTAGCAGCATCCCTGCCTCTGCCTACTAGAAGTCAGTAGCAACCTTCTCCTGAGTTGTGACAACCACAAATTTGGCAAGAGATTGCCAAATATCCCCTGAGGGCCAAATGGCCTTGGTTGAAAACCATGATTTAAGAGTACTTAAACATAGCAATGCTGAACACCTTTACTGAGTACTTCTTTATTCCAGCTACTGTGCTAAGTGATTTCCATGTCCTAATCTTAATCAATCCTCATGACATCCTTGTGAAGTCAGTAATTATCTTTTGCTTTGCAAACGAGGGTGATGAGCTGCTGATAAATCACAAAGCTGGGATTCGTATCTGTGTTTTCCTGACTTCAGAGCCCGTGAGCTTCACCATTCTGAAAATTTTGAAATACAGGGTTGGTCTTTTGAAGACCAAGGCAAAATGTTTGATGTAGTAAAAGCATAGGATTTGGGACCATGTGGACCTGACTTGGAATCTCAACTCCATGCTGATGAGCTTATCACTGTCTCCACGCTGACCCCCATTTCTGCCATTGTTAAATTGGGGGTAATACCAGCCATGCAGACTGTTGGAGGATAGAATAAGGCTGTAGGACACCAGACATATCAGGCTCTTCTCCAGGTAAACTATATGCTTGACAACAATGGAGAGCTCTGTGAACGTTGCTTTTGTTCCTTCCCCACCATCCCACATTTGGTGTCAGCTCTCCTGGGGTAGATGAAGACCTCATGACACAGTGTATCACCCCCATCTTGGTACCACTGTCCCTTGGGTGTTGAAGGCTTTCTTCTGAGCCCCGTACCGGCATAGACAGTGGGCTGCTGGAAAATTCATACTCAATATAACCAGAACTGAAATAGGCACATTGCCCCCAATCTGCAACTCCCCTGTGGCTTTCTCAGTGACCACCAGAGAGGTCCCAAGGCAGGACTCTGGGAGTCATACTTGACTTCTCCCAACACCTCACTTCCATAGCCAGGCACTGTCTGCCGTACTTAGGCAGCCCCACTGGCATTTGTCTGCGTGTCTCATCCCTGTGGCCTTTTCCCTGGGCCAGGCTGCCATACCCCTCACCTGGACTGCTGAAAGTGCCTTCTAACTAGTCTCCCTGCCTCCCCTCTTGCCCTCACCATCTATCCTGACAGTGCCCTCACCATCTATCCTGACAGTGCCCTCACCATCTATCCTGACAGTGCCCTCACCGTCTATACTGACCGTGCTGCCAGAACAATCCTTCTCCTCTGGAAATCTGACCAGGTCTCTGCCTCCTTGTCCCAAGATAAAGCTTATCTCCTTACCTGGCACATAAAATCCCTCTCATTCTGGCTTTGTCTTCTCTTCACCCTCCTCTTCAGCCTCTCTCCCCTTAATTTTCTGTTTCAGTCCTAGGGGACCATTCACAGTTTCTCGAAGGCATCATGCTCTCTCTTCTCTTTAGCCATCAGAATATACTTTTGTCCAGCCTAGAGCTCTTCTCTGCTACTTTTGCTTTGGCTTAGATGACTCTTTTAAGCGTCAGCTTAGAGTTCACTTCCCCTTGGGAGCCTTCTCTGATCCCTCAACATGGGTCAAGTACAGTCATGCATCCTTAATGACAGAAATACATTCTGAGAAATGTGTTGTTAGGCAATTTTGTTGTTGTGTGAACATCATAGAGTGTACTTAACACAAACCCAGATGGTACAGCTATGGCACATCCAGGCTATACTGTAGAGCCTACTGCTCCTAGGCTGTATCCCTGTACAGCATGCTACTGTCCTGAATACTTAGGTAATTGTAACACAGTGGGAAATTTTGTCTATCTAAACATAGAAAATGTCCAGTAAAGATGTGGTATAAAAGATTTAAAAAATGGAAAAGCTATATAGGGCACTTACTATGAATGGAGTTTGCAGAAATGGAAGTTGCTCTGAGTGAGTCAATGTGTGAGTGGTGAGTGAATGTGAAGGCCTAGGACATTACTGTACACTCCTGTACTTTATAAACACTCTACATTTAGGTTACACTAAATTGACATAAACATTTTCTTTCTTCAATAATAACCTTAGTGAACAGTAACTTTTTAACTTTATGAACTTTAACTTTTTAACTCAGTTAAAAAGTTAACTTATTAACTTTATTTTTTAAATTTTTGACTCTTTTGTAACACCTAGCTTGAAACACACATTGTACAGTTGTATGAAAATATTTTGTTTATATCTTTATTCTATAAGCTTTTATCTATTTTAAAATATTTAAAAAATTTCTTATTTTTTAAACATTTTTGTTAAAAATAAAGACACAAATACACACATCAGCCTAGGCCTACACAGGGTCAGAATTATCAATATCACTGTTTTTTCACTTCCACATGCTGTCCCATTGGAAGGTCTATGGGGACAATACTATGCATGTAGCTGTCATCTCCTATGATACTAATGCTTTCTTGTGGAAAACCTCCTGAGGCTGTTTTGCAGTTAACTTAAATTCAGAAGAGGGAGTACATGTGAAGAATAATGATAAAAAGTATAGTATAGTAAATACATAATCTAATAACATAGTCATTTCTTATCATTATCAAGTATGATGTACTGCACATAATTGCATGTGCTATATGACTAGCAGCACAGTAGGTTTGTTTACACCAGCATCATCATAAACATGTAAGTAATGCATTGTGCTACAACGTTGTGATGGCTATGATGTCACTAGGTGATAGAAATTTTTCAGCTCCATTATAATCTTATGGGACCACCATCATACATGTGGTCTGTCATTGACCAAAATGTCCTTATGTGGCGTGTGACTGTATCTACTTAGGGCTTCCCCACTAAGGTAGTTACTCTTGTGTGCCAATAACCATCCATTGACATGTCTGTATCCCCCACCAGACTGAGATTTTTTTTTTTTTGAGAGGAGCAAGTATGTCTTTTTCTACAATCCGCAGAACCCAGAACAGGCATTGCTATGATCATTGTTGGTAGCACAAATGGATGACAGGTGGTGTTGCATGACTTAAAGAGTAGCATAAGGAGGTGGGAAGAAACCAAGGCAGGAAGCTATGGACTCTGACAAACAAGCAGTTGTGACCAGTTTTGAAACTGGCTCAGCAACCCCTCACCCCATTTTGAAATCTCCAGGAATTCAACAGGTAAATTATCCTATTTGTGGAAGTGTGACTCAAGGCAACCTTATCTCTGACATTAAGAGAAATTAAAAAAAAAAAACTAATGCAGAAACAGAAAATCAAACATCACATGTTCTCACTTACAAGTGGGAGCTAAACATTGGGTACACAGGGACAGAAAGATGAGAACAATAGACACTGGGGACTGCTAAAGGGGAGAGAGAAGGGAAGCAGGGGCTGAAAAACCACTTATTAGGCACTATGCTCACTTCCTGGGTGATGGATTTAGTTATACCTCAAACCTTAGCATCGAATCTATAGATTACCTTGGGCAGTATGGCCATTTCCACGATATTGATTCTTCCTATCCATGAGCATGGAATGTTCTTCCATTTGTTTGTGTCCTCTTTCATTTCATTGAGCAGTGGTTTGTAGTTCTCCTTGAAGAGGTCCTTCACATCTCTTGTAAGTTGGATTCCTAGGTATTTTATTCTCTTTGAAGCAATTGTGAATGGGAGTTCACTCATGATTTGGCTCTCTGTCTGTCTGTTACTGGTGTATAAGAATGCTAGTGACTTTTGCACATTGATTTTTATTCTGAGACTTTGTTGAAGTTGCTTATCAGCTTAAGGAGATTTTGGGCTGAGACGATGGGGTTTTCTAAATATACAATCATGTCATCTGCAAACAGGGACAATTTGACTTCCTCTTTTCCTAATTGAATACCCTTTATTGCTTTCTCATGCCTGATTGCCCTGGCCAGAACTTCCAACACTATGCTATCCCCATTAATCTACCAATGACTTTCTTCACAGAATTGGAAAAAACTACTTTAAAGTTCATATGGAACAAAAAAGAGCCTGCATTGCCAAGACAATCCTAAGCAAAAGAACAAAGCTGGAGGCATCATGCTACCTGACTTCAAACTGTACTACAAGGCTACAGTAACCAAAACAGCATGGTACTGGCACCAAAACAGAGACATAGACCAATGGAACAGAACAGAGCCCTCAAAAATAATACCACACATCTAGAACCATCTGCTCTTTGACAAACCTGACAAAAACAAGAAATGGGGAAAGATTCCTTATTTAATAAACCGTGCTGGGAAAACTGGCTAGCCATAAGTAGAAAGCTGAAACTGGATCCCTTCTTTATACCTTATACAAAAATTAATTCAAGATGGATTAGAGACTTAAATGTTACACCTAAAACCATAAAAACCCTAGAAGAAAACCTAGGCAATGCCATTCAGGACATAGGCATGGGCAAGGACTTCATGTCTAAAACACCAAAGGCAATGGCAGCAAAAGCCAAAATTGACAAATGGGATCTAATTAAACTAAAGAGCTTCTGCACAGCAAAAGAAACTACCATCAGAGTGAATAGGCAACCTACAGAATGGGAGAAAATTTTTGCAATCTACTCATCTGACAAAGGGCTAATATCCAGAACCTACAAAGAACTCAAACAAATTTACAAGAGAAAAACAACCCCATCAAAAAGTGGGCAAAGGATATGAACAAACACTTCTCAAAAGAAGACATTTATGCAGCCAACAGACACATGAAAAAATGCTCGACATCACTAGCCATCAGAGAAATGCAAATCGAAACCACAATGAGATACCATCTCATACCAGTTAGAATGGTGATCATTAAAAAGTCAGGAAACAACAGTGTGCTGGAGAGGATGTGGAGAAATAGGAACACTTTGACACTGTTGGTGGGACTGTGGAAGACATTGTGGAAGACAGTGTGGCAATTCCTCAAGGATCTAGAACTAGAAATACTGTTTGACCCAGCCATCCCATTACTGGGTATATGCCCAAAGGATTATAAATCATGCTGCTATAAAGACACATGCACACGTATGTTTATTGTGGCACTCTTCACAATAGCAAAGACTTGGAACCAACCCAAATGTCCATCAATGACAGACTGGATTAAGAAAATGTGGCACATATACACCATGGAATACTATGCAGCCATAAAAAAGGATGAGTTTGTGTCCTTTGTGGGGACATGGATGCAGCTGGAAACCATCATTCTCAGCAAACTATCGCAAGAACAGAAAACCAAACACCGCATGTTCTCACTCATAGGTGGGAACTGAACAATGAGATCACTTGGACACAGGAAGGGGAACATCACACACCGGGGCCTGTTGTAGAGTGGGGGGAGGTGGGAGGGATAGCATTAGGAGATATACCTAATGTAAATGACGAGTTAATGGGTGCAGTACACCAACACGGCACATGTATACATATGTAACAAACCTGCACATTATGCACATGTACCCTAGAACTTAACATATAATAAAAAAAATTAAAAAAATAAAGTGACTTCCAAAAATAAGATTTAAAAAAACAAAAAAAAAACCCCTTAGTATCATGCAATATACCTTTGTAACAAACCTGCACATGTACCCTCTGATTCTAAAATAAAAGTTGAAAATGAAAAATAGAAACCAAAACCAAAACCAAAACATCTTTGCACCTGACAAGAAAGCTGTGTTCCTTTTGTGTGATTTGAATGTCAGATGGGGAGGTTCAAGAACCAGGAGCTATAGGACATATGATTCATTCTTAGCTGGGATGTTAAAGAATTTATTAACAAGACTCTCTGCTGGGGTAACTTGAAAAACAGGATGAGCTTTTGGTATGCTTTGGAGCAGGATTTTCCACCCTTGACACCACTGACATTTTGGACCAGATAATTCTTTGTTGTGGGGACTTGCTACGTGCATTGTAGGATGCATAGCATCATCCCTGGTTTCTACCCATTAGATGCCAGTAGAACTCCCTCCACTCCTATTGTGACAACTGAAAATGCCTTCAGACATTGCCCTGTGGGGACAAAGTCAGCCCTGGTTAAGAATTACTGTCCTAGAGGAATTGGAGCCCATCTAATTGAACCAAAGAAGCACTGGATGAGGGTTGAGTTTGAAGTCCATTGCGAACTCTGCCATTTAGTGAAGATGTTTTCTTTAAGTTCTATCTGAATTCAAGGTCAGGCTGCTTGACTCTGGATAAACAGCTTGACCTGCTGGGTAGCAGCCTTCTCATCTCAGGTAATAGAATAATGCAAGTCCAGAATATTGTTGATACTTCTGAGTTCAGCTTTGGTCTTAGGAGTGATCTCAGGGATGGGTGAGCTCAGACCTCAGGATGGGAATTGGTGGCCTGGCAACCACAGTCAGATGATAAGATTCAGGCCCCTGCTGGCTCCAGATGGTTTGTCTCCACAGGCTAGCTCTGCTCTCTTCCTTGGGCTTTTCCAGATGTCCCAGGGAGGACTCTGTCTCACCCAGTCATTTCCGGGCTTCCCTTTTTTTTCTAACAGTTCAGGCTGTCAGGGCTGAAATGTGCTTAGAAACATTTGATATCAGCCCTTTGCTACAGAAGGGCAAACTGAGGCTCAGAGGAGGGAAGAGATTTGGCTGAGGTCATATAGTGAGTTAGAGTAAGACCCCTTATTTATCCAAGTTTTAAAATTCATAGTGTGGTATTCTGTCTCTGACTCTGGGCTACCTAACTGTGGGAGCCCACTCCCATGTCTTGGTGGAACTTTTAATTGTAGACTTTTCTTTTTATTTAATTGAAAGTCACATGTCTTTAGTTTTACACTACCTGCATCTTGCTTTCTGCTTGGTGATAGCCATCTTATGTGAAAGTAGGACTGTAACACTTTAGCAAGAAATAATGGGCTTACTTTACATCCCTAGTTCAACATTTGGTTTTTAATTGAGTTTTAATCCAATGAAGCGAAACTAATGGTAAGACTTTGAGGCACTTAGCTAGGTTCAGAAAGACTTTTGGAGCAGCTAGGCCCTTTTGGGAAACTCCCCCATTCTTGGAAGCCATCTAGTCTACCATTATAGGGTTACACACTGGGGTTATTTCCCATCATGTGATTTGGAGGGAAGGGCCTGGGCTTTGGACATGGGTTCAGATTCCAGCTCCATCATCTCATAGCTATGTGAATTCACCACAAAGGTAACACCATGTTTTTGAATAGTCACTGTGGGCGGTTATATTATATATTACTTTAATATACTTTATAAGGACTGTGAGAAGAAGGGTTTACAGTTTATGAAAGAGAATACAAAGTGGCAGACAGTTTAAGACACAAAGTTACTACATTCAGGAACAAAGTTAAAAGTATCAGAGCCAGGAGTTGAACCCCAAGCAATCTGGCTCAGGATTATAAACGATTAAAATCAGATTTAAAAAAATGATTAGGTATAGCATAACTTTCTTGAACTTCAGTTACTTAGAAGGCTAAGTTGGGAGGATTATACCTCCTTAGAAAAACTGCTCTGAGAATTAAATAAAGTAATGCCTGCAGAGCACGTGGCACCAAGCGTCTGTTTACTAGATACCTAGTCTTCTCTCTTTAGCACAAGTTATTAAAGTTAGCTAATTGTCAGTTATGATTTAACAAGTGCTAGCTTGGTGCAGGCACATTGCTAAGTGAGCTTACATTTGTAATTCACAAAAATAACATGAAGTTCGTATTATTTACTTCATATTCTCACTGAAAAAATGGAAGCACAGAGAGCTGGAAGGAAACTGTGCAAGTTCAAACAGGGAGGAGATGGCAGACTGAGGACTTTTGCATTCACACCTGGCTAACTCCAAAGCTACACTCTTGGCCCTGGGCCATGCTCACCCCCTCTAACTATTCAAACCTTCAGAAAATCTCAGCTGCCCCAAGTTATCCCATTAGCATGCTTTGCACCTTTACAAACTAAAATAAACCAAGTTCTCATCTTAAGTAGTAGATCTTTTCCTGTTCAGGAAGCTAGTACCTTGAGGACCATCTGAGTTCTATTAAGTCTTGAGGATGCTGGAGTCATTTCTTGCTTATTCCTGGTGAATTTCTAATTTAGACTTGTTTCCATCCCTCTTCCAGTGTACCTATTACCTCCTCAGGACTTCAGACTAATCTTCAGCTGAACTGGAGTGAGATCTAATTAAAGTTGTTAATGATCTGGCCCCAAAGCACCTGGCTGATCTCATTTTTCAGCATATCCTCTCCTCTTCAAGCCCCCTGTGACTCACAGCTTCCTGGACCCTCTGAAGCCTTTAGCCAGGCAGGCCCCTACTCCTCTGCTTGGCATTTCCAAATCCAGTCCAGCTCTGTCTTCATCTGATTCAAATATTTCTTCTCTCCGAAGCTATGTCTGCAAGTATGGGAAAGCTGGGTGAGGTCAGAGTTACATATTTCAGATCAAAGTTATCAGACTGAAAGCTCATTTTCTCTTTGTCTCTATAAGACCCAATATAGTGCCCCAAGCTGTAGGCCCTGATAAATGCCTGGTTAAAAAGAAAAACAGAAAACTGCCTATGGCATAAAAGCAGGGGCAATGGAGGCAGACAGACCTGGATGTGAATCTCAGCACTTATTAGTTCTTTGATCTTAGGTTATATTAAGATATTATTCTGAACCTCTCTTAGCCTCAGTTTCCTTATTGGTAAATGGGGGACAGCAATGTGATCGTTGTGAAGATTTAAGGATGTCTTACCTATGAAAGCACGTAGCATTGCTGAGTTTGGTCTAAGCGGATGGTTACTAAATTATAGCAGAACCATAAGTTGCTCTTCTTGGCTAGAATAAACAACCTTTGGGAGAAAAAGAACTCTATTGTGCTTCAAGGAGAAATGCAGGATAATCAGTTTGTGAAGGTAGGAATTGTATTTGTCTCAGTCACAGCTGTGTCCTCATCACTTGACACAGTGACAGGTGATATCTGGTGTTCAACAAATACCTACTGGAAAAATGAATATGGGTCCAGAAATATTTATCCTATTAGAGTGCAAAAAACTCACTTGGACTGATACCCACCTAGCCTCAGAAAGAGAAACTGAGGCCCAAGAAAGGGAAAGGACTCCCCAGTTTCACACAGAGATTTGGCAGCAGGTATTTTAGGTTACCTGGTATATAGCATTATCTATAACCTGGTATCACCATGGTGTTTGCTTGACAAAGGCTGACTTGGTGTGGCCAGTCAGAACTGAATCCAGCCCAATTCTTTTGGTCCTCAGTGACTGGCAAGAGTGGAACCAAGCAGAGGATGAAAAGGGCTAAAGCATTCAAGGGGAGTAAGCACCTGCACAGTAATCCACTTGGCACAGCTAGAGTACAGGCTGCCTGGAGAAGAAACGGGAGGAAAGGAGGGCACAAAGAATAATGAAGACCTGGTAAACCAGGCTCACTGGGACTTTATACCTGTGATTGTAGATTGTCAGCAGAGGAGGGACTTGATCACATCTGCATGTCAGAATAATCATTCTGGCAGCTGTGTGAAGGTGAGTTGGCGGTAAGAGAGGCTGGAGGCAAGGCCCCCCATGGAGGGAAGTTGCCTTTGTCCAGGTGAGAGATGCTTAAGGCAGGGGCCAGATAGATGGGGTGGAGGAATAGGTGAAAATAACATTAAGAGATATGATCCATCATGGCCTCAGATTCCCTATCTGTGTTGAATATTTCAGAACCAAAGTTTCTATGATGGCTTCAAAGCTAGAATAGAGTGTAACTACAACTAGGATTTGGGATCCCTGGGAAATGAGTGGACTCCTGGAATAAGATTTTGTAGACTCCCTATTGTTTTATTGGCTAGATATATTTCATGGGGGTGTGCAGTGAGTGTTTCAATATTTATAATAGTCCTAAATGGTGAAGAACATGCTATGGACCTTGAATGATGGGTTCTAAGGCTAGGTATATTTGAATGGTGGCAAGAGTTAGAAGAGCTTTGGAAGCCAACTTGTTGGGTGCTCTCAACACCTCTACAACCTGCTCACCAAGAGACTGTCCAGTCTCTGGATCTCTCCTGTAATGAGAAGACTTTTGCCTCCTGGATAGCGTGTTCCACTGCTGAGAAGTTTCAAATTGTGTATCAACACATCTGTCCCATTTTTGCTCCACCTTGGCCAGAGGAAAGAGTGTCTTTGAAAGAGACTGTGTTAAGAATCCTTGCACAAAAATACCCAGTACATGAAGGCATGAAAAAGGCAAGTCATCACCTTGATTGAAATTGATTTTCAATTTTTCTCATTTGAGGCCCAATAGTATTTCAAGCTGCGTGTCAAACAGAGACAGAAACATGGTAGAGCTCAAGAAGGATTTTTGTCAAAATGGAGCTCTGATAGCCAGGTAAATAAAATGCCAACAGTACAGTTGAGATAGTTCCATTCATGGAGGAGGCCATAGTGGGGAGGAGGGGCACAAGGTGGAGTCTGAGAAAACAGGAATCTATTCTAGGTGGTGGGGATGATGTCAAAGCATGAATACAAGCATAAACTCATGATCATTAGAATGTATGATCACAATCACTACGATGTACATGGGAGCTGTTAAGAAATAAGGAAGAAATTGCTGCAGTGAGTGTGACCAGAGGGTTGGAAAAACACTGAGGCAATGACTTTAAATGCAATGGGCTGTGTACTACCCTCTCTTACCTTCACTTCCCTTATCCTCCTCCTACTCCAAACCTCTTCTCCCCAGTTTCTTCCATTGTCCTTTAGCTAAGCTGACTACCTCCTTCCTCCTTCCTTCCCCACCTAGATCTTTCTCACTCCAGGTTTCTGTCTCATTCCCCACATAGAAGCCATGCCTTACATTTTTATAATGGTTGGCAGTTCACAATGCCAGCTGGAATACATTATCTCATCAACCTCATAACCACACTTGCAGGTAGGTGCTGTCCCCATTCTGCAGATGATGAAAATGAGCCTAAAGGAGATGAAGTCACTGGCCTAAAGTCACATAGCCACGCGGGGGCAGAGGCACAATGATGGCCCATGGGTTTTTCTCCATTCACCACTCCAACTTTACAGATTAAATCCCTGGCATTCCAGTGTGCTGACTTGCACTGGATTTGCCCTGAATGTTGAAAACCAAGTGATCCCCTCATTTAAGGACCCCAAGGTGGCTACTTTCTCTAGGAGAGATTTTTAGAGTTAAAAGAGGATTTGTCTCCCTGACAGTTGTCTTGAATTCTGGGGAAGTCCCATCCTAAGTCATTTGAATCTTTTAATGGCCAAGCCTGTTGCCTATGTTCAAACTCCATTCTGATGATACTGATACTGTGGGTACAAACCAGCAGGCTAGAATCAGCAGTGAGCTGGAGCTCACATATACTGGCTTGCTGGTTAAAATTTCAGGAATTCTTTGAGCTGGCTGTTAAACACAACCATTACTGAAAGTTATTTAAGCTCATAATCAAGTGAATTATATTGAAAACAAAGGTAAGGGATATTCAAAACTCATTACTTCTTATTTTGCTAGACTTTACTATTACTGTAATTAATATACTCTTGAAGTTATTCCCATGTATTGTATCCAAAAGAGGAAAATGCCATATAATGCTCTGTTGTCGCTCATCTCTTTCCCACTCTATTTTTAGTGACATCCCATTGGCAGCTTGAAATTTGCCACAGAGAGAATATTTACACCATGAAAATCAGCAAAAGTTACAAATCAAGTTCCTCTTTCTCCCTCATTAAACATTTACCAGCCAACCACGGGCTAAGATACATCAAGCTTTATGGTAATTGGGCCTCTAGACTCCTGAATGCCAAGCCTGGTTCTCTGCCAGCATGAACTTGGGCAGAAGGCGGAAGGGTGTCTAGAGAAGAATGGAGATAATAGACATCAGGAGGTAACTCATTACTTGTTCTCTCTTCCTCCACCTTGGTGGTGATGACAATACCAGCAATGATATAGGACACTTAAGACCATTATGGACCAGGTGATGTATTAGGCATTTTACTTACCCTGTCTGTTTAAGTCTCACACAAGCCATGTAAGACGTTATTGTTTCTATTTTACAGGTGGAAATCTGAAGCTCTGAGAGGTGGAATGACTTGCCTGAATTTACCAGAATCTGGAATTTACCAGCATGTTTACCAGAACGAATTTACCAGTCAGGCTTTGAGACCAGATCTGTCCAACCCAAAATCAGTGCTCTTTCTGAAATACTGGTGGGAAAGGAAGTCATCAGAACTCTATGGACCAACTCTGCACATTTGTTACCTTCTCCAGAAGTGCTTTCGTTGCTGATATGCCAGACGTCTTTTGTTAAAATTAATCTACTACCATCACTATATGGGAAATAACTCTGGCTAGCCTAAGAAAAGCAACCTTACATAGATAAAAATAATTGCACCCATTCCATCTGCCAAAAGAGTTCTATTGTCTGTTTCCCAGGCAAAATATGGGCTTTGGGAAATATTGCCAATAGACCGTCTGAGTGTGGTTGCAGTAAAGCATTCTAGAATGACTGGAATACCCAGCAAACTGGGTAAGAATCATGTGTTCTGCTGTCACCAGACCTTGCCTGGGCCTGGCAAACTCTGCCTCTGGGGTTAGCAAAACTCCCTTTCTCTCCCCTCTTTCAAACAAGAGTGATTATCAGTTGTCAAAGTTGCTACTTCTGCAGAGAAGGAAAAGTGGTGCTGGACACTGTCCACAGATTGTTTCCCCCTCTGGGGCAAGAGGATTGGGAGAGGGATGTGCACATGCTTTTCTCAATGTGTGGTTTTCTGTTTGGGTTTGTGGTTTAAATCCCTAATTTTGGCAGCCACCTCTGCCACAGACCAGTGAATCCATGCAGGTGGGTTCATTCCATACTCTATGAAATACATTTTGATGTTAGAGGGGCAGGGATGTCTGATTTATTATTTCATCCTTGTCTCCAGGGAGGGGAAGCAAAGCTAGTAGTATTTTTTTTTTTTTAAGGGCAATCTCAGGCATTCTAGAATGCTTTACTGCAGCCACCCTCAGATTGCCTAATGGCAATATTTCCTGAAGTCTATATTTTGCCTGGGAGACAGACAGTAGAACTCTTTTGGCCGATGGAAGGGGTGCAGTTACTTCGATCTACATAAGGTTGATTTCCTGAGGCTAGCCGGAGTTATTCCCCATATTGTGATGGTAGTAGAGACCTCTTGAAAAGGCTGGATGCCTACAGAGGAAAGTCCCTTGGGAAACCTGATTGTTGAACGTATCTGACCATAAGCTTATTCAAATATGGTTTTTTTCAGTTATCTGAAGATTTGGGCTTTCCATGTCTGCCTTCTTTCTTCCTCTTGATGTTTCTAAGGGAGGTAGGTATTGATTGTACTTGAAAAGTATGCCCAGAAGATGGCGTTCATTCCAGTTGGATGGCGAGAGAATGACACGTTGGCACTAGAAAATGCCAGGCTGGAAATCTAGAAATGAAACAAAGGAAAGCACCCCGCAGAGCTGGTGAGGTGTGAGCATGGAGAGTCCCCACCTGGCAGGGAAGTGCTGCAGAGGCAGATGTGATCTGAGCTAACCTGGTTTTCCTCCTCAGTCTGCCTTCTCCCTTCCATTAGGGACATGGCTAGATCCTCCTTGATAAGAGCCCCTAAAAGAGGTCCTGTTTTAGTAATCTAGGCCAACTGGGCTGTTTCCTCAAGCTAGAACTACATGCAGAGAGTGGCAGTGCTTCTGTTCTACAGACTTCTTAACCGTTTTGTTGCTCTTGACTGCATCCACAACTTTGGAAATCCCTCTTCCCTTGGCTTCCACAAGCAGACCCCAACTCTTCTCCATCAGAGAAAGTTTTACTATTAATATTATATGATTCTACTGCCCAACAAAACTCAGTATATTTATTTATTTAATTGGCACATTGTAACTGAACACATTTATAGAAATGCCATTTGATGCTTTGACACATATCTATGTTGTATAATGATCCAATCAGAGTAGTTAGTGTATCCATCTCCTCATGCATTTATCATTTGTGGTGAAGACATTCAAAAGCTTTTCTTCTAGCTATTTCGTATTATACAATGTTTTACTGTTAACCATGGTCTCCCATAGCTGTGCAATAGAACATCAGAATTTTTTCCTTCTATCTAATTGTAATTTTGTACCCATTGACAAACTTCTCCCAATCCTTTCATTCTCCTTTTCATCCCCATTCTCTGGTAATCATTGTTCTACTGTTTGGT
Organism: Macaca thibetana thibetana; assembly: GCF_024542745.1. Taxonomy (NCBI): domain Eukaryota; kingdom Metazoa; phylum Chordata; class Mammalia; order Primates; family Cercopithecidae; genus Macaca; species Macaca thibetana. Next base: position 25,001,636 of record NC_065592.1, on the reverse strand, counting down.
TCTATGATACCAATATATATATTTTTAGATTGCACGTATCAGTGCAATCACATGGCATTTATCTTTCTGTGTCTGGCTTATTTCACTTAACATGATATTCTCCAGGTTCATCCACATTGTTGCAAATGATAGCATTTCATTCTTTTTTTTTTTATGGCTGAAGAGTATTCCATTGTGTTTATACACTACATATTCTCTATGCATTCATTCACTGCTAGACACTTAGGTTGATTCCATATCTTAGGCTGCAGTAAATAGTGCTGCAGTACATAGTGCTGCAGTACACATGGAGTACAGATAACTCTTTGACATAATCATTTTATTTTTTGATATATACTCAGTAGTGGGATTGCTGGGTTGTATGGTAGTTCTATTTTTAATTTTTGAAGACTCTCCATACTGTTTTCCATAATGGCTGTGCTAGTTTACAATCCCACTAACAGTGTGTAACTGTTTCCTTTTCTTCACAAACTTCCTTGCCAACATTTGTTTTCTTGTTTTGTCTTCCTTCCTTCCTTCCTTCCTTCCTTCCTTCCTTCCTTCCTTCCTTCCTTCCTTCCTTCCTTCCTTCCTTCCTTCCTTCCTTCTTTCTTTCTTTCTTTCTTTCTTTCTTTCTTTCTTTCTTTCTTTCTTTCTTTCTTTCTTTCTTTCTTTCTTTCTTTCTTTTCTTTTCTTTTCTTTTCTTTTCTTTCTTTCTAAATAGTCATTGTAACTGTAGTGGAGTTGTATTTCATTGTGATTTTGATTTGCATTTCCCTGATGATTAATGATGTTGAGCATTTTTCAAAGACTTTTTGGCTTTTTGTATGTATTCTTTTGAGAAATATCTATTTGGGCCTTTTGCCTATTTTTTAATTGGGTTATTTTATTTTATTTATGCATTGCTGTTGAGTTATTTAAGTTCCTTATATATTCTAAATACTGACCCCTTGCCAGATGTATGTTTTGCACATATTTTCTCCTATTCTGTAGGTTGTCTCTTCACTCTGTTAACAGTTTCCTTTGCTGCAAAGAGGCCTTTTAGTTTAATGTAATTCCATTTGTCTATTTTGTTGTTGTTGTTACCTGTGCTTTTGAGGTCTTACATAAAAAAAATCCTTGCCCAATCCAGTGTCATAAAGTATTTCCCTTATGTTTTCCTTTAGTAGTTTGGTTTTAGGTTTTCCATTTAAGTTTTTAATCCATTTTGAGTTCATTTCTGTATACGCTGAGAGGTAAGGGTCTAGCCTCATCCTTCTGAATGTGAATACCCAATTTTTCCAGCACAATTTACTCATTATTTATTTATTTCTACTTTCAACTTTTATTTTAGATTCAGGGTGTACATGTGCAGGTTTGTTATAGGCATTTATTGTGTGGTGCTGAAGTTTGGAGTACAATCGAACCCATCACCCAAGTAGTAAGCATAGTACCCAATGGGTAGTTTTTCAGTTCTTGCTCCCCGCCAACTCACTCCCCAACTTGTAGTCCCCCGTGTCTATTGTTCACTTCCTTATGTTCGTGCCCAGAACCATTTATTGAAGAGATTATTTTTCCCCCAGTATGTGTCTTTGACATCTTGGACAAATCAGTTGGCTATGAGTGTGTGAATTTATTTCTGGGCTTTTAATTCTGTTTCATTGGTCTGTTTTTATGGTAGCATCATGCTGTTTTGGTTACTGTAGCTTTATGGTATATTTTGAAGTCGGGTCATGTGATGCCTCCTACTTTGTTGTTGTTCGGGATTGCTTTATCTATTTGGGGTCTTTTGTGGTTTCATATAAATTTTACATATGTTTTTTCTATTTCTGTGAAGAATGCCATTGGTATTTTGATAGGGATAGCATTAATTCTGCAGATCACTTTGGGTATTATGGCCATTTTAACAATATTAATTATTTCAATTCATAAACATAGGGTATGTTTCTATTTGTGTCCTCTTCAATTCTTTTCAAAGTTTCATAGTTGTCAGTGTAGAGATATTTCACCTTCTTAGTTTAGTTTATTCCTAGATATTTTATTTACGTTTTTTAAATTATTATACTATGGGACTGATTTGTTGATTTATTTTTCAGACATTTCACTATTAGCATATAGACATGCTATGGATTTTTATATGTTGATTTTGTATCCTGCAACTTTATCAAATTTTTAAGTTAGTTCTAACAGTTTTTTGGTGGAGTCTTTAGAGTTTTCTATTTATAAGATTATGTCCTCTGTAAACAAGGACAATATGACTTTCTCCTTTTCAATTTGGATGCCTTTATGTTCTTTCTCTTGTCTAATTTCTCTGGTTAAGACTTCTGATATAAGGTAGAATATAAGTGGTGAAGGTGAATATCCTTGTCTTGTTTCTGATCTTACAGAAAAAGCTTTTAGCTTTTCGTCATTCAGTATGATATTAGCTGTGGGCTTTTCAAATATGGGTTTATGATGTTGAGGTACATATGTTCTCTATCCAATTTGTGGAGAGTTTTTATCATGAAGGGATGTTGAATTTTGTCAAATGCTTTTTATGCATATATTAAAATGATCATATAATTTTAGTCTTTATTTCTGTTAATGTGGTATATCACATTTATTGTTTTGTGTATGCTAAACTATCTTTGTATCCCTGGGATGAATCCCACTTTGCATCCCTGGTATGATTTTTTAACACGTGGTTGGATTCAGTCTGTTAGTATCTTTTGGAGAATTTTGGTACCTATGTTCATCAGGAACATGGGCCTGTAGTTTCTTTTATTGGTATGTCCTTTTCTGGTTTGGGGATTAGAGTAACGCCACATTAATTAGATGAGTTTGAAAGAATTCCCCCCTCTTCGATTTTCTGGAATAGTTTGCTGAGAATTGGTGTCAATTCTTTATGTTTGGTAGAATTCAGCAGTGAAACCATCATGTTCTGAGCTTTACTTTTATGGAAGACTTTTAAATTACTGATTCAATTTTCTCCTTTGTTATCAATCTACCGAGATTTTCTATTTCTTCATAAGTTAATATGGGCCATGTGTGTACAGAAATGTATCCACTTCTTCTATGTTATTAAATTTATGGGCATATAGTTTTCGTAATAGTCTCTTAGGATTCTTCGTATTTCTGTGTTGTTATATCTTTTTCATCTGTGATTTTATTTATTTGAGTTGTCTTCTTTTTTCTTAGTCTATCTGAAGGTTTGTTTTGTTTATCTTTTCAAAAAAACAACTTTCATTTTATTGATCTTTTGGAGTTTTAAAAAAATCTCTATTTTGTTTACTTTTGCTCTGAGCTTTATTATTTCCTTCCTCCTGCCAAGTTGGGGTTTTGTTTGTTCTTATTCTTCTAGTTCCTTAAAGTGCAACAAAATAGCATAAACATAAACAAAAGAAATCAGTTTCTCACAGTTCTGTAGGCTGGTAAGTTTGAGATCAAGGTGCTAGCAAATTAGATGTTCCATAAGGGGTTACTCTCTGATTCATAGTTGGTGCCTTTGTACTGTGTTTTCACATGGAAAAAGAGAAGTGCTGAAGTCACCCTCTCAAGCCCTCTCAAGCCCTCTTGTAAGGCACTAATTCCATTAAGAAGGGTGGAGCCCTCAGGGCATAATCACCTCCTAAAGGCCTCACCTCTTAATACAGATACATTGGGGATTAAGTTTCAACATGAATTTTGGAGGAGACACAAACATTCAAACCACAGCATCAGCTGTTAGCTAAAAAATATTCAGTGACTCTCCATTATCTAAAAGGAAATACCTGGTCAAGTTCTCCTGTTGTACATTCTTCTCACCATTTTCTAGAATGAACTTGCTGCTTGGGCCAGGTCAGACTCTTGGAATCCCCTTCAATATTTGGTTCATTCAAGCCTTCATATTTTGGTCGTGGTGAGAGCTATTTGAAAAGTCAAGAGACAAATAAAGGAACTTAAATTAAATTCAGTAAAGACAGCAAAGAAACTACTCAACCCTTCTCAAATTGAAACAAAAAATGTAAATTTAAGGAAAACAACAAATATTTTGAAATGAATTTGTGTTCTATACCATTGACTTTTGACAACTTGAGATCATTCTGTGCCCTTTGATGTTCATGAACTAGTAGAACCTGATGATTGCAGTGGCTTACAAAGTGTTCCTTGAGTAAATAAATGGATTTCAGGATGGTGAATGAGAAAGCTTACAGACAAAACAAGATATATGGAGAGAGGAACTAATGTAAGCAGGCTTCATTTATATTTTGAGAGCCTTACAGTTTACGTAAAAATCAGCAAAATAAAATATAGCATTTATATATATTATTTTAAATGAAAAACACTTACAATTTAAAACTTTTAACACTAAAAGTACATTGCAGTATATTTGTGATATTCATAGGCTGAAACAGATAATAAAAAGTATTATTCTCCATGTCCAAATA